>NW_028229524.1:413647-774890 GCF_053477565.2 Lygodium microphyllum
CTGCCTTGCCTCTGGTCGTAACTTTGTCATCTGCAACCCTATCAGACGCGAATGGCGGACCCTACCCCCCTTGCCTCCGCAGGTTCGATCTCAGGATGGGCAGAGCTTCATCTCTGTTAGCTTTGGGGAGGACTATGAGCAATCTTATGGCTTGACTGTGGATGACTCGGCAGGTTCATATCGATTCACAATCATGAATGTCTCTTCACTCAATCAGACCTTCCTGGTGATGTCCTATCATTCATCTGGAGGGGAGTGGCAGTGCAGCCTTGAATTTGCGACATCGCAACAACTCTCGCTTCACAAAACGAGCATGGTTGCCTGCAAATCCAACCTCTACTGTCTGCTGCGGAGGGGATCATGGAGAATCATTTATTGCATTGGAGCAGGCGGCCTCTGTACTGAAATCGAGGCTCCAGACTGCTCTTCAGCTTTGGTGAGCTGTAATCTGATGGATCATCACGGTCGCCTTTACATGGTGGGTGGTGTTGGTAACCTCTGGCTTGGAAATGATGCTTGGGAACGCCCAACCAGCATACGTATTTGGGAGCTTTTGGATAATAAAGAATGGGCAGAAGTCGTAAGAATGCCTTTTTCTCTAATGCAGGATTTCAGGCAATATATAGATTTTGATGAGCTTATGTGCTGTGGGAAAGATGACTTGTTGTATATGAAAAGTCCGGGATCAGCCGTACTCATGTATGACTTGGGTTCCAGATCATGGAATTGGTTAGAAGATGGATCAAGTGCTGATTTGGAGATTGCTGCAGTTATTTGGGAACCCTCAATTTCAGCCACAGTCTGAAACGGGTGTGTGGTCTTTGAGACTGGCTGAGACTGTTTAGAATCATGAGCCTAAAGGTTGAAGAATCATTCTAACTAGTTGGTGCATGGCTGTTTGGATAGAAATGGTCAAAAGTTATGAGAATGCCTTCTTCTCTTATGCTGGATGCAGGCAATATACAGATGAGTATGACTTATTGTATATAAAACCTCCTGGATGGGATTTTGTCATGTATGACATGGGCTCCTGGTGCTAGATACGTACTACTAGTTGCCTGCTGTCAAGGGGAACTTGATGATCTGTCTAAAAGAAAAAGCAAAGCCAGAAAATCAAATTGATTTTGCACCTTAACCTTGATTCTACACCTCCCAGTTGAGTAGGACTCATCTATTAGTTAGGAGATAACTCAAGAAGCTGATTTGGAGGTTGCTGTGTTAATTTGGAAATCCTCTATCAGCCAGAGTCTGAATCACTTATGTGATCTTGAGCTCCTTTAGAACCCTAAAGTTCAAAGAAACATTCAGTATGGTTGGGGTGTTACTGTCATATGTTTTAAGTCATTTTACTGCTGAATCAAAAAGCGTGACAATAATTGCATGAGGCGTGCAGATTTTTTTCACCCCTAATTGCTGCTGTCATTGTCAACATCTTAAAGCTACAAACTTAGACAACTCATTGCTCTTTGAACCTGTAGCAGTATACGTTTTTTGTGATTAGCAGTGCATTCTGTAGAAGAGGCAGAGAATCAATTGCTAGTCAGTTTTAAGTTTTGTATTGGGTTGAACACTTGCTCTATTGTTGAGGTGGCTCTATTTTTATGGTGTAGAACTCCTTATGCCAATGCTCATGATGTTAAACAGAAGTTCAACTTCACTAAATCAATAGTTAAGTTTGCCAGGAATGGTGAATTTTGTATCTGATAAACAAAGACAAGAATTCTTGTTGACATCTTATAGCAACAAACTCAAACAGAGTCGCGGCTCTTCGAACATGTATCAGTGCACGCTTTAAGAGAAAAGATTGCAGTGCATTCTGTAGATGGTGCAGAGAATCAAATGCTGGTCAGTTTGAAGTTTTGTATTGGTTTGAACACTTCTTGCTCTATATTTGTCAGGATTGATGAATTTTGTTTCTGATTATCATAGAAATGGAATCATGGCACATCTGTTCTGCTGGACCATACTTTCTCTTTGCAAGCATGTAATATCCATTTAGTCAATCACATGCTCAGCACTATTATTTGGTTGTTTGAGAGAGGAAACACCATTTCTTTGTTGCACTCTACCATACTTACGACATTTTGCTTATTATGGCAGTCAGTCACTATATGAGCTTGTTTGTCATATTAGAAACGACCATCATTATGGCTGTTTTCTTTTGCTTCTATCCACCAGCTCCCCTTGTCTATTAGATTTCTGCTTCTTCTGTATAATTGAAAATCATAGCCTTGATTGTTTTGTTGGTAGTAATGAGACACTCAACATAGGCACCTTTTCAAGTTATTGTCAAATTCAAAGGTGCACTCTTGTAACACGTCATTATGCATGAATCAACCTTCAGTATTCAAAGTCTCTTCAAATTTGAAGGGGCTATCTTGTCAACCCAGCATTATGTATGGATGAACCTATGGTTTCCAAAGAAGCAACAAAGACTCTCCCCTTAGTATAGAGCTTTTATAGCTGAGCGGAGTGGTAGGAGTTTTAGTAGTAAGAAAGCATGATGAGTTGTGCAAACAAACAGAAGGCATGCACTCAATCTGGAGTGCGAGGCTCCATTGTGGTTTTATGTTGATTGTTAGGTGCATCTACTTGTTTTGAGTATTGTTAGCTTGCCTTTGTTGTGCTGCTTAAGCTACCAAAATTGCTTTGAAAATAGTCCTCAATTATCTGCCAATTTATTCGGTTCTCATACAACTTAGGAAAGGCAAAAATTTTGAAGTCCTTTGTTGGGTATTTGTATCGGTTCTGATACAACTCAAGAAAGGCAAAACTCTGAAAGTCCTTTGTTGGGTGTTTGTACCACTATTCAAACTAACTGAAGCTAAGATAGCCACTTCATCTTGCAATGCCATGTTTCCACGCTTGACCCTTCCAGCATCCTTATTCTTATCACATCTTCAGACTTACTACATTGTTGTTTCAACCCTACAGCCTGTTTTGATTGCACCATCAAAATGCAATAAACTTGCAATTGCTCTAGGCTGCCTAGTTGCTGCTCTAGTTAGCCATGTTGCCGTTGCAAACTTTCCACAAAGCCACCTTCAATGTGTAGTTTTGTTGTCCCAAGAAAGCTCAGTCCAACCAAATACAAATCTCCTCATTGATATGGTGATGAGTTTTGGGTCCTCCAAGTGTTGGCTGGCTGCTTTGCAGCAATAAGATTTATATAAGTGATGCCACACTCCATCTTGACGTTGTGTGATGAACTTCTCCATTGGCACCCTACAACTCTACATGGAGGCCTATGTTGGCTTTCTCAAGCTTGCATCTTTGGTCTAGCTACATTGCAATTGACTCCTTTTGCTCCTAGGGTATCCATTATATCTCATATCTCACTTGTGTAGGCATACATACATTCATTGATTGCATTCTAGTCTAAGCTTACATTCGTTAGTTCTGTTTTTTGTACCTTTGTGCACTCCATTAGTTGTATTATTCATGTGTAGTGTTAGATCCTCACATGATAGCAATGAAAGTGCACTTGACACCCACTTTCCTATGAACATTTGGGCTTTCAAGTGCCCAAGAGCTAATATCTAATGTCTCTACTAGCTTTATCGAAGAAATCTCCATCAAAGCTCTCTCATCTAGTTTTTCCCATCCATTAAGGCTTTGAGAGGCACCATCGTCCTTCACATTTGTCAACCATGTATCTTAAGCATATTCCTTCCTCTTGTGGTTTCAACACTGTCTTCTAAGGCCTTTAGAAGAGAATTCTCTAAGGGTGGCTAATTGCTAGTTAGGGATGAACACACCACAATGGGTTCGAGTGGCAATCCAATGCCAACTTCCAAGCATGGAAGTTTAGAATGACAAATTTCCTTATGGGAAAAGGATTTTGGGAATTTGTTGTAGGAAATGAAGAAGAACCAGTTTTTCCTGATGTTCCCAATCAACAGCAAATGCATGCATTTAAAGGATGGCATGAGAGAGCCAGAAAAGTTATGTACTGGCTGTCTATCAATATTTCAGACTCTATGATTGTGCATATTCAAGATGCAAGTACGCCAAAGGAGGCATGGGATACTTTGTCAAAAATGTATAGCACAAATACACAAGCCAGGAAAATGCAGCTCAAGCAAGAGTTGCACAATGTGCAAAGAGAAAGTACGAGCATCAATGACTACCACATGAAGGTGAAGAAGATTGCAGATGCACTTACTTCCATTGGGTCGCCAGTGGAAGATGATGATTTAGTTTCTGTGACCTTGAATGGTCTAGGAAAGGATTATGCACAGTTCTGAACATCGATTTGCGTCCGTGAAAGATTTCCTGATTTTGAGGAGTTGATTGCTCTTCTAATTTCTGAGGAGCAGAGAAATGGTGGTACAACTTCTTCAGGAGGAACTTCAAAAGAAGCTGTCTTCTACTCAAATGCTGGAAGAGGTAGAGGCAGAGGTAGAGGAGGCCGATCTAGAGGCCGTGGTAGAAATCAGAATATGTAGCAAACTCAAGAAAACCAGTCCTATGGAGGAGGACGTGGTAACTCTAGAGGCAGGAGGAGCCAAAGAGGTCGTGGTGGATGGCAAAGAGGCCAAAATGCAAATAGCAATGTTGAATGCTACTACTGTGGTAAAATGGGTCATATGGCTAAAGACTGCTATAAAAAGCAAAATGACATCATGAATGGAATATTGCAACAAGGGAATTATGCATCTTCTAGTAGACAGGGTGATGACAGAAATGAGCATTTTTTTATGGTGCAGCACATGACTAATTCTGTGACAAGTGCAGAAGAAAGCAACGATGTGTGGCATGTTGACTCGGGTGCATCAAACCACATGACAGGTCATGCAGAATGGATGCAGGATGCAAGGAAAATGGAAAAACCAGGATTTGTGGAGACTGGTGATGATACTGCACATTCTATTGTGCAGATTGGAAAAATTCCTTTGTCTATGCAGGATGGGAAAAAAAAAATACATGTTGGATGTATTTCATGTCCCAAATATCACCAAGAACCTGGTTTCTGTTGGTCAACTGGTTGAGTAGGGCTTGCAGGTCAGATTTAATTCTCTTGGATGCTTTGTTGAGGATATAAAAAATAAAGGTTGCTTGATAGCAAAAGGAAAGAAGAAGGGCAGAATATTTATGTTGGATGCAGACATGCCTGAATTGAGTGAAGCAATGTTTGCACATGGGACCGGTGTAGTTACAGATATTGATATCTGGCATAAACGCATTGGTCATGTTAATGTACAGCGACTAAAATCAATGCAAGCCCAAAATATTGTTGCAGGATTGCCTAAATTCAAGGTTGCAGAAATGCATAAGGTATGTGAAGCCTGCCAATTTGGAAAATAGGCAAGGAAACCATTTCCTAGACATGTTCAAGAGAGTAAGAAGCCATTGGAATTAATCCACTCTGATGTGTGGACTACTAAAGCTGCATCTATTGAAGGTTGTCATTGTTTTGTCACTTTTATTGATGACTATAGCATAAAAGTTTGGGTGTATTTTATGAAAAATAAAAGCGAAGTTTTTGGGCATTTCAAAACTCTTAAAGCTATGGTTGAAAAAGAAATAAGCTTGTAAATAAAATGTCTAAGGTCAGATGGAGGGGGAGAGTACCTCTAAAATGAGTTTGCAAGGTTCTTGTAGGAGCATGGCATAAAGCAGCAATATTCATGTAGTCATACTCCACAGCAAAATGAAAATGCAGAAAGAAAAAACATGCATATTGGAGAGGTATCTCGTGCCATGCTCAATGAAAAAGTCCTGTCAGATTTTTACTGGGCTGAGGCAGTTGCTACAGCAGTCTACATAATGAACAGGACTCCCACTGCAGCAATACATGGCATGACTCCAGAGGAGAGGTATATTGGTAGAAAACCAGATATTTCTCATTTGAAAATTTTTGGTTGCATTGCCTATGTTCATGTGCCAGATGAGTTGAGATCCAAGTTGGATCCAAAAGCTGAGAAGTGCATCTTTATTGGTTACTCTCTGCAGCAAAAAGGGTATAGATGCTATAACCCTTCTACTCGTAAGTTTACAGTGAGCAGAGATGTTATTTTTGATGAGATGAGTAGCTGGTATAAACCAGTAAATGTGATTGATAATGTAGATGCACAAAATGGTAATGCTGCACAGAATTCACAGCAGCAGTCACAAGATATTAGTCACAGCAGCAGTCACAAGATATTAGTGGACATGGAGTGTCCTCTAGCAGTGGTTCACATTCTTCGCCATGGACAGGCAGATTGAGATCAGGAGAATATTCTCAAAGCAATGTAGATAGTGGTATGCAGGTATCACGAAAAGGAAAAGAGAAGGTAGATCAGCCCATGTTTGATGTGAATGCTACTCTTATGTGGATGGTGAATCCAGTGGCTCAGAACAAAGCATTGATGATGAGTTGGATATTCCTTCTATTGTTATACTTGGAGTAAGGAAGACCAGGGATGTTTTGAGAGCACCTAGAAGTGAGTCTACTTTGTGCAGCCCTACTAGAGCTAGGTATCCTGTGGATAGGCTGAAATATGATGGATTTACAGCCATTCACTATGCCTATATGGTCAAAGTGATACAGGAACCAGAACCCACTTCTTTTGAGCAAGCCATGGGAAAAGAAAACTAGAAGAAAGCCATGGATGAAGAAATGGATGCCTTGGAAGCAAATGCTACATGGGAATTGGTACATTTGCCTAAAGATAAGAATGCAATTGGTTGTAAGTGGGTTTATAAGGTGAAACACAATGCAGATGGTTCTGTAAGATACAAGGCAAGATTAGTAGTCAAGGGGTATGCACAAACATATGGCATTGATTATAAAGAAACATTCAGTCCGGTTGCAAGGATGGCAACCGTAAGAGCAGTCATTGCTATGGCTGCATCAAAGGGATGGTCTTTACATCAGATGGATGTAAAGAATGCCTTCTTGCATGGTGATTTGCAAGAAGAGATCTATATGGAGCAGCCACCAGGTTATGTGCACGCTGTTCATCTTGAGTTTGTTTGCAGGTTGAAGAAAGCCTTGTATGGCTTGAAGCAAGCACCTAGAGCATGGTCTGACAAGATAGGACAGTATCTTGTCACTCTTGGCTTTCAGATTTCCAAGGCAGATTTCTCACTTTATGTGAGAAAAACAGAGAAAGGTATTATGCTACTTGACATTTATGTTGATGATTTGATTATGACAGGTGATAGTGATGAAGATATCCTTCATGTGAAAATGCTATTGAAGCAGAAGTTTGAGATGAAGGTTTTGGGAGAGCTGCGTTATTTCTTGGGCATTGAGGTGATTAGATCACCAAGTGGGATATGGCTCTTGCAGAGGCAGTATGGATTGGACATGTTGTCCAAATATGGGATGACAGGCTGTAAGCCTATTTCAGTTCCTTTGGAGTAGAATGTGAAGTTGAGCACAGATGCAGGTGAGCTTCTCGAAGACCCTACTATGTACAGACGCATAGTAGGAAGTTTGATTTATATGACTATTACCAGGCCAGATTTGAGCTATGCTGTTGGATTGGTAAGTCAGTTTATGCAGGCTCCAAGGAAACCGCATTTGGATGCGGCTAGACGCATACTTAGGTATGTGAAGTTCACATTGCAGTATGGACTATTTTATGAGACTGGGGTTCAGATATAGTTGCATGGATACACTGATGCTGATTGGGTTGGTAGTATTTCTGATAGACGATCTACCAGTGGATATGTGTTCTCTTTTGGGAGTGGTGCAGTCACTTGGAGCAGCAAGAAACAGCCTATAGTTGCCTTGTCGAGCACAGAGGCTGAGTACAGGGGTGCAGCAATGGCTGCATGTGAGGTAGCTTGGTTGCATAAGCTACTTTATGATATGCATCAGCCTACAGATGGACCAATTGTCATTTATTGTGACAACATGAGTAGTATACACTTGGCAAATAACCCAGTATATAATGCTAGAACAAAGCACATTGAGGTGCATTATCACTATGTGCGGGAGAGGGTTTTACTAGGTCTTATTGATCTAGTTTATGTCAGCACAGAGGATCAGGTAGCTGACATATTCACGAAGGCATTGGGCGCACAGAAGCTGCGCAAGTTTAGAGACCTGCTTGGTGTGCAGGAATTGGGATTGAGCTTGAGAGGGAGTGTTGAGATATCGAGCTCCACTCGTGATATGCCAGGATGACCGTTGTGCATTTATGTCACCGACTTGTTAGTTGCAGATGCGGTTGGTACACCGCCTATGAATAATAGCTAGATGATAGCTATCCTTATCTACTCTAGTTCGTGGCTCAGTTAGTATGCCACCTTAGTTGAGTTTGGTTTGAGACCCATATATAGGGTTCTTCTATTTCTATGTACTTGAGTTCTTTTGGCTTACACAACTAAGAAGAGGAAAACTGTTTTCAGCCTCCACCTTTGTGTGTATTCCCCCATTGTGTAAGTGAGAAAGCTATAAGTGAGACTCCTTCCTTCTCTCCCACAATCTTGACAGTTTCTACTCTTGCTAAATCTCATCCATAACATGCTCGATAGATGGTTGATTTACAGCTTCATAGTGAATAACAATTTTCACCTCTCTACACCTCCTCCTCGTTCTCCTTGGGCCTCCACCTCCATGAGCCACAAATACCTCCCCATAAGATTCCCCATAAGGATTCCACTCATACTGAATAATAATTTTCACTTCTACTTTGCATTGTATATTGTATATATGTAGCCTATGCATTGTGATTTGTGAGTCATGATATCGATTTCTAAGTGAGTAGGTGAAACAGATGCTCTTGTTTTAGGCATAAAATTTTTGAATCTATGATCTTGGTTATGAAAAATTTCATTTTATGCATTTATTTCTTCCTCTTATGTTAGTAATTTATAGCAATTTAAATCTAGTAAAGTACATTTTTTGAAACATTGAGGTAACCAATGAAACAAAACCTCAAAACCTCTAATTGCGAAATAAGACAAAATATTTCAAGTGACGACTCTAGAGCAAAACTTGGGGCTCACTTGATGATAGGTTATCATACAAATTATATAGTTTGTATGAGTCATTCTTTTTGTCTATCTGTCTGTCTGTCTGTCTCTCTCTCTCTTTCTCTCCCTCTCTCCCTCCCTATGTGTGTGTGTGTGTGTGTGTGTGTGTGTGTACATCTCTAGGGACTAGTTATAAGTCACTTGAGTAATGTAGAAATATGTAAAATTAAGAAGAGGATCTAGAAAATTGAAGATCCTACACAAGTATATCTCAAAGTTTATATTCTGTTGAGATTTATGCAATCACACTCCTAAGATAGCCTCTTTATATGGAGCAGAAGGGCAAGGGACATGCAACAGCCTAGGAGAAGTTGCCTGAATCCCATAGGCATAGTGAGAAAAGGAGAACCATCCTACAACTATAAAAGCATGTACTTGACATCGAGTTAAATAATGAATGCTATTGTACTTTGTACTTTCAGTCTTATCTCTTTCTACTCAAGATTGTGTTCATGAGTCCAAGCTAATCTATCTTGGAACCTAATTCACTTGAGTAATAGTTAGTGTCTAACCTCAATCATCATACATTTTTTCATTGAATTCCATCCTCCATAGCTAAACCTTGCTCAAGATTCGTGTTTCTCAACATGGTATCAAAGCCATGATGAGCTCGATTTAGCTTAGTTTAGTGCTCTTCCAACCTTCCTCAATATCAATCCACAGCTCAGGTTCAGTAGTGACTTAATCTCTTACTCAATTTTCACTCTACCCTTCTTGGTAGCCATAGCCAACAGTACATACTTGTGTTGGAGCTTCCGGATCTCTCCATACAAAGCATATCTTGTTGGGGTAAAGGCGCCTCGGCCGTGCCGCCCCGTGTATTACTACATTGACAGTACCCGCCACTGCACACTGCAGGTGGCGGGCGCCCGTCACGTCACTTTATTCTTTACATTCATTTTAGTGACTAGTAAATAAAGGAAGGCCCAGTCACACATTGTGACTGTTGGAGTTCCCATTTCTTGTCTCTCTCTTTCTTGCTCTTGCTCTTCCGCCATAGCTCGCGTGCAAGCTTTCGATCCTTCTCACCTTTCAACTGGTATCAGAGCTTGGCTTCCTCTTGCTCGAGCTCGCCTCGGTGCTTCTCTACCTTCGCATTGGGTCTCCATCCCGACAGCCATAGCCGATCTCCCGAGCTTCCGACACTCCCCGGCTTCCCGAGCTCCCTCCCGGCATTGTTGGGCTTATTCAGGACCTTGCCCTTGAGGTATTGCATCAGAGTTTGAAGGGTTTTACTTCAGTTCTCAGTTTTAAACAGGTGGAAGAAGAGGGGCAACCATCATTTGAAGCTTCCCCGGGCAGCCCGTCAGCAGTTTCCCCTTGTGCTCTCCATGTGGTTTGAGCCCACTCAAGGCTTCTTGGAGCACTACTAGTGCCTACCTACCCTCCCCATTTGTCTTCCCCAGCACACGTGGCAGTCCAGGCCTGCTCAGAGATCACGCAGGCTGCGCCCTGCTATGGTAACACTTTACACATGTGGCATTCCTCTTCCTCCAGCTCCCACTTTCTCCTGGAGCTCATTGGGCACTCAATAACCACCTTGGCCTTGCTCTATGCCCTTTGGCACTGATCTATGGCACTTAACCTTTGAGCTTTGAGCTCCACATTTTCAGATAAGCTAAAAATCACAGGTCTACATGCTGTAATACAGGGCAGCCCCCTGCTTCTCATGCCTGAGATCAGTGGTGATGGTCCAATGATGCCCCTTTTGTGCTCGGTAAATGCCTATATGGTTGGGGATGATGTGCCATTGTTTGGATAGGCTTTTGGAGCTGGATTGAGCCCTTGTTTGCTCATATTTTTACTGTTATACAGTGCTGGAAACTGGGCAGCCACAGTTGGCATTGGCATTTGATGCTTATACTCTACTCCGGTTACCTTGTTTGATGCCCGTATGCGGCCTCCATGATGCCTAGTGCCTTGGGAATGTATGCACATGATTATGCCATGATTTTGGCCTGAAATATTGGCTGAACTTTCTCAGTTTTGACAGTCAAACTTGGCTGTAATAACAATGGGCTGAAGGTACTTTGGATGCTTTGTCACTTACCTATTGGTACCGGATGTATGCTTTGGGATTTGCCATCATGTATCTGACATTTGGGGACGACTTTGTGCTCATGTTTGAATCTATGGAATGTATTTGAGCTACGCATAAGCTCCGTCTTGGTTGGTATTCACTAGCATTTGGACCGACTTGGCATGCTCTTGGACCGCTTATGTCTCATGTCTATGCTTGACAATTAGGCTTCATACATTACATGCTTTGGTTCGTGATATATGCCGCTTGGTTCGTCTATGCTTTACCGACATTGAGAGCTTTGCCTTGGATGTATTTGAGTATTTCTGACTCAGTTTGATCATTTACTTGGTTGCTATCGGACGTCATTGAGTTGACAGAGATCTTATTTTGGAATTATGTATTGCTCATTGGTTGCTTCCATCAGTTGCTTCATGTATGTCATGCTCTTGGGATGCGTATGACGCATTGACTTGGTCACTTGTCACTGGTACTTTGTCTTGGGTTGCTTGAGCCCTTGAGCTAGTTTGTATGCCTTTTGTGCCAGTGGGAGCATCTTGCATGCTTACTTGACCTTGAGCAGGGATTACATGCTATTGGAGCAGTTACATGTATTGGAGCAGTCTATGTCATTGAGCAGTTACAGATGTATTGAGACTTTGGGATTATACTCCGACAATTGGATGTTGCATTGAGTATATGTCTTGGCTCACAGGATGCTTATGAGCTGAGTCTCAGTTTTGGATCCGCTTTCTTTTGAGCAGACACCTATTTGTGTCAGGTTTTGGTAGTTGCAGGTACATTTTGCCTAGATTGTCTGGGGTGTGCCTCTTACTCGCAGATGCTATTTGACATCTCTCGGTGTTATGCTCATGTATTTTCACTGTCATTTGGCTTTGCTTTGTCCTCTTTATGCCGGCTTTGGACCTAGCATTGTTTAGTTGACATTAGATCCAGTTTTGGGACAGTTTGCTCTCATTATTGCAGTTCTGAAATTTATTACAGCAAGCATTTATTGGTGGACTGAGCAGTATTTTTTATGCTGAAATATCCTGATTTGGTGTACCGCACCTAGTACTAAGTGGGCAGCATCTTCTGGCACACTTTTCTCGCCATTTGGAGCTCATTTCAGTGGATTTTGGGCATTTTTTGCAGTAAAACAACCAACAGTTTTACATTGTCTATGCATTTCCAGCCTGCATTATGGCGTCCTCTTCGACTGATAATGCCATATTTAACATCACAAAGTTGGATGGTACCAACTACTCTTATTGGAAGAGTCAAATTTGGCAGGTCTTGGTGCAGAAATCTCAGATTAAGCTACTTTGGTTGAGCAGGGAGCAGCTTGAAACTATGGACAATGACGACTGGCTTGAACTAAATGAGCTATGCAAGTCCACGATTGTATTGTCTCTCACCGAACAGGTACATTATAATGTATTTGAGGAAGCACAGAGTGCATGGGATCTATGGAATAAGATCAAGAATCTTTATGATAAAAAAAGTCCGGCGAGTCAGATGTACTCGTTGAAGCAGCTTATGGATTTGCGCATGAAGGATAATGCGACTATGTCTGCTCACTTGAGCGAGTTCCATGCTATACTAAAGAACCTGACTTCGCAGGATATCACCTTTGGAGAGGAAGCAACTCCTCTTTTCTTGCTTAGGACTCTGAATGAGTCATGGGATGTATTCCGCATTGCCCTATGTGCCTCTAGTGCTACTCTAAAACTGAATGATGTTGAGAGTGCTCTTCTGTAGGAAGAGGTTAATCGCAAAAACTTGGATACCTCTCGTGTTTCACATGCTTTGACAGTTAGAGGAAGGAATGACAGGAATGATCGTGGTCGGCCGTGGCCGTGACTCGCAGAAGGGTTGGTCTAAATCTCGTGGAAAGTCGCGTAATAAGTCGTGTGGACGCAACGCTAATGTCACTTGTCATCATTGTGGGAAAAAGGGGCATATCAGACCACAGTGTCATGAGTTGCACAATGAGAAGCGCAAGGATAAGGGGAAAGAGAAAGTGCAGGAGAAGTCCTCTGATCGCAGCATAGTACCTGCGAAATCCAACGTCAAGATTGAGGAAATTAATGTCACGCTGTCGTCGCGTTAAGAGTTGAAGGTCTACCACCGGGGCTTTTAGTGCAGAAGAAGAGTTTAGGATAAGGGAAAATGGATTGGGGTTTAATAAGATTCGGGATTTAGAAATGATTTAGGTACGGAAGAAGAGTTCAAGCCTTTTCACTATGTACTTAGCATACATGAATAGAAGGAATAAGTCTATCTTGATTATATCAAATGCCTTTGGATACATACATCATATCATAAAGGATATTTTCAGATTTTCAATTCATTTATAAATGTCAAATGCAAGCTCTAATGGCATTTATTTCAAGTACATAGATGGATTTCAACCCTTTGGTTCAAGTATATTGTTGATAGATTCAAATGCATCCAAGATTTGGGCCACAGATACATGAAATGAATTGAAAAAGTATAATTTTAGCTTCAGCCCTGTTTTAAAACAGAAAATTCTAGCCCATAATCAAGTTCAAAATGAGTGCATAAACTCAAGAAGAAGCACTTCTAATCATTCATGAACAATGTCCTGAAGAAAAGAGGTCATTTCCTTCCTTTACAACCATAAAAATCCCATTTTTGCTCATAAAAATGGACCATAACAGTGGACTGTCCTGTTTATGACTGGTTATTTCAACCCATAACAACCCATAAGTCTTCAATATCCTCACCCTTTGCTTGCCCCAAAGTCACTCAAGTACTTGGGTACAAGTCGGGCTTCATTGGACCAAGAATAAGGTAAACAAAATGAGAGAAGTCGTGCATAAGAGCAGGCTGAATACTCTTCTCTCAGATTTTCCTCTTTTATAGACTGTTTCAGCATGCATTTTTGTCAGACCAAAGAGGCAGAGAAGTGGGGCTCTCACCATATTTACATCTTCAGTAGTTGGGCCCGTTGATCTTCAATTTGCATGCTCCATTTCATGCACCATAGCTCCAGCTCTCTCCAGTTTGCCTCAGACAATGCAACCTGCATTTTGCGCCCAAAAACGCGGGCTGCTCCCTGCTCTAGTCTCTGGTCACTTTTTGACCAGCCTAGGTCACTTGCTGGTCACTTAAGTTTGTTACTCCAGGTCCCATGTGGACCTAGTGGACTTTTGGCAGTTTTTGGCATCTTTCTTGGGTTCTGACCATATTTTTGTACCTGAATTAATGTGATTTATCCTGCAGACTGAATTTCTTCCAGATGACCAAGTTGTAGGTTCCCATAGACTTATTTTTCATAAGTATACATGGTATAACTGAAAATTATATGCTAAATACAAAAGAACTTGTATAACTAAGGTGGTTAGTGGATAACAATGTCTGAATTTTGTATGCAAATTTCTCATATTACTTTCAGTGAAGCTCTTCTGTGTTTATAAGAATCCTATGATTTGTATTATGAACAGTAAACTTTTTGACAATGCAGACCGAGGATTTCGATGATGGTGATGAGTTCATACTTGCAGCTAGTTCTTCTGATGCCTCACACTTGACTGAGACACCTAGTATGTATGCACAGTGCTGGTTATTGGATTCAGGTGCGTCCTTCCATGTGACGCCTTACCGTGAGTGGTTTCACTCTTACCGTACTGTATCTGGATCAGTTAGACTTGGAGATGAAAGGACTCTTGATATTGTGGGCTATGGAGATATTCAGTTGCAGTTTTCCACTGGCAGTTTCTTTTTGCTCAGGAATGTATGTCATGTACCTACGCTTACGCGCAATCTTATGTCTGTAGGACAGTTGGATGATGCAGGGTTTCATGTCTATTTTGGGGATTCTGCCTGGAAGATTACCAGAGGCATACTTGTGCTTGCTAGAGGCGCCAAGGCTGGTAGCCTCTATCCTCTTGTTGTATCTGGGTCTTTTGTAGACCATGTTTTGGCAGTGGGCTCTATCCCACATGTATCACTTTGGCATGCCCATTTGGGGCATATGTCTTTGAAGGGAATGAAAATGTTATCTGGTTTGCAGTATCTTCCACCTTTGGACTATGCATGTTTTGACTCGTGTGATCATTGTCTTTATGGTAAGCAGAATAGGTCTACGCATAAGAAATCGGGTAGGCCATGCATGAGTGAGCCCTTGGCTTTGGTGCATTCAGATGTTTGTGGGCCCATGCCATGTATGTCTATGGGTGGCGCGAAGTACTTTGTTACCTTCATTGATGATTTTTCTAGGAAAGTGTGGGCTTATCCCATAAAGCAAAAGTTCGATGTCTTGGCAATCTTTCAGCATTGGCTTGCTCTTGTTGAGAACTAGACTGGGTATAGGTTGAAATGCTTTAGGACTGACAATGGGGGAGAATATGTCTCACGTGCTTTTGAGCAGTTTTGTGATGACAGGGGTATTAAGCGTCTTTGGCTGAGCGCATGAACAGGACTATTCACGAGCGTGTCCGCTCTATGCTTAGCCATGCAGACCTACCACAGAGCTTTTGGCCTGAGGCAATTAGTAAGGTAGTGCATGTCATAAACCAATTGCCTTCAAGTGGCTTAAATTTCCAGGTTGCAGAGGAAGTTTAGGCTGGTAAGCCACCCTCTTATGCGCATCTCCGTGTCTTTGGATGTGAGGCATTCTGCCATGTGCCCAAGGACAAGAGAAGTAAGTTGGATCCAAAGAGCATTAAATGCATCTTTCTTGGTTATCGTGATTCAAGAGAGATGGGCTATCGCCTATGGGATCCACAGGCGTGGAAAATAGTACGTAGCCATGATGTAGTCTTCCATGAAGATAAGATGCATAGGCAGCCTGAGAAGGTGGTTGAAATCCGTAGAGTGATCTTTCAGGAGGAGCCTAGAGCTCCTGCACAGCCAGTTGGACAGCCTACAGCTGCAGCAGATACTCATGGTCAGGGTGTTGGCCAGGCAACTGGGCAGGTACCAGAGCCTGCAGTGAGACGATCTGCTAGAGACAGACGTCCACCTGATAGATTTCAGCCCTCTATGCATTATGTTTTGGTTACACATGCAGGAGAGCCTTTCACTTATGATGAGGCTATGCGTAGGGGTGACAGTCACTCCTGGGAGAGGGCTATGCAGTCTGAGATCGACTCCTTGCATAAGAATGAGACTTGGGATTTGGTTGCCTTGCCTAAAGGCAAGAAGGCTTTGCCATGCAAGTGGGTGTACAAGCTGAAAAGTACCCCTGGATACCCCAAGCCGGCATACAAGGCTAGATTGGTAGCAAAGGGTTTTAAGTAGGAGCATAGTGTAGACTTTGATGAAGTCTTTTCTCCTGTGGTTAAGATGACCACCCTGCGCTTTGGTCTTGGCTTTGGTTGCTCAGCTTGACTTAGATCTATATCAGATGGATGTCAAGACGGCTTTCTTACATGGGGACTTGCATGATGAGATCTATATGGAGCAGCCTAAGGGCTTTGTAGAATCTGGCAGGGAGCACCTAGTGTGCAAGTTGAAGAAAAGTGTTTATGTCTTGAAGTGGGCACCTAGGGAATGGTATCATAAGTTTGATGCCTTTATGCAGTCACTGGGCTATAGTAGGAGTGCTATGGATCCGTGTCTTTACACGAAGAAAGCCCGTGATGGTTCATTGCTTATTTTGGTACTCTATGTGGATGATATGCTGATAGCAAGGAAAGCTCATGATGAGCTAGATGCTCTTAAATCTCAGCTGAAGAAGAGCTTTGAGATGAAGGATTTGGGACATGCCTCTCACATCCTTGGTATGCGCATTAGACGTGACAGGCATCAGGGACTCCTCTACTTGTCACAGAGGGAGTATATTCATAAAGTCCTTGAGCGCTTCCGCATGAAGGACGTAAAGCCTATTGGCTGTCCATTGCGTTCTTATGTGAAGGTATCACAGGCCGATTGTTCGCAGACAGATGAGCAGAGGGCCGAGATGGCCCAGATCCCTTATGCTTCAGTCGCGTGGACAGTTTGATGTATGCCATGATAGCCACTTGTCCAGATATTGCCTTTGCAGTTGGTGTTGTGGCATGCTATATGGCTACACTTGGCAGGAAACATTGGGATGCCGTGAAGGGTATCATGAGGTACCTGAAGGGCACAACAGATATGTGTATTTGCTATGGTAGCCAGGATACAGTGGTCATGGGGTACACTGACTCCGATTATGCAGGATATGCAGATAGTAGGAAGTCCACTTCTGGCTATGTATTCACCTATGCTGGGGGTGCTATCTCTTGGATGTCCCGGGTTCAGAAGTGTACGGCTTTGTCTACCACTAAGGCCGAGTATGTTGTAGCCACTGAGGCTTGCAAGGAGGCCATATGCTAGGCCGTCTAGTTGCTGACTTGGGATTGATGCTATACCTACACTGCATTTGGATTCTATTAGTGTCATTCAGTTGGCTAAGCATTCGGTCTTCCATGCGAAGACGAAACACATTGAAGTGAGGTATCACTTCATACGTGGTGTCGTGGAGGACAAGTCTGTTTACCTTGTCAAGATCTCCACTGACGAGAATCCTGCAGATCTGCTCACGAAAAGCCTCACTACTGAGCGCTTTGCCTTCCTCAGGCGATTGATGGGCGTTGGATGAGATGTTGCCTTTCCTCATCCCTTGTACCTATGTATAGTTGTACTGTCTTTTTTCTTTCCTTTTCTCTCTCACTGGGGCAGATTCGCCTTTAAGTGGGAGGTTGTTGGGGTAAAGGCACCTCTGCCATGCCGCCTCGTGTATTACTACACTGACAGTACCCGCCACTGCACACTGCAGGTGGCAGGCGCCCGTCACATCACTTTATTCTTTACATTCATTTTAGTGACTAGTAAATAAATGAAGGCCTAGTCACACATTGTGACTATTGGAGTTCCCATTTCTTGTCTCTCTTTCTTGCTCTTGCTCTCCCGCCATAGCTTGCGTGCAAGCTTTCGATCCTTCTCACCTTTCATATCTCAACAAACTTCCTTTTGGAGATATTTCTTCTGACTTTCTGTGTAACTCCTTGTTACCTCAAACCTTGACATTGGCCTTCCTCTTGCCCAACATTGTGTAATTTCCTTATGGCTGCCAATTCTGTGCCTATTTCATGTTGTAATATTGGCACCATCATCACGCTCCATGATGTTGATGATTTGTTTGGGTCTTTTGAAGACCATGACCTAGGCTACTCCCCATTCAAATATTGTGACAAATAGTTTACTATGGTAGCTGCATAGAAGAAAAAACCAAGCCTATGTCTTAGAAACCCTAAATCCACCATAGCCATTTTCACTCAAGCTCATCTTTTTCTTCATTTTCTCACTTCCCTTGGCTCAAACAACCCATTGCAACTCTGATCCATTGTATCACTAAAGTTTTGGCAAGATTTCCATATCAAATCAACAAGGAGGGGAAGATTCAACCATCAAGTTCAACATTAAGCTCAACAAGCATAGTATCTCTTGATACTCATTAGTGCTTCTTGGCACTTGTATTTCATGACGCATCTAAGCAACTCATTTGCTGTTGATTTGAGATTTTCAGTGCTAATTTGCTATTGCTCTTTCCATCTAGTATGGGGAAAGATTCACCGTCATGCCGCTTCAAAGGAACATGTTTCCACACTTGACAAATAAGGATCAAGTTAATCTTGATGAAGAAGGGTCTTTGGTCAATAACCAGTGGCCAAGAAAAGAAACCTAGAGATGTTGCTCTTGTAGTAGTATGGCAAAAGAATGATGACAAAGCCCAAGCCATCATCAAGCTTGAGCTTGATATCCACCGTGTAGACACATGTGATACATCTCATGCCACTTGGGAACAGTTGGACACACTATTTGGTGCCCAATCTAAATCTTCAAAATACGAGGTTGATTGAAATTTTTAGGTTGGATATGAAGGCTAATACATCTCTTGCAACCCATCTCAATTATATGGAAACTCTACTAACTCAACTTATAGGGATTAATTTAAAAATGGATGAAGATGCATACATTGGAGTTCTGCTGAAGAGCCTTTCTCCAGATTTTGGTAATGTCTCCACCACACTAGTTAGCATGCCAAATCCAAAGTTGATAGACATTAATGCATCACTCCTAGAAGGAGAGAAAAAGCTCAAAGGAAAAGAAGGAGTAAACCCTTCAGAGGAAGAATAGGTTCTCTATGTCAATAACAAGTACAAAGGGAAGAAAGACATTGTTTGTGACTTCTGCAAAAGAATGGGACACATTGAAAAAATTTTGTTATGCCAGGAAAAGATCACAAAAGGCCTACCTAGCAACTACCAAAGAAGAAGAAGACCATGAAGAAGAAGACATTCAAGAGCAGAAGGAAAAGCCTCATCAGTCCTTCTAATCCCACTATTTAAACAGACTTTTTTAAGCCTTGTATGTACTTGCATTAATGCTCCACTCATAAGCTTTGTAACCCTCATGTAACCTATGCACTATAGCCTCTGCACACTTAGTGAGGCCTTGTGATAGACTCTAGCTTTATATGGTTGGTAAGTTCCATGTCTGCACTTAGTAAGGTTCTACTCATGACAACCTTTGTATACTCAGTGCTTTTAATGGTTGTGATTGAGAAGGGGTGTTGAGATTTATGCAATCATACTCCTAAGACAGCTTCTTTGTATGGGGCAGTAGGGTAAGGGACATGCAACAACCTAGGAGAAGTTTGCCTGAATTGCCTAGGCACAGAGAGAAAAGAGGAACTATCCTACAACTATAAAAGTATGTACTTAAATGATGAATGCTAATGTACTTTGTACTTTTAGTCTTGTCTCTCTCTACTCAAGATTGTGTTTATGAGTCCAAGCCAATCTATCTTGGAACCTAATTCACTTGAGTGACTCAGTGGTGTTTAGTCTTAGTCATCATGCATCTTATAATTGAATTTCGTTCTCCATAGTTAAACCTTGCTCAAGATCCATGTTTCTCAACATATTCTACTCAAGATGAGTTTATTTTGAGTGCATCTCAATCCCAAATGATAAATCTCACAAATTCTACCCATTTCTAGTTCACATCTAGGCTCCTTCACATCTATCTACAACTTTGAAAGCTCTTCTTGAGGAGTACATGGATTTGTTTGAAGTACCTACTTCATTACCTCCTAAGAGAACAATGGATCACCCTATCTATTTGGAGCCAAACCCAAAGCAAATCAATAAGCCATTCTACAAATGGTCTAAATGTGAGCGTGAAGAAGTAGCCAAGTAAAGAAAGGAGCTTTTAGAGATGGGGTTCATTGAATCTAGTTCTTCACCTTATGCATCTCCAGTCTTGTTTTAGTGAAGAAGAAAGATGGATCCTTCAAAATGTATATTGACTATAGGGATCTAAACAAGATCACAGTGAAGAACATGTGTCCAATACCTAGAGTTGATTATTTGCTTGATGAGCTCAAGGGGGCTAGATTCTTTACCAAGATTGATTTGAGATCAAGATATCATGAGATCCGTATGTGAGAGAATGATGAAGTTAAAACTACCTTTAGGACACTGATCGTGGGCTATACAATTTTCTAGTGATGCCATTTGGGCTTACTAATGCTTCAACTACCTTCTAGATTTTGATGAACAAGATTTTGCAGCCTTTTCTCTTTAGGATTTCTAGCATTGGATCACAGTGAGCCCAAGTGATAGTGTAGGATGCAAGTTGTTGGAGCCCCAAGAGAAACACCAAGGAAAAGGGAATTCTCTTGCAAGAAAATCTATCTTGTAACATCAACAAGCTTGTTTATTAGGTTTTATATGATCACAATGAAGAAAAGAACACCAGGCACAACAAATCTTCATGCAGCATCATGTAGACCTCCCACGGATTTGATAGAATCAACCATATTCTTCAATATCTTCACAAAATCCATCAATATAACAAAGAAAGCAAAGGAATACACCATCTTTGAATGGAAATACATCACATAGTATTCATCTTCAATATCTTCATAGTCTTCTCTCACATACAATCACTCTGTTTTAATAGAATTGGCTATCTCTAACTCTCTCTCTCTCTCTCCATCAATAGTACATCATATCCTTACCACAATCTCTCATAATCACTCTCAATAATCCTTCTTAGGTCGCGGATATCCCTCCCAAGAGATATGTATGATATGAAGAGTCACCAGAGCCACTACAGTGTCTTTTCATAGCTCACTACTGTCACTTCACTTCAGTTTTCACTTGAGTCTTCAGCAGCTACTTCTTTCACTTCTTTTAGCTCTTTTGCACTTGTATTCACCTCTTTCCAAGGCTAGAAAACTTTCCCAAGCTACACTCTCATCCAACAGAATACATACAGAAGCATACAGAACAGTCTACAGAACAGTACCAGAACAGCTATAGTACAGAGACAGTACAGAGATAGAAGCTCTACAGAAGACCTACAGAAGGTTACAGAAGGTTATCAAAACCTCATAACTCATACTCAAACCATTCCAAACTCTCAAAAACTATTCAATAAGCTTTCACAAGATCTCAATCCCTATCAATCAATACTCTATCCCTCCTTATAGAAGACAATTAGAACAAAACAGAACAAAACAGAAGCTATACAGAAGGTATACAGAACCAATCAGAACCAATCAAAATATCACAAAACCTCATATCTCTACTAATAAACATTATGAACTTCCAAAACACAATCAATATCATCCAAAACACTCTCAAACCACTTTCAAACCAATCAATCATCTCATAAAATCAACCATTCAGCTCTCAAAAACAACATAAATCAACCAAAAAACAAGTCATTTCCACACTCAACATATCCCCACACTTAATAAGGAAGCGTCCTCGCGACCCAGGAAAAAGGGAATCTTCAATATCTCTTCAAAAACAATCCATCCAACCACGACCCCAACTTATAACCTGTATCTGAGATAAAAATACAACGAAAGGAAAACCCTTTATACATTAACACTGCTTATCAAACTGGAAATCACAACAAACTTGTAAAGGATATAAGAGGTTTCTTCTTCTTCTTCTTCATCAGCATCTTCAACTCTCCAACCACGATCCCATCACCACAATTCTCCAAAAATGTAGCTCGCACGAAAGCCAATCCAATAGACAACCACCACGTTCCTTTTACATAAATGAACTCACAACACAAACACTACACACAACACAACCATCTGAATGACTCCTCCAAAAAGAGAGATTTTCATTTTGTGGGGTATTTTTAAAAGAAATTTGGAATTTTAAAATGGTCGAAAATGTTTTTTCTTAAATTTGCAGGTTGAGAAAAATATGGCCATGGGTTGCAGAAATAGTAGGAATTTTGCTAGATTTTTCTGGAATTTTTTTGCAGAATTTTAAAGGTTGGTTAATGTTGGTTTTTTGTAATTTTCAATGGTGTTAAAAAAAAAAGGTTTTGGGTGGGTGAATTAAAAATCTGGAAAAATACCCAGAAATAGGCGGTGGGGCAACTGCGTGTTAGCAACCAACGAACAAGCTCCCGCACCCGCGCACGATCAATCGCGAACAATCTCAAGCTCCCACGCGCGCGTACACACCTACGCGTGTGTCGGCGTCTCGAGGGTGTCTGCGGGTGGGACGGGGGCTTATGGAGGGGGTGGGGTGAGCTGTTGCGGGTGAACAGGGGGCTTACAGCGGGGTAGGGGGGTTTGGAGTGTGGGGGAAGGATGGGACTGGCACTTGCAGGGAGGTAGGTGTTTGCAAAAGTGGGGGGAAAGGGGGTTGAGGTGGGGGTTCAGTGTAGTGGGTAATGGTGGGGGGAAGGGGGGTTTAGGTAGGGGTGGTTGGGGTTTTGTGTGTGGTAGGGGGCCTGGGTGGGGATGGGGTGTTGGTGGCAGGAAAGGGGCTTAGATGGGGGGTATGTTAGGTGTTGTGTGTGATGGGGGGGGAAGGGGGGCTTAGAGGAGTAGTGGGTGTGTGTTGTGGATTGCAGGTGGCACGTGGGGGTGAGGGGCAGAGCGGTCAACGGCAATGGCGGGGGCTCAAGAGGTCACGACGACTGGCATGGCGCTGGAGGCGGGCCACGAAGGCGGCGCGACGGCGCGGGCGCAGAGGGCCACAGGCGGTGGGGGAGCGGGCGCTGTCGGGCGACAGCGGCTGGCGCAGAGGAGGGCGACGGCGACGGCCATGCGGGAGGGCGCAGAGGGCGCGAGATGTGCGCCAGGTAGCACGACAGCGTGTAGAAAGTCGACATGGCGGCCAGGGCAGGGGCGTCGTCGGAGGGCACACAACGGGCGACAGCGAGACCGCAGAGGGCCCTGCAGCAAGGACAGGGCGTCGTCAGCAGCAGGCGGCCACGTTATCGGCGGGCACGGTGACGTGAGGGGCGCCACCAGCGGCTTCATGGCAGGCACCGCGGGGACCTGCAGTGAGGAGGAAGGAGAGGGAGGGGAAGGAAGGGAAGGAGAGGAGGGGAGCAGAGGAGGAGCAGGGGAGGAGGAGGTAGTTAGGTTGGGGATGGGTCGGGAGAGGGGAGGAGAGATAGGGAAAGGTGGGGGTAAGGAAATGGGCGGGGGGAGGTCATGGGGTGGGTAGGGGTAGGGGTAGGGTTGGGGTGGGTAGGGGTAATGGGCGGGAGGTGGTCATGGGGTGGGTAGGGGTAATGGGCGGGAGGGGTAGGGGTAGGGTTGGGGTGGGTAGGGGTAATGGACGGGAGGTGCCCAAGTGGAAAGGCATAACGCCCGTGCGCACCAAAAACATGGAGCCCCAAGAGGAACACCAAGGAAAAGGGAAATCTCTTGCAAGAAAATCTATCTTGTAACATCAACAAGCTTGTTTATTAGGTTCTATATGATCACAATGAAGAAAAGAACACCAGGGACAACAAATCTTCATGCAACATCATGTAGACCTCCCACGGATATGATAGAATCAACCATATTCTTCAATATCTTCACAAAATCCATCAATATAACAAAGAAAGCAAAGGAATACACCATCTTTGAATGGAAATACGTCACATAGTATTCATCTTCAATATCTTCATAGTCTTCTCTCTCAATCTCTCACATACAATCACTCTGTTTTAATAGAATTGGCTATCTCTGACTCTCTCTCTCTCTCTCTCTCTCCATCAATAGTACATCATATCCTTACTAAAATCTCTCATAATCACTCTCAATAATCCTTCTTAGGTCATGGATATCCCTCCCAAGAGGTATGTTTGATATGAAGAGTCACCAGAGCCACTACAGTGTCTTTTCATAGCTCACTACTGTCACTTCACTTCAGTTTTCACTTGAGTCTTCAGCAGCTACTTCTTTCACTTCTTTTAGCTCTTTTGCACTTGTATTCACCTCTTTCCAAGGCTAGAAAACTTTCCCAAGCTACACTCTCATCCAACAGAATACATACAGAAGCATACAGAACAGTCTACAGAACAGTACCAGAACAGCTATAGTACAGAGACAGTACAGAGACAGAAGCTCTACAGAAGACCTACAGAAGGTTACAGAAGGTCATCAAAACCTCATAACTCATACTCAAACCATTCCAAACTCTCAAAAACTATTCAATAAGCTTTCACAAGATCTCAATCCCTATCAATCAATACTCCATCCCTCCTTACAGAAGACAATCAGAACAAAACAGAAGCTATACAGAACCAATCAGAACCAATCAGAACATCACAGAACCTCATATCTCTACTAATAAACATTATGAACTTCCAAAACACAATCAATATAATCCAAAACACTCTTAAACCACTTTCAAAACAATCAATCATCTCATAAAATCAACCATTCAGCTCTCAAAAACAACAAAAATCAACCAAAAAACAAGGCGGGGGAAAGACAGGGCGTTCACGTGCAAAAAACACAAAAAACGGATAAAAAAACACGATTAAAAATTAATAATGGAAGATCCGTTCATCGGAACGAGGTGCAAGAAAAAGGGAAAATGTGCAGAAAGACGTGCCCGACAATCCTATCACATCCAAACATAGTTCCGACTAAGATAAGATGCGTTCACCTGGGAAAAACCCAAAAAACAAACCCGAAAATGGGATCGAAAATTAATATTGGACGAACCGCTTGCTGGAATGACAGGCAGTAAAAAGAAAAAATGTCCGCATGAAGGGGTGGCACAGGGTGGTCACATTAAAATGCAGTTCCGGTTGAAGTAGGAGGGGTTCACATGCAAAAAACACCAAAAAGACATCAAAAAACACATTTAAAAATTAATAATTAAAAATCCAAAAGGCGAAAGAGGGTGGAGAAAAAAGGAAAAAGGTGGGGGAAGGCGCGGGGGACACGACTGTCAGATCAAATTGGAATTTCGATGCAAACAGGGCAGGTTCACATGGAAAAATGTCAAAAAGACGCACGAAAAAGTCTTAAAAAATCGGAACATTAATAATGGACAAACCGTGCATCATAATGACACAGAGTAAAAAGGAAAAATGTCAGGGGGAAAGTGGTTGTCAGGGCTATGATGTCAGATCATGGTTCTGAAGCAAGCAAAGCGCGTTCATATGGAAAACCGGCTAATTTACGCAAAATGCTTCAAAAATTAATAACTCGAGAACCGGGCACCGGAACAGGGGTAGGTAAAAAGGAAAAATGGTCAGTTCAAAGGGAAGAACAGGGCTATAAGATTGGATTTAGACTTCGGTGAACATAGGATGCGTTCACATGGCAGGACAACAAAAGCAGGGAATGAAGGAAAACTGCAAGGGAACAGCCCCAAGGGTGGGTGAAAAATGAACGGTTGGGTGGGAAGGGACTCTATCAGGGTAAAAGCAAGTCAATGGCATAGACGCATTAGCAGGTTGAGGCATATACAGAAGGGTATGAAATGTAGACGCGCAGGGACGTGTCCCCATACTTAAAACCTTAACGGATAGGGTTAACCGAGCAACAGGGACCTAGGACCACCTAACAGACAATCCACTAACGTCCCCATACTTAAAACATGAACGTTACTGAGAAACAAAAGTGGTAGGGTTAGAAAAACTTGGCCCATGTTGTTGAGAATCAAGGTTGATTGTCGATGGCACGTCCTGTGTCGTTGTCGACTACTGCTGGAGGTACCAAGGCATCTTCTCCGCACTCTTCCTTCATGGCAGGGACCACGTGGCAGCACCCAGGGAGGTAGCTGGTTAAAGCAATCGTAGGAAATTTGTCGATGATGAGGGATATTGCACTCAACTCACAGTCACTCAAATGGAATGAAAGAACTGTCACTCACCCCATGACTAATATCACTCGAGGAAGAATGATTAAAACCCATATCTCATACCCAGGTTAGGAATTGACAGGGGAATGGTGCAGAGAGAGTATGCCAGGGTGCACAGTTGATGGTGCATTAGTGCGTCCAACCCATCGGGCATAAGTGCAAGGAGGAAGGCAAGGGAGCCTTACAGTGCAG
The DNA here is from genome assembly GCF_053477565.2 of Lygodium microphyllum. Lineage (NCBI taxonomy): Eukaryota > Viridiplantae > Streptophyta > Polypodiopsida > Schizaeales > Lygodiaceae > Lygodium > Lygodium microphyllum. The sequence goes on from NW_028229524.1 coordinate 439,967, forward strand.
TGTACAGAACAGGGTGACGTGTCTTGTGATGACAGCAGAGACCCATCCCGTGGGTGCATAGGGAAACAGGAACATACCTGACTCCAAGTGTCGTAACATCCCTCAATCCTCACCTCTCGGTAATTGATTGAAGAAACTCCAGTCACACTCAGCCCACCCTCTGTCTCACTCTCTGCTGAAAGATACAGGAGGACAACCATGTCCTGAAACCCATTGATGTAATCCTCATGATCACTTGTGCAAAGGTTGTATGCCTTGTGCGCATTTGATGGTGCAACTGTGCATCCTGCCCTGTGCCGGCTTACAGTGCAAGAAGGAAGGCCAGGGAGCGTTATGGTGCAGTGCACAAAAACAGATTGTGCTTTGTGCATTGAGAGGCCCATCCCGTGCATGCAACACTTCATTCACACTTTTCACCTCTCATTTGATTTGAAAGGAAAAGACTGGTCACTCGCCCCATCCTCTGTCTCACTCTCTGATAGATATAGAGGGCAACCATACTCACTTCCCCATCCGGTTAGGATGAAAGCTCACATCACTCAATTGTTTGTCGATGAAGATCACATCGTCAGTTTGTTGAAGAGATGTACCCAGGGAGGTAGCCATCAAATCGAATGTTGTGTTGGATAGGACATGTCGTCTGCTAGAGGACAGTTAGACGTTCTGCAGAAAGACCCCGGACACACCGTACCAAGGGAGGCAGCTTCGAAATTGGATCCTGGGGATATCAATTAATGAATCCACTTTCTGGACTGCTGGGTGTTGCCACCTTTTCCACAGCCAGCTTCCCGTCCAAGGGTGTTTGCCACCTTTTCTTGGAACGAGGCCTGCTATGACAGGGAATTGCTTCCTTTTCTCCCATAACAGATTTGTTTTTTTTTCTTTCTTTTCTTTGTTTTTTTTGTCTCTTTTTTTTTCCTTATTTTCCCCTATTCTCGAGGGTGTTTCCACCTTTTCTCGAAGAATAGGTCGGTATGACAGGGACCGAAGTCCTTTTCTCCCATGACCGATATGTATATTTTTTTCTGTTTTTTTTTCTTCGAATTAAGCAAGGGAATGATAAAAATACCACTTGTCAGAACCCACCTCGCCACTGCCGCCGCTGGTGAAAAATAGAGGATAAGAGATCAAGGCTGGAAGGTGGGGCTGAGAGGACAGAGGGTTGCGTCCACCTCATCAGGAGTGGCTGAAGAACGGCTATCAGAAGTAGCATCATAAGAGTGATAGTGCCACGCCAACAAGGGAAAGGATCAGATGACCGTGATTGTCAAGATCCCCAAGGAGGGAAGTACTTCTTCAGGCGATATCCATTGATCAGGAAGAGATCATTAGAGGCATCAATGGTTTGCACTTGGACAGAGCCATTAGGGTTGACATCAAGTACCTTATATGGGCCCATCCACCGTTGTTGAAGTTTGCCAGGATACTTGCCAAATCGTGAATCATAGGCTAGAACCAAATCACCTTCTTTGAACTCCTTGTGCTTGATGAAGCTATCATGGTAAGCCTTGCGTCGGGCTTGCGTGGCTTCCATGCACTGTAGAGCCATCCTGTGAGTTTCGTCCAAACATTCCATGTGCAGGAGACGGCGTTGCAGTGAATCATCGTCCTCCAAACGCTCTTTGATAATAACCACTCTCAAAGAGGGTAATTCCAGTTCAACAGGGAAAACATCTTCTGTACCATACACCAGTTGGAAGGGTGTCTGTCCTGTTGCTGCTTTATAGGAGGTTCTGTACACCCAGAGGGCCTGTGTAAGTCGATCATCCCAATCACGACGATGTGCGGCAATTGTCCTTGTCAGAATTGAGCAGAGGATGCGATTGGTGACTTCGACTTGGCCATTGGCTCTGGGGTAATAAGGAGTGGACTTGCGATGGCGGATCTTATACAACTCTGTCAACTCTTCCATGACTTTATTAATGAAATGAGTGCCTCTGTCACTTATAAGCTCTAGGGGACTGCCAAAACGGGTGATGATATTCTCGTACATGAATAGGGCCACGCTGTTACCATCGTCCCGCTTTAGGGCTTTAGCTTCACACCACTTTGTGACATAATCCGTATATACGAGGATGTATCGGTTCTACTTCCTTCTGGTGGGAGGATTGATTGGACCTACGAAGTCAATGCCCCACTTCTCGAAAGGCTTTAAAGGAAGGATAGGTTGCAGTGGCATGGCACTTGTTTTGGTAGGTTTTCCCATTCTCTGACAAGCATCACATCTTTTACAGTAGTCATAGGCATCCTTATGAATGGTAGGCCACCAGTATCCTGCTAACAGAGCCTTCCTGGCTGTAGCTTCTCCTGCAAAGTGGCCTCCACACGGCTCGTCATGACAAGCCTTCAGAACAATCCCAATCTCATCTCCTGCAATACATCTTCCCGACTAGAAATGCCAGGAGGATACTGTTGGGTTGCCAGCAGGTTGGCAATGTCTGCATACCAGGGGGTTACAGTTTCTACCAGGAATAGGGAAGCATCGGGGAGGTCTGGATCATCCTGCTCCTCGTCTGCAGTTTGTGGGATACGTGACATATGATTAGCCAGAACATGGGAACGACCAAGCTTAGTAATCACCTCAAAGTCGAACTCCTAGAATAGAAGGAGCCATCTCATCATTCATCCTTTCACGTCTGCTTTGTTCATCAGGAAGGATAAGGCCTCATGATCCACATAAAATTTAAAGTGGGTGGACAGCAGATAGTGGCGAAACTTTTCCAGGGCAAACACCATTGCCAAGCACTCTAGCTCTGTCACTGTATAGTTCCGTTCCCTATCAGCGACTTTTTGGCTTGCGTAATAGATGGGTTGATCCAGCTTTGAGGAGCCCTTCTGGCAGAGGACTGCGCCTAAGCCTTCAATGGATGCATCAATGTGGACATGAAACTCTTTCGTCCAAGGAAGAAGGAACTTTACAAACATCCATTGAATTCTTCTCTTCTTGGCAATGCCATTTCCTTCATTTTCAACCTCTTCTGGTGCTTGTTGATGGAAAGCTTCCCCGGCTGCGCACCAAAAACATGGAGCCCTAAGAGGAACACCAAGGAAAAGGGAAATCTCTTGCAAGAAAATCTATCTTGTAACATCAACAAGCTTTTTTATTAGGTTCTATATGATCACAATGAAGAAAAGAACACCAGGGATAACAAATCTTCATGCAGCATCATGTAGACCTCCCATGGATATGATAGAATCAACCATATTCTTCAATATCTTCACAAAATCCATCAATATAACAAAGAAAGCAAAGGAATACACCATCTTTGAATGGAAATACGTCACATAGTATTCATCTTCAATATCTTCATAGTCTTCTCTCTCAATCTCTCACATACAATCACTCTGTTTTAATAGAATTGGCTATCTCTGACTCTCTCTCTCTCTCTCTCTCTCTCTCTCTCTCCATCAATAGTACATCATATCCTTACTAAAATCTCTCATAATCACTCTCAATAATCCTTCTTAGGTCGTGGATATCCCTCCCAAGAGGTATGTCTGATATGAAGAGTCACCAGAGCCACTACAGTGTCTTTTCATAGCTCACTACTGTCACTTCACTTCAGTTTTCACTTGAGTCTTCAGCAGCTACTTATTTCACTTCTTTTAGCTCTTTTGCACTTGTATTCACCTCTTTCCAAGGCTAGAAAACTTTCCCAAGCTACACTCTCATCCAACAGAATACATACAGAAGCATACAGAACAGTCTACAGAACAGTACCAGAACAGCTATAGTACAGAGACAGTACAGAGACAGAAGCTCTACAGAAGACCTACAGAAGGTTACAGAAGGTCATCAAAACCTCATAACTCATACTCAAACCATTCCAAACTCTCAAAAACTATTCAATAAGCTTTCACAAGATCTCAATCCCTATCAATCAATACTCCATCCCTCCTTACAGAAGACAATCAGAACAAAACAGAACAAAACAGAAGCTATAGAAAACCAATCAGAACCAATCAGAACATCACAGAACCTCATATCTCTACTAATAAACATTATGAACTTCCAAAACACAATCAATATCATCCAAAACACTCTCAAACCACTTTCAAACCAATCAATCATCTCGTAAAATCAACCATTCAGCTCTCAAAAACAACAAAAATCAACCAAAAAACAAGTCATTTCCACACTCAACAGTTGTTGATAACAAAGCATCGTAGGTGACAAAGTCATGCTCACTTAAGGATAGATGTAAGGTAGAGCTTACCTAAAACCTAAGTTAGGTTCTAAATCTACCTAAGGTAAGGGAGGTAAAGCTATATTAGGAAAGGTGATTGAACCTAATTAATCTAAACTAGAAATGGGTGGAATTTGTGGGAAGACAATTCAATCTATCTACAACTGACTTATTCACAAAACTGTGTGTACTACCACTCTCTATTGAGATAAACACATCCTTTCCATGAATAGTACCCTTCATACAAAGTGTATTAGGGCTCTTAGAACCTGTCCTATTATCTATGGAGATGGAATAATTAGTGGTAGCATGTGGCTCATCAAGAATTCCTCCTGGATCAAAAGGAATACTACCACCTAGGTCAAAAGAGAAATTGTCAGCAGGATCATAACCTGTTCTTACCCAATTTTTTCTTCAACATCCTCATTTTCAATGGTAGTCACAAATACATTTGCCTCATCATTATCATCCTCTGAGTCTTCAAAGACTAACATACTATAGACCTTGACTTTTGGATTCTTGTATATACACTTTGTTACATAATCAACTGTATACTTTTCTCCACTTTTGAAATATAAGCCTTTTTCTTTCCTTTCCCTATGGAGATCCATAGGAATAGACATCGGATTAACATTGAATGAAGTAGTTCTAAACTTATTGTCCCCTTATTTAAAATCTACCCTTGGGTTGTTTGTTGCTATCCCAAAATTTCCTTCAGGTCTTGAAGCATTGAATTATGGATAAGTTGGCACTCTAAAGCTCCCACTTGGTGCATGATTACTACTATAAACATTTCCAACTTAACCTTGTTTTAAAACAATCCTTAGTTGTCCAAAACTAGGCTGAAATGAGGACTCTCTTCTATACTTCCTTCCATAACATTTCGCAAGCTCAATGGCTTTGAAAAGAGTGGTGGGGTTTTTTGACATAACATTAACTGATAAGGAAGGTTCTCAACCATACATATACTCATGGAGTTTAGCTTCATCACTTATACTCTCTACATATATGGTGAGGTTGAGGAATTGGTTTATATAATCCCATACACTTAGGCCTCGTTGCTATAATCCATACCATCTTCATGCCAATTTCTCTTTTTCAAGAGCAGAGACAAAAACCTCAGTCATAAGTATCTTGAATGCATCCCAACTCTCTACTAGTATGTTCTATTTCTTAATATATCTCCACCAAGTATATGCAAACCCTTCCAAATATAATGAGGCAAAATGGATCTTCATATCATCAGTTCTAGGGAATATATCAAAATAGGACTCTAATTTTGAAATCTATAACTCTAGGTTGGATGGTGAATATGACTGCCCATTGTACTTTGCCAAAATGATTCTGTCTTTCAATTCCCTTTCATGAAAAGGTTACTATGCCAAAATAGACTGATCATGATTAGTAGGCATTGAACCTCCAAAATGAGATGGTACTCTTCCAAAAGGTGGCAGAGAGTTAGTGTGGAACATTCGTGATGGTAGAGGACCTCTAGAAACTTGAGGATTCAATCCATAAGCTTGAGGATTAGCACCATTCATGTTGCCCAAATAGTCATTATACCTTTGTGAAGTCTCTCCTACTTTATATTGACTATTGGGAATGCCCCTTTGTTCAATAATTCCTTGACTTTGACGATTTTGATTTGGTGGTTGAAGTGGGGCTGACATGCCACTATTTGATTGTGCTTTCTCCCTAGCATCCTTGGTTCCCATTTGAATTTGCATCCATTGAGAGAATTGAGCCATGATTTTTGTATTGGATTCTATTAATTTATCAATTGAAGTTTTTTTTGGGTAGTGGAATCCACCAACTTCTTAATAGAAGACTTTGTTTGATGACTAGACAACATCATTTGTTCAACTTAGGATAGTAGCTCTATATATCTTTGAGCATGTCTATTCTCATATTCACACATGGTATAATTAAGAGCACTAATTTCTCCTTGCATTTAGGTCTCTTTATGGCTCTCTTGAGGTGTATTTTCTAGCAATGTATCTTTGATTTGTTGGGTATATTCATCCTAGGCCTTACTCTTCCCTTTATGACTTGCCATAGTAATGCAGTCATGTAGGACCCCTTGTCAGTAAATTGGCTATAACTTGAGAAAGAAAACTCTAATTTTCCAAATTTTTGATTCAAAACATAGCCAACAATGCCCTCTCAGAGATGGGCTATAGCATATTATGATAGGTTTAGAACAAAGAATTCAGCAACCCAATCTTTGAGGCTAAATTGTCCAAGCCTACATCTTGTTTTAACTTGTAAGTACCTTGTTTCCACATGTGAAAGAAAAATGGTTGTATCTAAGGGCTTTCAAATGCTATGTGGAGCTGGATAAGATCTATGGGCAACCTATACTACTTGTACCTATATCCCAATGATGAAAATGGTACTTGTGGTGACTTGTTTGTATCCTGTAGTGTCTTGTAAAAGCCATATTTCACCCTGTTTTGATCTTCAAGATACTTGAATCTTTGAGAGTACTTGAATATTCAGTTCTCTACTTATGGTACTTGTGTGAGGGATAAAATAGTAGGATAGACTCTCTACACCTGCTTCAAATCATCGGGAGGTGGCCAAGTTTCCCTTGCATCAGTTGGTTGCACCCCTTCGGGATCTTTAATAGTGGGGGAGGGTCACCTCTCTATTGTTCCACTATCTCCCTTGGCATCCACCTTTTCTCTCAATGGGAATCTCAATATGATAGTGATATGCTGCTCTAATCAATCATCATGATTTGCATTCAAGCACAAGCTCAAGCAAGTAAGAAAAAGAAGAAGAAGAAGAAGAGGAGACCCACTTTTGACCACACACAAGAATGAGCTTCTCATTCACTTTTCAACTTTATATACAAAACCCTAAATCCCTTTTGGGCAGTCATCCCCTTATCCCCTTTTTTACATGGCCGGCCGTGGCCTAGACCCTTTTTCCCATTGTCCTCCTATCTTCCTAGCTTCCTTTCTACCGCTCGTCTACCTTTACAATTTGCACGGGTGAGAGCTCGACGCTCTTTAAAATAAATTATGGTGCTCCTTGCACTCTTTTACATGAGTATTAACTTGCGCTTCTCTTGTGCACCTTTTTTCTTAATTTAGAAATTTTTTGCACTTATTGTGTTTCCAGATTCTTCTTGCCACGCCTTCACCTTCTGTTTCGCTTTTGCCTTGGCCTTGTCTTCTGCTTCAGATTTTTTGGATTTTCTACATTTATTTGTTTGAGGGTTAACAAAAAGCTAAGGATGAAATTTTGAGTAGCAATCATATATTTACAAGGTATAGAGCCTTGATCTATTGATGGGACCTAAAATGGGCCTGCACTGGCTAAGGCACTAGCCGGACCTCATGCACTCAACAGACAACCCCACCACACGGCCTCGCGGGCCAGGAGTGTCTGTCGAGGGATACACTATCCTAAACACTAATCACTGCACGTTTATAGTCTGTAATCCAACAAATGTTCCCTTTCCCGTCTCCTCAGAGGGAGATTATACATATATCAACAATAAAGGCTACATATCATAGACACAAGGGCACCCCATCAACTGATTGCCGTGGCCCTACTGCAGCTCTCCTACATCTTGGGGATTGGCCCCTCAATGCGCTGCTTCCACATATAGATACATTCGAAACACACTCTCCTCTTAGTGCCAATATATTTATCGTTCTAGGAATGCACTTACCCTCACTTATCCATCCCCTTGGACTCACCATCTAGACCTACAACCAGATTGCTCACTCTCTCTACGTGGGTCAAGTCCTATAGAAACCAAGTGCTATGCATCTAGAAGCTTATAATTGATACCATTTAACGATGCTTGATGCAAATGTGTGTATGATTAAGTTCTCAAACAATTGAAAAATAGCCTCGTGCATTGTGCAAATCCATTCTTTTATGTTTCCATACACTAACGCGTAATTGCTGCGATGAGAGAAGACACCAAGCCTTACACTCGTGCTGTACATCCCTTTATTTAACTTAAAGTCATCCTATTGAATAATGCAACAAATGCATCAGATTTTATATTATATTTCAGCACTCAAACTTCCCTCCTCCCCTACCGTTTAAGGTTTTGCCTCGTTGCATAGGTAAAGGGGTGATTTCATGTGTATTTCGCACGAAATAAGCAGTAAATACTCACAAAAACATATAAATGGGGATAAACTGAGGCAAACCCTCATGATTTATCCTCATTATACACTCACAGACATATCCATAATTTTCCTCATCCGTTCTCTATTTTTCCTCCTTTTAAAAAGCAAATTTTCCTACTTTTCCTTATTTTTCCTTATTTATTATCATTAAAAATGGAATAAAATTAGCATTATTTCAAAGCTATGGCTCTTGAGTCCTCAAACATCAAACATGTAGATTTTATTGGTGTTTTGTTTCATGCTTTTCCGATTTTAAGCCTAAAAAACCCCATTTTTTCTCTAAAAACCATGCTTTTCGGGGTTTTTTCCATTTATTTCCCACACTTTAAGTGTATATTTTCTGATTTTTTTTAATTATGAGAGACTAAAACCAGCAACAAAAAATATGTTCATCAATTTTCAGCCCATAAGAAGATTGCTAACCTCATCAAATGCGGAAAAAGAGCCATTTTCTTTGTAAAAATTCCATTACCGTGTATTTTTTTATCATTTCGGGTTATATTCATATATTGTCTTTCGAATATTTAGGGTTTTGTCTATTTCCATCATTATGTTAGTAGGCTTCTCCAACTGTCTCACAACTAACAGGAATTCCTAGAATGGCCGCTTAGTAGGTTAGTAGAACATGGTCACTAGAATTCCCATCTAAAACAAGTCTTACAATGCCTGACAATGCCTTGCCGGAGGCAATGACTACTCAGACCTTCCCCAGACATACAGAGCCGAATCCTAGGACTTCATCTCTCGAGTGCTAGTCCCTAGCAACCAAAAGAAAGTAACCCTTACATGCACATATATCATTAATTGCTTTAGGGAAAAAACTCGGAAAGGGGACAAAACCACCTAAAATGGCCACAAGAACCTCCTTCATAGCAAAGGCTCTCTCCAGTGACTTCGTCAACCTGTATGATGCAATCACTACAACAAAAAACCATTAACTGTATCCGCACCAAACCGACGAATCGCCCTCTTGGCCTAAAGAAATAGCACATTTCATTGCAAACTAGCTAGCCCTCTTGGCCTAAAGAAAGCATACATTACCAACTTTAAAGCAGCTAGCCCTCTTGGCCTAAGGAAATAGATCATTAAAACCTGAAAATAGCTGGCCCTCTTGGCCTAAAGAAATCAAGCAAACCTGCTCATATAGATCCCTCCTTGGAAGAAGGCAGATATACAAACACACGCTCCACTCCAAGGGGAAAGACATGGCACTCAGCCCTAAACTAAACGCATCAAGTTATGACCATACCTCTTGTATATATAGCAAGAGGTGTATGCATAACATGTCGTCGAATCAACCTATGGGTCCAAGATAATAGTGGTAGATGAATCTTGGCTACTCCTCTCATTACCCATATCAACCATCGCCTGCCATATAACGCACGGTTTGATAACATTCCCCATAAGCGACTGGGTCCCGTTTCATTATCAATAACAACATCAGACTAGGACCACAGTTGAAAAATTCCTCATAAGCAAAATTGGCTAATGAATCCGCAAACTGATTCCAATAACTTGGAATGAGCTGAAGAGATATACTCTCAAATTCATTAAGTAGGGTTATAGCAATTTGATGATACATACGAAGGAGAGGATTCCGGACTGTATATGTCCCATTAAGTTGATTTAAGATCATCTGGGAATGCCCTTTTACTAACAACCGCCTAATGCTACTTTTCTTGGCAATATTCAATCCCATAACCAGGGCTTTATACTCTACCATGTTGTTAGTGAATCCCACCCCGAGATAAGCAGCTAATTTCATTGCAACTCTATGTCGAGGATCTCGGATAACTACTCCAACACTTCCTTTTCTATTAGGCCCCCTAGACGCTCCATCAAAGTATAACGTGTATGTCCACAATGGGTTTATATAGCCAGCCATCAAGAACTCCCCTATTCATAATTATGATAATCAAAATTCAACATATTTAGAGGATGAACTGACGACTCCATCCCACCTTCTTCATTAAACTCAACAGGGATACTTGTCAAGATTTGTAAATAGTGATGGCAGAAAACTTTAATCTCCCACACAAAGGTACCGTCTACTTGCTCAACCACTTTGTATCCCTTACTCCACCAGATAAGCCTCCCCTGATGATATCTTTGCTCTAGATATGGGTGCTCCAAATAAGGGATTAACCACCCCATCAACCAGTTTAAGCTCTCCTGCATGTCTCAAATCAACCCCAACATGGACCTACAATGCATTTAGCATATTAGCATATTTAGAAATAATAAGATTTAATCTTATTAATATTAACCTTATTCTTAAATTCCACTTGTTGTAGATTAGCTAATAAAACCGTGGACTTATTTTTACCTATCTGAACTATCTTGTAAGGGCCATCCCATCTAGGTTCTAGCTTTCCTGGAAATAGCTCCCTATGCGCATCATAATACAGAACTAATTGCCATTTTTTAAAGGTATACTTATTCGCCTTTAGATCGTGCAACCGCTTCATCCGACATTTAGCTACCTCCTGGTGCAACAAAATCTACAATTTGAGCTCGTCCAAGTGGGCTATAGTCGTAAATTGATCAAATAAGGCATCTTCATCACCCAAAGAATGATTGATTGTGAATCTTATGGTCAGCAACTCAATTTCTAAGGGCAAGACACACTCCTCCCCATAAACTAATTTGAATGGGGTGTGGCTAGTGGCTCATTTAAATGTCGTATTATACGCCCAAACAGCCACATATAATTTTGTATCCCAGTCCTGTTTCTTTTCAGAGACTATCTTGGATAGAATATCCACAAGTTGCTTATTGGTACTTTCAACCTGTCTGTTGGCTTGTAGATTTGGTGCGCAGATCGGTCGCAGATAGCTCACGTGGTGAATCCCGGAAGGTCCCCAAGAACAAAGAACTCTACCTTTTTGCACAAAAAACCATGTAAAAGCATGCACGACAAGAGGCAAGAGACAAATTGGGTTCAATCTCCCCCATGCCTTGTGTGTGCGCTTCACAAAGCATGTATTTTATGTATATTTCAATCTTCATGCTCAATAATAGCCCAATTTATAAAAATATGACAAGCTTTTAGCTTTTGAGTTTGCTTTCTACAAAAATAGGAAAATAAAGCTAATGGACGGTGCCCATAGAGTCTGGCACGCCCAATCTCAATGTCCAAATAGAAATAACATATCCGTGCGCATAGGCGCATACAAAATAATAATCAATAATCAATGTCTCAATAGACATAACAAAATATAGGCGTGGCGCCTATCAAAATATAGTCCAAAGGTCGAATACTCGCTAGACTCCAATGCTTTCCTCCGCCACTGCTGCTATCTCTACACATCAACTGAAGCATTCACAATCGTTAGTAAAATAATACAATTAAACCGACAAAAGTGAATACCTAGCAGTCTTCAGCTACATAAATAAATCAAATGGTTAGAAATAAATCCTAACCTTAATTTATTACGAGTGCGCACTCTAAACTCATAAACGTTTATTAATTTAATATGCATTTTGCGGAATCACCCGCTATGGAATCACCCATGTACACACTAAATTAATGAAACGCCCGAAAAGGACAGGCGTCCCCATCAACTTCTCGCACAAAGAATCCTCTTTGTGTATGAGCCCCGGTCATCTAAGTTTACGGAATCCACCGTAAAACCTCACGGAATCCACCGTGGCACGGAATCCACAGTGGAATATGCCTCCTGGAATCATACCCCCGGGGTGGGATAGCAATTGACCTCAATTGCTATTAGCTCAATGTGGAGCTAACAGAGTGGGGAAAGCATTTAAGTCTCTAGCGTGCATCCATTGTGCTTCCTCTACAGGATGGTTCTTAAATTTGACTAGATATCTAGAATACCTTCGGCCAGTTCTAGTGGTCATGTAGTCAGTGTCTATGATGGCTTCTGGTTCAAGTATTTCAGTCTCTGCTTCTAGTAAAGGTGGGTTTTCATAGACAGGGTGGATAGGTAATTGGCCTCTAAATGGTCTCAATAAACTAATATGAAATGTATTATGAATTTTCCAATGAGATGGCAGTTCTAACTTGAATGCATTGTCATTAATCTTATGAATGATTCTAAATGGTCCATAGAATCTAGGAGCTAATTTGACAACTGGATGTCTATCTACACTTTGCAGTCTACGCTTTTCTATTCTAAGCCAAACATAATCATCAACTTTGAAATTCATGGCTTGTCTTTTCTTGTTGGCTTGTTTGGTATATGATTGTTGGGCTTTAGCAATCATATCCTTTACCTCATCAAAAATAGTGTTATGCATAATACCAATATCATCAGCACTCTGAATTCTATTAGACAAAGATGCAACAGGTGTAGATAATCTATATCCATAAATAACTTCAAAAGGTGCTTTCTTTGTAGATGTGTGCGGTGTATTGTTATATGCAAACTGTAATAAATGTAAATGAGTATCCCATGTCTGAGGTTTAGAGATAGTGTATGCACGTAAAAGATCTAGAATAGTGCTATTTGTGGCTTCTGTTTGTCCATTTGTTTCTGGATGAAATGCAGATGAGAAATCAATCTTTGTGCCTAGATTTGCAAACAGTGTAATCCAAAAATTATTACAAAATCTAGAATCACGATCTGAAATAATCACTTTTGGCAATCCATGGTTAGTGAAAACAGTTTTCAAAAATAACTGTGCTGCTTGTGATGCTGTTAAAGTTTTCTTACATGCAATGAAATATGCTTGCTTACTAAATCTATCTACAATTGTCCAAATCATGTCATGATTAGATTTAGTATTTGGTAAACCAGTAATGAAATCCATAGATATATGTTCCCAAGGTTTAGATGGAATAGATAAAGGCATTAATAATCCATACTGTTTACCATGATGTCTCTTTATTCTTTGACAAATCAAACATTCAGAAATGAAATTAGATACATCTGCATCCATATGCGACCAATAAAAATCTTCAGTTAACATGCGTAATGTAGATATGATACCTCTATGACCTTGATATGGGGGACAATGAATTTCATTCAAAACAAAAGATCGGAATGGAATAGTAACACACAGTCTCTTTTCAAAGAACATAAATCCATCATTATATGACAATGAATCAATAGGAATGAAATTATTTTGAACTAATTTTTGCCAATCAGAATGAAAAGTAATATCCTGGTGATATGTATCTTTCATAGCAATCAAAGAATCAAAAGATATGATAGAAATATTATGAATTGCAGGTCTTCTACTCAATGCATCAGCAACTACATTTTCTTTTCCAGGTTGGTATTGAATGATAGGATGAAAACTTTGAATGAAGGAAGCCCATTTGATATGACGGTCAGAAATTTGGGGTTGGCTAAGTAGATGTCTAATGCTTTGCTGGTCAGTCTTTATCATGAATTCTGAACCCATTAAATAATGCTTCCATTGTTTTAATGCTTGTACAACTGCTAAGAGTTCCTTGTCATAAGTGGAATATTTGAGCTCAGAGGGTTTCAGCTTAGAACTAGAATATGCTATAGGATGGTTGTCTTGCATTAATACAGCTCCTATTCCTGATCCGCTAGCATCGGTCACAACTAGAAAGAATGGTCTGTTAAAGTCAGGCAATTGTAGAACAGGGGCATTAGTTAATGCACGTTTGAGTAAATCAAAGGATTTCTGCTGATTTTCAGTCCATTGATAAACAATTCCTTTCTTAAGAAGTTTGGTTAATGGTAAAGCAAGTAATGAGAAATTACGTACAAACTTCCTATAGAAACTAGCAAGACCAAGGAATGAGCGTAATTCATGTACATTTTTAGGAACAGGCCAATGCAATATTGCGTCAATTTTCTTAGGATCAACTTTAATTCCTTCCTTTGATACAATATGACCTAGATATTCTATTTCTGTCTTAAAGAATTCACTCTTTTCAGGATTTGCAAACAATTGATTTTCTTTCAGTAATTGAAAAACTAATGATAAATGCTCATAATGCTCTTTTTCACTTTGACTGAACACCAAAATATCATCAAAGAAAACAATCACACAATACTGATATTTCAGAAAAATACGGTTCATCATTCTACTGAAAGTAGCAGGTGCATTAGTTAATCCGAATGGCATGACTAAGAATTCGTAATGGCCAAACTGTGTCCTGAATGCAGTCTTAAATATGTCGGATCTATCTAACCTCACCTGATGATATCAGACTTAAGGTCAATTTTACTAAATATAGAAGATCCTTGCAGTTTGTCCATAAGGTCATCAACTCTAGGTATAGGATACCTATTCTTTACAGTGATCTTATTTAATGCTCGGTAGTCAATACACATACGATAAGTATTATTCTTTTTCTTGACTAAGAGCACAGGTGCACCGAATGGAGAACTGCTAGGTCGAATTAAGCCTCTATTTAGTAATTCTTCAACTTGACTCTGGATTTCTTTTTGCTCTATTTGATTGTGCCTATATGGTGCTTTGCAAGGTGCTTGTGTGCCAGGTATTAGATCAATCTTATGGTCTTCTGGACGTGATGGTGGTAAACCTGGTGGTAGGTCTTCTGCAAAACAGTCCTTAAAATATGCAAGAAATTCCTTATGCCTAGGGTGCATATGATTTTCCTTTGCGTGGAATTCATTCACCCAAATGAGATATGATTTAGTATTCTTGCGTAGTGCACGTTTTGCTTGAGTATGCGAAAGCAGTGGAAAAATATGAGATGCATGCATACCAAATAATGTAATAGATTTTCCTTGAAAATTAATATTCATTGTATGTGTGGAATAATCTATATTGGGATTATGTTGGTGTCTCCATGGCATTCCTAAAATAATGTCGCTTGACTGTAATGGGACAACTAAGAAATTTCTTCTTTCAATGTATGGACCAATTTGAATTTCTAAATCTTGTACTTCTTGTGTGCCATTGTACCTAGTGCCTAAAAATGCAGCTTTTATGCGATAATGCGTAGGTACAGTATGCAATTTCAATTCCTTTACCAATTTTGCTGAAATAAAGTCATGGGTACTACCGTCATCATGTAAGATAGTTCTTTCCTTTCCATGCACCATACATTTCATAGTCAACAATGAATGTGGAGTAGGCATACCTGGTAAAGTGTCGGAAGTAGTAGTAGGATCATCTTCATCTTCAGTGAAATCTGGCATATCCTCATGCTCGTCTTCGTCCATAGCTCCAAGGTAGTTGATATGTGCTGATGGCTTCTTTGAATGACAATTTGCTGCGAGATGCCCTGGCTGGTGACACTTGTAGCATACTATTGGCTTGGCTTTGGTTACATTATTTGCAATGGCTGGTAGTCTGGGTACATTTGGATTTGCTTGTGGAATAGGCTTAGGATTTGGATTGACAGTAGATGGTAATGCAGGTAGTTTAGGCCAATTCTTGCGGAAAGATGGTGATGAGAAACGACCTGGATTAAACCTTCGAAAATTGGAATTGAATTGTTTAGATCCATAATTACCGTTGGCTTGGAATTGTTGTGGTCGTCGATCTCTTCCGCGTAACTTATCTTCAGTGTCGTGAGCTAAGGAGATGGCATCTTCAAGGGTAGCAGGCTTGAACATGTTCACTTCAGCGTAGTAATGTCCAAGAAGTCCAGACATATACTTTCGCTTATGTGTCGTCTCTGGTACGTCTTCAAGCATGCGTAACTGTAGAAGTGCATTCCAAAAACGCTCTGTATACTGTGGAATAGGCTCACGATCTCGCTGTTGAAGTAAATCCCATTGCTTGATAGCCTTCTCATGAAATTGCGGTGGAAGGAAATTTTGCATGAACTTCTTCTTGAATTCTTCCCATGTAGCAGGACATTCTATGCTCTTGCGGACTACAGTCCACCAAAGTGATGCTCTGTCTATCAGATGATTAGTAACACACTTGATTTTATCTTTTTCGGGATAAGTTTCCTCATGGAAATAGTCATCAAACTGGCTAATGAATGATAAAACAGTCTTTCCTTCTCTTATACCATTGAAAGTGCGAAACTTGAAACTTTGTTTACTTATCTTGGATTCCTTGCGAATGGTTTGTGCTTCAAGAGTGGCATCGATGGTACGTCGAATCAAATCTTCAGCTTGAGGTTCTTCTTTATCAGTGGACGCTCCTTGTAGCTTTGTCAATTACGCTTGCAAGGCTTGCCTAGCTCTTCGCTCTTCTTCCAATTGTAGCATGATTAGATCCAGCTTTTGTTCCATGGTAGGCTCAGGTAGGTCGTCTTCAGTCATAGGATCATCCATATGTGGGGTAGTCATCCTGTAAAACTCAACAAACCTTTCTCACTCAAAATCAGTTAGCGGGATGAGCGTAGCTCAAATTTGGGGTTACAAGGCTGTGTATTTTTGGGTATTTCTTTGTATATTTTCAGAAATTCGGCAATATTTCTGTATCCGTTTGCTGAAAGTACTTCAACGAACTTGTAGATAGGTAGAACAACTTGCTGCGAACAACTTTCCAGTTCAGAGTTTTTGCATACGAACAAATCTTCTATGAGTTTTAAGCACTAGTCAGTTCTGATTTAGTCTGACTTGCAGAGTTGCAGACTTAGCAGACTTGCAGAGTTGTTGACTTGCTGGACTTAGGCCGACTTGCAGAACTTGCAGAACTTGATTACAATTGACTTGCTGAACTTGACTTCAGAAGTGCGAGACCCGGAGTTTGCGAACTTGTCGGACCTGTGTAACTTGTAGAAAGCCTTAAGCTTAAGTGATTAAGCTTAAGCTTATGAAGCTTAATGGTGGACTAAACAGGCCGTCATCAGATTTCGTGAGGGGGGGTCCGTTTTTTCCGCCGGATTTTTCGGGATGAAGCCGTTTTGTGACGATTTGAATTGTTGGAGCTCCCTAAGCTTAAGATTAAGATTTATTATGATAATTAGCTTGATTATGAAAAGAGCTTATCTCTATAACTCCACGACTTGATGATGGAAGTGTATGCGTGGTCCTCCGCCTGCAGAGCTTGGTCCTTCGTGATCTGACAGTGGAAATAGGGGTTCTTGATCGCCAGAAGTCTGCCTGTATCGACGGTTCGCGATGAGATTGACTGTAGAGCCCGTTTGTTCCTAGAGCTCCGCCTTCGCCCGAGATTGGTAGCGATTGGAAGCTCTTGATCTCTGCTCCGCTCTGATACCACTGGTGCGCAGATTGGTCGCAGATAGCTCACGTGGTGAATCCCGGAAGGTCCCCAAGAACAAAGAACTCTACCTTTTTGCACAAAAAACCATGTAAAAGCATGCACGACAAGAGGCAAGAGACAAATTGGGTTCAATCTCCCCCATGCCTTGTGTGTGCGCTTCACAAAGCATGTATTTTATGTATATTTCAATCTTCATGCTCAATAATAGCCCAATTTATAAAAATATGACAAGCTTTTAGCTTTTGAGTTTGCTTTCTACAAAAATAGGAAAATAAAGCTAATGGACGGTGCCCATAGAGTCTGGCACGCCCAATCTCAATGTCCAAATAGAAATAACATATCCGTGTGCATAGGCGCATACAAAATAATAATCAATAATCAATGTCTCAATAGACATAACAAAATATAGGCGTGGCGCCTATCAAAATATAGTCCAAAGGTCGAATACTCGCTAGACTCCAATGCTTTCCTCCGCCACTGCTGCTATCTCTACACATCAACCGAAGCATTCACAATCGTTAGTAAAATAATACAATTAAACCGACAAAAGTGAATACCTAGCAGTCTTCAGCTACATAAATAAATCAAATGGTTAGAAATAAATCCTAACCTTAATTTATTACGAGTGCGCACTCTAAACTCATAAACGTTTATTAATTTAATATGCATTTTGCAGAATCACCCGCTATGGAATCACCCATGTACACACTAAATTAATGAAACGCCCGAAAAGAACAGGCGTCCCCATCAACTTCTCGCACAAAGAATCCTCTTTGTGTATGAGCCCCGATCATCTAAGTTTACGGAATCCACCGTAAAACCTCACGGAATCCACCGTGGCATGGAATCCACCGTGGAATATGCCTCCTGGCATCAAGATTATAGGGGGTCGTCTTGTTATGCTTAATACTCCATGCTTCAGTCAGGCTTCTAATTACTTGATTCAAAAAGTGAGTTTCACGGCCCCATACTATTTCCTTTGGGGGACCAAAACGGCAGATAATCTGCTCAAGTAGGAAACTAGTAGTCTCTTTTGCATTGTCCTGCCTTGTCGCCCATGCTTCTGACCACTTTGTAAAGTAATCAGTTGCTACTATAATATATCTTTTCTGAGTAGAAGACGATGGGGTAATAGAATCCATGAGAGTAGAGTTTTGAGCCCGGGATGTGCCTAAAATTTGCCAAAAAATCCAAAATTTAGGAGAAAAATATTCAATATCGAAGGCGACGGCTCCAACTAGGACGATTTTAAGCACCAAGTGAAATACGACTCTTAAAAGGCGCCCGAGCGACACTTGCGGATTTTTGATAATTTTTTAGACTGGCGTGCAGATTGTCAAGAGTTGCCAGTCAATGCGGGATGTCAAGCCGGACATGCAAAAATTTACAGCACTTGAATCAGAGCCAGGATGAGGAAATGACCAACAGATGGGCAAGATATGAAGAGGTGGACTTGTTTTTGGCCAAAAGGGGTAGTGACCTTTGGGGGCTTGGGGCATTTTATGCCAACATGAAACTTTGCATCAAATCATGGAGAGAGAGAGGATGAAGAAAACGACGCCTGCTACGCCCGAAAATTGCGCTTGATGCCATGGAGATCATGATTGTTGCCTACAAACAACCTACCCAATCGATCATGGCCTCGATTTTCTCCCTCTTTGTCGGTCTTATAGCATGTCTTCACCCGTGAAATGGCTATGGGAATAAAGAGAACCAGATCTAGTATTTCTCTCTCCTCCCTCTCTCTCCCCTAAGGGGCTGTTCTTGTGTGCAAGAGGAAAATGAAGAATGGTGAAGGAAAGCTTGTCCGGCAGCTAGGGACCGGATTGCTTCCGAATCAATGTAGACATGAAGATTGCTGCTTGTGAAGATGATGGACATTGAATGTGGGCTGACCCGCAGTCCCGCACCAAAACCGAGATCCCGAAACACGAAAGCTAAGCGGCAATTCAATTTTTATGAAGAAAAAATGAGGTTTTATGCTATTTGTTTGATGAAACATTGTTCCCATGGGCTGAATATTCATTATGATGTTGTTTTCTATGAGTTTCAATAGTTTATAATCATAAAATCAAAAAATCATAAGTGATATGGCTGAAATTAATGTTATAAAACCCGTAAAACACGCGTTTAAGGGGGGAAAATGGGGTTTTTGCAAAATAAATGGAAAATATGAGACATAACATCTACAAAACCTGAAATTTTGCTATCAAGGAACCTAAGGGCCACAACCCACAATTAATCTTAATTTTTAGTCATTTTTATTGAAGAAAATAGAGGAAAAATACCAAAAATGGTGAAAAATGGGTTTTAAATGGGAGAAAATTAGGAAACAGTAAAAGTAAAATTCTAAAAAATTACATGTGTGTTTGTGCAGCGTATGATGAAGGTAAAGCATGAGGTTGGCCTCGGTTTACCCTCGTTCCAATGTTTTCGTTCATGTTTATCGCTTTCTTTGTAAGGAAATACACATAAAATGACATTTTCACCTATCAACAAATGCAAAACATTAAACGATAGGGTGAGAGGGGAGGTTGAGCGTCAAAATATGAATTAAAATATGGTTTATGTGTTGCATCATGCGTATAGGATGTTGTTTTAAAATAAAGGGAAAGGCAGCATGAGCTAAGGCTCGGTGTCTTTTCTCTTTGTAGTACATAAACACTAGCATGGAAATCATGGAAAGAATTGTTTCACACGATGCACAATGCTGATTTTCTTCTGTTTGTGCACTAAACCGTTCACATTATGCACTATGCATAGTTCATGGTATCAACGGAAAAGCTCCTGGACTGCATAGCAATTGTTTTCTTAGGAATTTGACCCATGATTGAGAGTGTAAGGTTATCCCTTGCCGTAGGATAGAGGGGCGGTTTCCTAAGGGACTGTTTGGTGAGGAAACATGGTATATATCCTGGATTTGAAATATAAAAGAGAGGAGTTTGTGTTCGTTTGTTTTATATGTTGAGCATCGCATAAAGGAGCCAATCCCTACGATGTAGGAGAGCTTCAGTGGGGCCGCGGTGTTTCTACCAAGAGGTTGTCTCCAATGTATGTGATTATCGTGGCATGGCCGATGTGTATGGGTTCTCCCTCTGTGGAGTTTGTAGAAAGGGAAACGTTGGACTACAAAACTACAAAACTATAAACGCATAGATTAGGCTTTAGGGCATTTCGTCCTTTAACTCTTGGTCTGCGAGGCCGTGAGGGTGTGTTTGTCTGTCATGAGCATGAGGTCCGGCTAGTGCCATAGCCAGTGCCGGCCCATTTCAAGTCCCATTAGTGGTGTGTCTGTCGGGAGCTACCAATAAGCATTGGTTCTCGAATCTAGGGTTTTTAGGGATGAAAAAGTTGGTTTATGTCCTCTGACAAGGATCGTCAAGCTGAAATACAAAAAGCAGAACGTGCTGAGAGGGCTAGATGGGGGTTGGAGATTGTGAGTCGTTATTCTCCTCAAAGGATTAGCCCGATATGCATAAGAGACAGTAGTCTTAGTAACCCAACTGCTGCATATAGTCCTTAAGGTGCAGGAGGAAGCGTAAGTTCTTCCTCTCTTCCACCAAGTCAAACCACGTTAAGTGGGGGTGTGACCCCATCAGTTCAACCTCCTATTGTCAATCCGATTGTCGCCATGGCACAACCCATTGCAATTCCTGCCGGGACGCCGGATGTGCCAGCTTTAGGAGTTCCTTTGCCCATTTTTAATGGGTTGGCTGAAGAAGATGCGGAGTTTCACATTTGTGAATTCCAAAGACTAATGTTTAATTATCGCATCCAAGATGAGGAACATCTCATGATGTTCTTTAATATGACATTAAAAGGAAGGGCTGCGGTATGGTATCATAGCATAGAGTCTGGAACCATAACCACAATTGATCAATTTTATGCAACTTTTCGAGGAGAATATGCCCCTGAAAGAGGTGGCCAATACTGGTTGCGTGTGTTGAATGTAACACACCAAGACCCCCATGAGAATGTGAAAGCATATGCCAAAAAGCTTAAGGAAGTGTTTCGTAAGTTACAAACTTACATTCTTATTCTGCCGGCTATCCAATTGCAATACTTCTTGCATGGATTGGATTTCAATATTCAGGTGCAATTGAGCAGTGTGGCTTTGGCTGATATAGACACCGCCATCGCGCGGGCAGAAGGAGTAGAAGCACGATTACAAATGGCCTACTCCTCTCGAATAAATCTTAACGCTGGTTTAGTACTTGGAGGAAATTTACCATTGACAAATGGAAGTCAAGGGATACCTATGAATAACCCTAATGGGAGAGAAAGCATGGTTCAAAATGTACCTTTACTGCCAGCCCCTCCCAATGTGACTATGCCTATGGCTAGTCAGTTGGCTCCACCAAATGTTGGAGGCCAAGTTTTGAACCCTAATATTGTTCCTGTGAGTTAACAACCAATGCCCAATCAAATTGTTAAGCCAATGGAATGACGGATAGATGATCAAGACTATGAGTCGAGTGCCTCTAATGTCCTTGGCAAAGTTAAGGATATGATGAAGCATTATACCGACATGATTTCTGAACAATATCGGCAAATAGCTATTGACGTCAATTTCCTGAAGAAGCAGCAAAATCTGATAGGGAGTCGACGCCCTGAAGAGGGTGGACCCTCAAGATTTAGTTGTAAGTGGTGTGGCGGACAATATTTCCCTAGAAACTATCCAAATGTCAAATGTGATATTTGTGGGAAGTCGGGCCATTTAGCCACTACTTGTTGAAGTAAGATTAGTTCTCTCCAACAAGGGAGTAAACAGCTAGGTCCAGTTAATCATAGAGCGCAAGGTAATAACCTCCAGCAAAATGATGGACCAAGACAAATATTGCAAAGGGGAAAGACCACTATAGAAGAGTTTCCACAAGGCAATGGAGTCAACCTTATTGAGGTTGTATGTGTCGATGACGCTGAAACCTCTAACGTACGAGCCGTGACAAGAGGCCAAAAGGCTAAAGAGGGTGACAAAGATAATGCAAAACTGATCAAGGGAAACCCTAAGCAAGGGGATAAGGGGACGCAAGTCCTGAATCTTGGTGTGGAAGGTGGACCTCTAAGGCCTGTTAACAAGAAAGTTGATCCTAAGAAGGATGAGGACGTGCCAAGAAAGAAGGCAAGAGCTAAAAAAGAAGCACCAAAACCGGTCCCGAGACCAAAAGAGAGAATGGTTTGGCGAGAAAAGAGAGCTTTGGCCCCCTATCATGATTTTGATTTAGCAAGTTCTCTTTGCGAAGTTAAACCAGATGTAAACCTCTTACAATTGATTAAATTATCTCCAAGAGTACACAAGGAATTCAAGAAGATCCTGCGTATTGGGTATATTGTAGAATCTTTGGGCATAGCACGAGTAGGGGAAGATTGGTTTGATCATGCTGAAAAGAATTGCCCTAGGGTTCCGGCATACGTGGATGGAATATTAGTAGAGCATGCTATTGTAGACACTGGCTCCTCCGTCAATATCATGAGTTCAGAGTTGATGGAGAGGTTGGGTCTAGGCATCCAAAAAGATAGCTCCACCCTTCTTAGAATGGCTAATGATAGTCTAAGACAACCAGAAGGTTGCGTTACGAGAGTCCATGTTACACTTGCAAGTGTAGAATGCTTCTTGGACTTTAGGGTGATAAGATTTGCAGGATGTCCTAGCTATCGAGTCTTGCTAGGCAGGCCTTGGATCTTACGAACAGATTTTCAAGTCGATATACCCGTCGGTCAAGTGGTTCTAGGTAGAGGTGCTAATCAAGTAATAGTCGATGCTTACCCTGAGTCTTCTCAGAGTGAGAGAGCTCCTTTATCCTCTACTGAATTAGAGACAGCATATGATCCATTTGGTAGTGAGACATCATCCAGTGATGAATCTAAAGAGGGGTCCACTACAGAGGATATTTATCAGATAACTCTAAATGAGCCAATAGAGCCGCAAGATAGGATAAGAGACACGGATATGATTGAGTTGGACCTTGGCACGTCGAATGACTCGCGGCCAATTAAATTAGGTTCCATGCTTAGTTCAACAGAAAGGGAGGACATGTGTCCTTGATTCAAGAATTCCGCGATATCTTTGCTTGGAGTTATAATGAGCTGAGAGGTATTCCTCCCAGCCTGGTTGTTCATACTATTCCTGTAAAAGAAGGAAGTCATCCTCTGCGTAAGAAGGTAAGGCATATGCCTTTTTAATTGAGGGATGGGCTGTTTGAGGAGTTACAAAAGTTAAGGAAAGCTGGGTTAATCTTTCCTGTAAAACACACAGAATGGTGTTCACCAGTTGTCATTATGAAGAAGAAAAATAACCAGATCCGACTATGTGTAGATTTTAGAGAGCTGAATAAGCAGACGATTAAGGATTACTACCCGTTGCCATTTATTGATGAGATTTTGGATCAATTAGCGGGTAGAGAAATATATTCGTTCATGGATTGCTTTGCGAGATACAACCAGATGGCAATTGTAGAAGAGGACAAGTTGAAAACGACCTTTATCACTATCTTTGGTACTTTTGCATACCATGTGATGGCCTTTGGATTGTGCAATGCACCTGGATCATGGAAACGAATAGCAGACAAGACCTTTGGTGACATCTCCCCAGATGAGTTGAAAGTATTTATCGATGACCTAGGGGCAGCCACTGTAAGGAAAAAGATGTCGAGTATCTTAAGAAAGTGCTTTGAGCGCTGCAGACAATTTTGAATCGCTCTTAATCCACAGAAGTGTGTCTTTGGGGTGCCTTATGGGCTATTGCTAGGCCATGTGGTCAGTTCAGTAGGGATCGCAATTGACCCTGAAAAGATCAAGGTTATAGTCGCTATGAGTCCACCACGCACTCCGAAAGAGGTACATATATTTCTGTCATCAATAGGGTACTATCAGAGGTTTACAAATGCCTTGGTAGAAAGGACAGTGCCATTAACG
Organism: Lygodium microphyllum; assembly: GCF_053477565.2. Classification (NCBI taxonomy): domain Eukaryota; kingdom Viridiplantae; phylum Streptophyta; class Polypodiopsida; order Schizaeales; family Lygodiaceae; genus Lygodium; species Lygodium microphyllum. Next base: position 464,319 of record NW_028229524.1, read on the forward strand.
AATTTGTTATCCTTTAGCTGTCTATTTGAATGGAGCGACCCTTGTAAGGTAGCTTTCGAGGATGTGAAACAGGAGGTAGTAAAAGCACCAGTTTTAAAAGCATCCAAAAAAGGTGAGGTATTTTACACATTTTCAGCAGCCACCATGCATAGTATCAGCTGCTGTTTAGCCCAAATTTGGGAGGAAAAGTGGTATCATCCGATAGCTTTTGCTAGTCGAAAATTGGGCATTTCAAAGATCAACTATACCTACATGGAGAAGTTGTGCCTTGCAATGGTCTTTGGGACTAAAAAATTCAGGCACTATATCCTCTATGAGAAGGTAGTGTTCTATACGAAGGCAGAAGGGCTTAGATTGCTTATGAACAAGCTACAACCGCCTGATCACCTGGCAAAGTGGTTAATCACTTTGCAGGAGTTTGATTATGAGATTAAGAGTAAGCCACCGAGGTTGCAGGGGATTGTGGAATGCCTTGTGGATTTCGGGGAGCCGAAAGAGATTTTGGCTGAAGGAAGTGATATTGAAGAAATGTTTAAAATTGATACAGCTTCTATCCCATCTTGGTATGTTGCTATCACGCATTATCTATCGTCGACAGGAGAGATTGGTGTTGGTCTATCAAAATCTGAAAAGAGGAAAATCAAACAACATGCTTTGAAGTTTTCCTTGATCGCAGGAACACTATATCAGCAGGGTGTTGATGATATCTATCGCCGATGTGTGATGCCTGACGAGGTTCTTTTCATCTTGAAAGAGTGCCATAACTCTGTATGTGGAGGGCACTTTGCGGGATGGTTGATGGCACAGAAAGCTTTAAGAGCTGGATATTGGTGGCCGTCCATCTTCCAAGATTCCTTTGAGTATGTTAAGAGATGTGATACCTGTCAAAGACATGACATCAGAGAAAATAGGAAACACCCACTTATGCCTATCATGGCTATCCCTCCATTTGAGAAGTGGGGCATTGACTATGTGGATCCTATTACCCCATCATCTACTACCCAGAAGAGGTACATTATAGTAGCAACTGATTATTTTACAAAATGGTCAGAAGCTCGGGCAATGAGGCATGACAATGCAAAAGAGACTACAAGTTTTCTTTTAGAGCAGATTATCTGCCGTTTTGGTCCACCGAAGGAACTAGTGTCAGACCGTGGAACCCATTTTTTGAATAAGGTGATCTGACTGAAGCAAATCAAGCATAATAAAATGACCCCTTATAATCTGCAAGGAACTAGTGTCGGACCGTGGAACCCATTTTTTGAATAAGGTGATCAAAAGCCTGACTGAAGCAAATCAAGCATAATAAAATGACCCCTTATAATCCGCAAGCAAATGGACAAGTCGAAAGTAATAATAAGCTGCTTGTGGGTATCTTGTCTAAAATAGTATTGGAGAAGAAACGAGACTGGGATAGAAAGTTGTATGTGGCTGTATGGGGGTACAATACAATGTTCAAACGAGCTACCGGCCATACTCCATTTAAATTAGTCTATGGGGAAGAGTGTGTGTTACCCCTTGAAATTGAGTTGCCAACCATACGGTTTGCAATTAACCACTCTTTGGGAGATGAGGATTAACTCTTTGAACGTTTTACGACCATAGCCCACTTGGATGAGCTGAAATTGCAGAGCTTATTACACTAGGAGGTAGCTAAACGTCGGATGAAGTAGTTGCACGACCTTGAAGCGAAGGAGTATACCTTTAAAAAATGGCAATTAGTTCTGTATTGTGATGCGCGTAGGGAGCTGTTTCCAAGGAAGCTGAAACCTAGATGGGATGGGCCCTACAAGATTGTTAGGTTAGGAAAAAATAGGTCTACGGCTCTACTAGCAACTGATCTGCATGGAGTAGAGTTTAAAAATAAGGTTAATCTTAATAATATTAAACCTTATTATTTCTAAGTATGCTAATACAGAGAAATGCATTGCAGATCCATGCTGGGGTTGACTTGATACCTGCAAAAGAGCTTATAGCTGGTTGATGGGGCGGTTAATTCCTTATTTGGAGCACCCATATCTGGAGCAGAGATACCATCAGGGGCAACTTATCTGGTGGAGCAAAGGATACAAAGTGATTGAGCAAGAGGACGAAACCTTTGTGTGGGAGATCAAAGTCTTCTACTATCATTGCTTACGAATGTTGACAAGTATCCTTGTTGAGTTTAATGAAGAAGGTGGGATGGAGCCGTCAGTTCATCCTCTCAACATGCTAAACTTTGACTATCATATTTACGAATAGAGGAGTTCGTGATGGCAGGCTGTGTAAACCCATTGTGGACGTACACATTATATTTTGACGGAGCATCCAGGGGCCCTAATAAAAAAGGAAGTGTCGGAGTAGTAATCCAAGATCCCCGACGTAGAGTTACGATGAAGTTAGCTGCTTATCTCGGGGTAGGATTCACTAACAATATGGCGGAGTATAAAGCCTTGATTATGGGACTACATATTGCCAAGCAAGGTGGTATTTGGCGGTTGTTAGTAAAAGGGGATTCCCAATTGATCCTGAATCAGCTAGATGGGATATACACAGTGTGGAACCCCATCCTTTGTATGCATCATCGAATTGTGATGACCCTACTTGAGGAGTTTAAGAGAGTGTCTTTTCAGCTGATTCCACATTATTGGAATCAGTTTGCGGATTCACTGGCAAATCTTGCTTATGAAGAAGACCTTTTCTTCAACTATGGTCCTAGTTTGGATATTTTGATCAATAATGAGAGAGGGCCCGATCGCTTGTGGGGAATGTTATCAGAGCATGCAATATATGGCAGGTGATGGTGGATATGGGTGATGCAAAGAGTAGCCGAGACCAATCTATCATTGTTATCCTGGACCCATAGGTTGATTAGAGAATATGTTATGCGTACGCCTCTTGCTATACATGCAGGAGGGATGGGTCATAACCTTATGCATTTAATTTAGGGCTGTGAGCCCTTGTTTTTCCTCCTTGGAAAGGAGCATATTGTTGTACATCTGTACTATTTTGGGGAGGGATGTGTAGGTGCTATTCTATTTTATTTCATTAGGCCAAGAGGGACAATTTTGCAAGGTTTAAATATTTTGTTTCGTTAGGCCAAGAGGGCCGATCAATTTTTGTAGTGAAGTGATTTATTTCATTAGGCCAAGAGGGCCAGTTGTCTGTTTAGTACAGGTGCGGTTAATGGTTTCTTGTTTTAGTCTTGTGCTAGACAGGTTCAAAGAAGAGCTTGGAAGGAGCCTTTTGTTGCGTGGAAGCTTCTTGTGGCCCTGTCGAGGTGATATCTCTCCTTTATGAGTACCGTGTTTTTATGTTATATGTGTTTGAGTACTTGTAAGGGGGTTTTCTTCTTTTATTGGGGAACCAGCATCCAAGGCATAAAGTCCCAAGGTTTAGGTTAGGTCTGTTAGGTTAGGTCTGTCTGACGGAGGTTTGAGTAGTCGTTGCCCCTTGTAAAGACATTGCTAGGCATTGAAAGACCTGCTTTAGATGGGAGTTTTAGTGACCCTGTTCTGCTAGCCTGCTAGGCAGTCGTTCTAGGAGTTCTTGTTAGTTGTGAGATAGTTAGAGAAGCCTGCCAGAAGAAAAATAATGATGATGATAGAGAGAAAAGAAACCCTGAATATCTCAAATGAAATAAATATATACGAAGGTGTGTAAAAAGGGGTTCTAACCCCTATCAAAGTAAAAAAGAAAAGAAAGGAAAAATTTATAAGCAGTTGATCATCGTTTAGTGAAGGCCTGGTAGGTTCTTGGGGACGAGTCAGCAGACCTAGGGCCGATGCCTTGTCTTCCTAGGGGTGGCATCTTGCTGGAAAAGAAGAAATTAACGAAGGTTGGAGCGAAAATAAAAGTGAGCGTAAAAAAAGGATTAAGTGCAGCCTTGCGAGGGTTTGGTAGGTTCTTGGGTACCGAGACATGACCTGAGGCCGATGCCCTGTTCTCCTTGGGTCACTATGCTCAACTTCCTCCTTTTTACATGCTCGAGCATGGAGAAATAAAACCTAAAAGAAGAAATGTGCTCCAAGAAAGTACTTCTTGATCAGGCTATAGGAGTCCTCGCCTAGTAGGAGCTCCTGGTTGTGTTGTCCTTAGTTAGGAAGGTAGTTCAGACCACCACTTAGGGCAACCTCTTTGATAATTCTTTTAGTTTGGCCGTGTTAGAGCAGTCGGTTAGTGACTAGCTTGGGACCTTCTATCAGATTATGCTAGGCCTACTCCTTATGGATGTCATGCCTTGGTTTTGTCAGGGGGTAGGGGGAGTATTGTGCTATGTTTTAAATATGTATCTATTTTGTATCAGCTTGATGCTTCCTTTGGTTGTTTTGTGCAGATCTATTATGGGATTCGACGGGCTAAGTCGCCCTATCCCATAGCCACCAATGAGGGCGGAGTTTTGAGCCCGGGATGTGCCTAAAATTTTCCAAAAAATCTGGAATTTAGGGAAAAAATATTCAACATCGAAGGCGGCGGCTCCAGCTAGGACGATTTTAAGCACCAAGTGAAATATGACTCTTAAAAGGCGCCCGAGAGACACTTGCGGATTTTTGATAATTTTTCAGACTACCGTGTGGGTTGTCAAGAGTTGCCAGTCAATGCGGGATGTCAAGCCAGACACGTAGAAATTTACAGCACTCGAATCGGAGCCAGGACGAGGAAATGGCCAACCGATGGGCAAGATATGAATAGGTGGACTTGTTTTTGGCCAAAAGGCATAGTGACCTTTGGGGGCTTGGGGCATTTTATGCCAACACGAAACTTTGCAAATCATGGAGAGAGAGAGGATGAAGAAAACGACGCCTGCTGCACCCGAAAATTGCGCTTGATGCCATGAGATCATGATTGCTGCCTACAAACAACCTACCCAATCGATCATGGCCCCAATTTTCTCCCTCTTTGCCGGTCTTATCACCTGCCTTCGCCCATGAAATGGCTGTGGGAATGAAGAGAACCAGATCTAGTCTTTCTCTCTCCTCCCTCTCTCTCCCCTAAGGGGTTGTTCTTGTGTGCAGGAGGAAAATGAAGAATGGTGAAGGAAAGCTTGCCCGGCAGGGACCGGATTGCTTCCGGATCGATGTAGACATGAAGATTGCTGATTGTGAAGATGCTGGACATTAAATATGTGGGCTGACCCGTAGTCCCACACCAAAACCGAGATCCCAAAACACGAAACCTAAGCGGTAATTCAATTTTTATGAAGAAAAAATGAGATTTTATGCTATTTGTTTGATGAAACATTGTTCCCATGGGTTGAATATTCATTATGATGTTTTTTTCTATGAGTTTCAATAGTTTATAATCTGAAAATCAGAAAATCATAAGTGATATGGCTGAAATTAATGTTATAAAACCCGTAAAACACGCGTTTAAGGGGAAAAATGGAGTTTTTGCAAAATAAATGGGAAATATGAGACATAACATCTACAAAACCTGAAATTTTGCTGTCAAGGAACCTAAGGACCACAGCCCACAATCAATCTTAATTTTTAGTCATTTTTTATTGAAGAAAATAGAGAAAAAATACCAAAAAATGGTGAAAAATGGGTTTTAAATGGGAGAAACGTAGGAAACGGTAAAAGTAAAATTCCAAAAAATTACATGTGTGTTTGTGCAGCATATGATGAAGGTAAAGCATGAGGTTGGCCTCGGTTTACCCTCGTTCCTATATTTCCGTTCATGTTTATCGCTTTCTTTGTAAGGAAATACACATAAAATGACATTTTCACCTATCAACGAATGCAAAACATTAAACGGTAGGGTGAGAGGGGAGCTTGAGCATCAAAATATGAATTAAAATTTGGTTAATGTGTTGCACATTGCCTATAGGATGTTGTTTTAAAATAAAGGGAAAGGTAGCATGAGCATAAGGCTCGGTGTCTTTTCTCTTTGCAGTACATAAATGCTAGCATGGAAATCATGGAAAGAATTGTTTTGCACGATGCACAATGCTGATTTTCTTCTGTTTGTGCACTAAACCGTTCACATTATGCACTATGCATAGTTCATGGTATCAACGGAAAAGCTCCTGGACTGCATAGCAATTGTTTTCTTAGGAATTTGACCCATGATTGAGAGTGTAAGGTTATCCCTTGCCGTAGGATAGAGGGGCGGTTTCCTAAAGGGACTGTTTGGTGAGGAAACATGGTATATATCCTGGATTCAAAATATAAAAGAGAGGAGTTTGTGTTCGTCTGTTTTATATGTTGAGCAGCGCATCAAGGGGCCAATCCCTACGATGTAGGAGAGCTGTAGAGGGGCAGCAGTGTTTCTATCGAGAGGTTGCCTCCAATGTATGTGATTATCGTGGCATAGCCAATGTGTATGGGTTCTCCCTCTGTGGAGTTTGTAGAAAGGGAAACGTTGGACTACAAAACTACAAAACTATAAATGCATAGATTAGGCTTTAGGGCAATTTATCCTTTAGCATTAGATTGATGCTCTTGGTCTGCGAGGCCGTGAGGGTGTGTTTGTCTGTCATGAGCATGAGGTCCGGCTAGTGCCATAGCCAGTGCCGGCCCTTTTCAGGTCCCATCAATCCACAAAATCGATGCCCCACTTCTCAAATAGAAGGAACGCCATAATAGGCGTAAGTGGAGGCTTCCTATTCTCTCGATTGTCATGTCTTTGACATGTATCACATCTCTTAACATAGTCAAATGTATCCTGGAAGATGGATGGCCACCAATAACCAGCTTGTAAAGCCTTCTATGCTGTCAATCGCCCAGCAAAGTGCCCTCCACAAGTGGAGTCATGGCACTCTTCCAAAATAAAGGGAATCTCATCAGGCATCACACATCGGTGATAGATATTATCAATACCTTGCCAATATAATGTCCCTGTGTGATCAAGGAAAATTTCAATGCCTGCTGTTTAATCTTCCTCTTCTCGGGTTTTGATAGAGTAGCTCTAGTCTCTCCCGTAGAAAGATAGTGCATTATAGCAATATACCAGGAGGGAATAGATGCCGTATCAATCTTAAACAATGTTTCCATGCCACTTCCTTTAGCCACAACCTCTTTTGGCTCTCCAAAATCCACAAGACACTCGACAATGCCTTGAAGCTTTGACGGCTTGCTCTTAATCTCCTTTGTATAAAAAACCACATTCTCACAAATAATGTAGTGCATGAACTTCTTGGTCACAAATACCATCGCAAGGTACAACTTCTCCATATAGGTGTAGTTAATTTCTGATATGCCTAACTTTCGACTAGAAAAAGCTATCGGATGGTACCACTTTTCCTCCCAAATTTGGGCCAAACAGCAGCAGCTCATACTATACATAGTTGCAGCCGAAAATATATAGAATATTTCACCCCATTTTGGTGCTTTTAAAACATGTGCTTTGGCAAGCTCCTACTTTACATCACCAAAATATACTTTGCAAGCATCACTCCATGAAAACTGACAATTAAAGGACAATAGGTTTGTCAGTGGCGACGTTCTTTCTACCAAGGCATTGATAAACCTCCGATAATACCCTACCGATGACAGAAAGCTATGCACTTCCTTTGGAGTACGGGGTGGACTCATGGCGACTGTGACCTTGATATTTTCAGGATCAGTCATCACAATCCCTACGGAACTGACCACATGGCCTAACAAGAGCCCATAAGGAACTCTGAAGACGTACTTCCGTGGGTTGAGAGCTATGCAAAATTGTCTGCAACACTCAAAACACTTCCGTAAGATAATTAATTACCTATCTCTTATGGTGGCTACCCCTAGATCATCAATGAATACTTTCAATTCCTCAGGGGAAATGTCGCCAAAGGTCTTGTTGGCTATTCTCTGCCACGAACCTGGTGCATTACATAACCCAAATGCCATCACATGGTACTCAAAGGTATCAAAGATAGTAATAAACATTGTTTTTAGCTTGTCTTGCTCAACAATCGCCATTTGGTTACACCCTGCAAAGCAACCCATAAACGAATAGATTTCCCTATCCACTAGTTGATCCAAAATTTGGTCAATAAACGGCAATGGGTAGTAATCTTTAACAGTTTGCTTATTCAACTCTCTAAAATCTTTTCAAAGCCAGATCTGATTGTTCTTCTTCTTCCTGATCACAATTGGTGAGCACCATTCAGTATGTTGAACATGGAAGATCAAACCCGCTTTTTGCAACTTTGTAGTTCCTCGAACAACCCGTCCCTTAATTCAAAAGGCATATGCCTTACTTTCTGACTTACAGGGCGGATACCTTTCTTTACAGGAATAGTATGCACAGCTAGACTGGGATGAATACCCCTAAGTTCGTCATAGATCTAAGCAAAGATGTCGCAGAACTCCTGAATTAGGGACACATAGTCCTCTCTCTCTTCCGAATTGAGCATAGAACCCAATTTGATTGGCCGCAAATCATTAGGCGTACCAAGGTCTAGCTCAATAACATCCGCGTCTCTTATTCGATCATGAGGCTCTATTGGCTCATTCAAAGTTATTTGATAAATATCCTCTGTAGTGGACCCTTCCTTAGATGCACCACTCGATGACGTCTCACTATTAGATGGATCATCTATTGTTTCTAGTTCAGTGGAGGATAAAGGAGCACTCTCACTATGAGGAGACTCAGGGTAAGCATCCACTATTACATGATGGGCACCTCGACCTAGAATCACTCGACCAACTGGTATATCGACTTGATAGTCTATTCATAAAATCCAAGGCCTTCCTAGAAAAACTCGATAGCTAGGACATCCTGCAAACCTTATCACCCTAAAGTCCAAATAGCATTCCATGCTTGCAACAATAACATGGACTTTAGTGATGCAACCTTCCGGTTGTTTTAGACTATCATCTGCCATCCTAAGAAGTGTGGATCCGTCTTTTTGAATTTTGAGACCTAGCCACTCCATCAAGTCTGAACTTATGATATTGAGGGAGGATCCACTGTCCACGATAGTGTGCTCCACTAATATTCCATCCACATACGCTGGAACCCTAGGGCAATGCTTTTCAGCATGATCGACCACTCTAGCTATGCCCAAAGGTTCTACTATATACCCGATACACAGGATTTTCTTGAATTCCTTGCGTACTCCTGGAGAAAGTTTAATGAATTGTTGGAGATTCACATCTGGTTTGACTTCGCAAAGAGAACTTGCTAGGTCAAAGTCATGGCAGTTAGCCAAATTTCTCTTCTCACACAAAACCATTCTTTCCTTTGGTCATTGGACCACCGGCTTTAGTGCCTCTTTTTTGAATTTTGTCTTCTTTCTTGACACTTCTCTATCCTTCTCGGGATCCACTTTACCGTCAATAGGCGGCCTTAGAGGTCCACCTTCCATATCCGGATTCAGGACTCACTTTTCCTTAGCATCCTGCTTAGGGTTTCCCTCGACATGTTTTACAATTCCTTTATCCCCCTCTTTAATCCTTTTCCCTCTTGTTATGGCTTGTAGATTAGAAGTTTCAGCATCATTGACACGTACAACCTCAATAAGGCTGACTCCACTGCCGTGAGACAACTCTTCTACAACATCCTTTCCTCATTGCAGTATTTGTCTTGGTCCCTCATCTTGCTGGAGATTATTCCCTTGTGCGCGATGATTAATTGGACCAGGTTGTTTACTTCCTTCTTGGAGAGAACTGATCTTGCTCCAACAGGTAGTAGCTAAGTGGCCAGACTTTTCGTAAATATCACATTTGACATTCGGGCAATTCCTAGAGAAATGTTGGTCACCACACCACTTACAGTTGAATCTTGAGGGGCCACCCTCTTCAGGGCATCGACTCCCTATCAAATTCTGTTGCTTCTTAAGGAAATTGACATCCACAACTATTTGTCGATACTATTCAGAGATCATATTGGTGTAGGGCATAAGTAGAGTTCCATTGTTCTTGGGGACCTTCCGGCATTCACTACGCGAGCATACAGCATCCGATCTGTGCACCAGTGGTATCAGAGCGAAGCTGAGATCAAGAGCTTCCAATCGCTACCCATATCGTGTGAAGGCGGAGCTCCTGGAACGATCGGGCTCTACGGTCAATCTCGTCGCGAACCGTCAATACAGGCAGATCAAGAACCCCTGTTTCCATCATTGGATCGCGAAGGACCGGGCTACAGAGGCGGAGGACCACTCCCAACTCTCCCTCATCAAGTCATTTTGTACAGAGAAAAGAAAACTCCGAACTGCAAAGTTGTTCATTGGAAGGTACTCTACCCATACGCAGGTTTGCTGAAGCATTTTCAGCATACGAGGAAGGATAAAACACAGATTTTCTAAAGATTGAGAAAGCCATACCCAAAAACACATAAGCCTTGTATTCCCGAACTTGAGCTATGCTCATCCCGCTAACTTGATTTTGAGTGAGAAAGGTCTTTTGAGTTTTGCAGGATGACGGAACCACATATGGATGATCTTATGGCTGAAGGCGACTTACCTGAACCTACGATGGAGCAAAAGCTAGACTTAATCATGATGCAATTGGAAGTAGAACGAAGGGCTAGGCAAGCATTGCAAATTCAACTGGAAAATTTACAAAGAGCGCCTACCGAGAAAGAAGAACCTCAAGCTGAAGATCTTATTCGACGTACCATCGATGCAACTCTTGAAGCTCAAACCATCCGCAAGGAATCAAAGATAAGTAAAAGAAGTTTCAAATTCCGTACTTTCAATGGCATACGAGAAGGAAAAACTGTTCTAGCATTCAGTAGTCAGTTTGATGACTATTTCCATGAGGAAACCTATGTAGAAAAAGATAAAATCAAGTGTGTCACTAATCATTTAGTAGACAGAGCATCTCTTTGGTGGACTGTAGTACGCAAGAGCATAGATTGTCCTGATACTTGGGAGAATTTCAAGAAGAAGTTCATGCAGAATTTCCTTCCTCCACAATTTCATGAGAAAGCTATTAAGCAATGGGATCTTCTTCAGCAACGGGATCGTGAGCCTATTCCTCAGTATATAGAGCGTTTTTGGAATGCATTACTCCAGCTACACATGCTTGAAGACGTACCTGAAGCGACACATAAGCACAAATATATGTCTGGACTCCTTGGGCATTATTATGCTGAAGTTAACATGTTCAAGCCTGCTACTCTTGAAGACGCCATTTCACTAGTTCACGACACTGAAGATAAGTTACGAGGTAGAGACAGACGTCCACAGCAATTCCAAGCCAATGGTAATTATTGATCTAAGCAATTCAATTCCAATTTTAGAAGATTTAATCCAGGTCATTTCTCTTCATCATCTTTCCGTAAAAATTGGGCAAAACCACTTGCTTTACCATCCAATGTCAATCAAAATTCCAAGCCTATTCCACAGCCAAACCCTAATGTCCCTAGACTTCCCACCATTGTAAACAATGTAACCAAAGCCAAGCCAATAGTATGCTATAAATGCCACCAGCCTGGACATCTAGCAGCAAATTGTCATTCGAAGAAGCCACCTGCCCATATCAACTATCTTGGAGCAATGGACGAAGACGAACATGAAGATATGCCTGATTTCACAGAAGGTAAGGACGACACTATTACTACTTCGGATACTTTGCCAGGTATGCCAACTCCACATTCTTTATTGACTATGAAATGTTTGGTGCATGGAAAGGAAAAGATTATTTTGCATGATGACGGTAGCACTCATGATTTTATTTTAGCAAAATTAGTAAAGGAATTGAAGTTACAGACTGTACCTACGCATTATCGCATCAAAGCTGCATTCTTAGGCACTAGGTATAATGGTACATAGGAAGTGCATGACTTAGAGATTCAAATTGGACAATACACTGAAAGAAGAAATTTTCTAGTTGTTCCATTACAGTCAAGTGACATTATTTTAGGTATGCCTTGGCGTCACCAACATAACCCAGATATAGACTATTCCACACATTCAATGAATATTAACTTTCAAGGAAAATCTATTACATTATATGGTATGCATGCATCTAATGTTTTTCCACTGCTTTTGCATACTCAAGATAAACGTGCATTACGCAAGAGTAGTAAATCCTATCTCATTTGGGTGAATGAACTGCAAGTAAAAGATAATCATATGCACCCTAGGCATAAAGAATTTCTTGCATATTTTAAGGACTGTTTTGCAGAAGACCTACCACTTGGTTTACCTCCTTCACGTCCAGAAGACCATAAGATAGATTTGATCCCTGGCACACAACCACCTTGCAAAGCACCATATAGGTATAACCAGATAGAGCAAAAAGAAATTCAGAGTCAAGTTGAGGAATTACTAAATAGAGGATTGATTAGACCTAGTAGTTCTCCATTTGGTGTACCTGTTCTGTTCGTTAAGAAAAAGAATAATACCTATCGTATGTGCATTGACTATCGAGCTTTAAATAAGATCACTGTAAAGAATAGGTATCCTATTCCTAGAGTTGATGACCTTATGGACAAACTGCAAGGATCTGCTATATTTAGTAAAATAGACCTTAAGTCTGGTTATCATCAGGTGAGATTAGATACGTTAGACATATTCAAGACTGCATTTAGGACACAGTTTGGTCATTACGAATTTTTAGTGATGCCATTTGGATTGACTAATGCACCTATTACGTTTAGTAGAATGATGAACCGTGTATTTTTGAAATATCAGTATTGTGTAATTGTCTTCTTTGATGATATTTTGGTGTTTAGTCAAAATGAGAAAGAACATTATGAGCATTTGTCATTGGTTTTCCAGCTACTAAAAGATAATCAATTGTATGCAAATCCTAAAAAGAGTGAATTCTTTAAAACAGAAATTGAGTATTTAGGTCATATTGTATCATCTGATGGAATTAAAGTTGATCCTAAGAAAATAGATGCAATATTGAATTGGCCTGTACCTAAAAACGTGCATGAGTTACATTCATTCCTTGGTCTTGCTAGTTTCTATAGGAAGTTTGTACGTAATTTTTCATTACTTGCTTTACCATTGACCAAACTTCTGAAGAAAGGTATCGTCTATCATTGGTCCGAAAATCAACAGAAATCCTTTAACTTATTGAAACATGCATTAACCCATGCCCTTGTCCTACAGTTTCCTGATTTTAATAGACCATTCTTTCTAGTAGTGACCGATGCTAGTGGATCAGGAATAGGAGTTGTACTTATGCAAGACAATCATCCTATAGCCTATTCTAGTTGTAAGCTGAAACCTTCTGAATTGAAATATTCCACATATGACAAAGAACTACTAGCAGTTGTACAAGCATTAAGACAGTGGAAACACTACTTAATGGGTTCAGAATTTATGATTAAGACCGATCAGCAAAGTATTAGACATTTACTTAGCTAACCCCAAATCTCTGACCGTCATATCAAATGGGCATCCTTTATTCAAAGCTTTCATCCTATCATTCAATACCAACCCGGAAAAGAAAATGTAGTGGCTGATGCATTAAGTAGAAGACCTGCCATTCATAACATTTCTGTTATATCTTTTGATTCTTTGATTGCTATGAAAGATACTTATCATCAGGATATTACTTTTCATGCTGATTGGAATAAATTAGTTCAAAATAACTTGATTCCTATTGATTCATTGTCATATAATGATGGATTTATGTTTTATGAAAAGAGATTGTGTGTTACAATTCCATTCTGATCTTTTGTTTTGAATGAGATTCATTGTCCTCCCTATCAAGGTCATAGAGGTATCATATCTACTTTACGTACATTAACTGAAGATTTTTATTGGCCGCATATGGACACTAATGTATCTAACTTTGTTTCTGAATGTTTGATTTGTCAAAGAGTTAAGAGACATCATGGTAAACAGTATGGATTACTTATGCCTTTATCTATTCCATCTAAACCTTGGGAACAAATTTTTATGGATTTTATTACTGGTTTACCTAATACTAAATCTAACCATGATATGATTTGGACAGTCGTAGATAGATTTAGTAAACAAGCATATTTCATTCCATGTAAGAAAACTTTAACATCATCACAAGCAACACAATTGTTTTTGAAAACGGTTTTCACTAACCATGGATTGCCAAAAGTTATTATTTCAAATCGTGATTCTAGATTTTGTAACAACTTTTGGATTACTCTGTTTGCTAACCTAGGCACAAAGATTGATTTCTCATCTGCATTTCATCCTGAAACTAATGGACAAACAGAAGCCATTAATAGCACTATTCTAGATCTCTTATGTGCATATACTATTTCTAAACCACAGACATGGGACACACATTTGCATTTATTACAGTTTGCATATAATAATACACCACACACATCTACAAAGAAAGCACCGTTTGAAGTGATTTATGGATATAGATTATCTACACCTGTTGCATCTTTGTCAAATAGAATTCAAATTGCTGATGAAATTGCTAGTATGCATAATACTATTTTTGATGAGGTTAAATATATGATTGCTAAAGCCCAGCAATCATATACGAAACAAGGCAACAAGAAAAGACAAGCAATGAATTTCAAAGTTGATGAATATGTTTGGTTGAGAATAGAAAAATGTAGACTACAAAGTGTAGATAGACACCCAGTTGTCAAATTAGCCCCTAGATTTTATGGACCATTTAGGATCATTCATAAAATTAATGACAATGCATTCAAGTTAGAATTACCACCCCACTGGAAAATTCACAATACATTTCACATTAGTTTATTGAGACCATTTAGAGGCCAATTACCTGTACACCCTGTTTATGAAAACCCACCTTTATTAGAGGAAGAGACTGAAATACTTGAACCAGAAGCTATCATAGACACTGACTTTATGACCACTAGAACTGGCCGAAGATATTCTAGATATCTAGTTAAATTTAAGAACCATCCTGTAGAGGAAGCACAATGGATGCACGCTAGAGACTTAAATGCTTTCCCCACTCTGTTAGCTCCACATTGAGCTAATAGCAATTGAGGTCAATTGCTATCCCATCCCGGGGGTATGATGCCATGAGGCATATTTGGCATACACATTATGTGGGATAGAATCAAGGAGATTCTCTATTCATCTTCAAAACGAGTATGTTGCGAAAATACTAGAGTGTTTCAATATGAGAGAGGAAAGGCTATTGAGTGTTCCATCGCCTCTCGGGGGTTCACTATATATATATTCTCTATATAACGTCTGTTCATGGCCTATTTATAAATATCCTAATCTGTGAATGTTTCTTGAATAAAACACAACCCTTTTCTATTCAATCTGTAAGTAACCCCTTCATATGACACCCTTTTGTATGTAAAAAATGTATGAAGATGGTGTTTTAAAAACCCGTTATTTTGAACTCATGTTATATATACATATATCCATGAGTGACCCCCTCGAGCATCGCCTCCATACTTGAAACTCAACCAAGAGGAAAAATGAGTAGAAGGCTAAAATGGCCAAGATTCCTTATGCATTTGTGGTGGATTCCGTAAACTTTGATGACCGAGGCTCATACACAAAGTGGATTCTTTGTGCGAGAAGTTGATGGGGACGCCTGTCCTTTTCGGGCGTTTCATTAATTTAGTGTGTACATGGGTGATTCCGCAAAATGAATATTAAATTAATAAACGTTTATGAGTTTAGAGTGCGCACTCGTAATAAATTAAGGTTAGGATTTATTTCTAACCAGTTGATTTATTTATGTAGCTGAAGACTGCTAGGTATTCACTTTTGTTGGTTTAATTGTATTATTTTACTAACGATTGTGAATGCTTTAGTTGATGTGTAGAGATAGCAGCAGTGGCAGAGGAAAGCATTGGAGGATAGCGAGTATTCGATTTATGGATTATATTTTGATAGGCGTCACGCCTATATTTTGTCATGCCTATTTATTGAGGCATCGATTATTTATTATTATTTTATATGCGCATGGGCGCACGGTTATGTTATTTCTATTTGGACATTGTAAATTGGGCTATTATTTGAGCATGAAGATGAAATATACATAAAATACATGCTTTGTGGAGCGCTCACACAAGGCATGGGGGGAGATTACACCCAATTGGTCTCTTTCTCTTGTCGTTCATGCTTTTTACCTTGTAATTTGTGCAAAAAGTAGAGTTCCATTGTTCTTGGGGACCTTCCGGCATTCACTACGCGAGCATACAGCATCCGATCTGCGCACCACGTCATGTTGAAGAACATCACTAGGTGTCCGTCTTGGATTTGATAATTGAATATGAGTGTTTGAAACTCCTTAATGTGGAGTTCTCCATCTTCTTCTGCTAACCCATGGAAAATGGGCAATGATGCTCCTAATGCCGGCAAATCCGGTGTCCCTACTGGAATTGCAATAGGTTGTGCCATGGCTACAACTGGATTGACAATAGGATTTTGTGTAGGACTACTTCCCCACTTGTTGTGGGTTGATTAAGTGGAAGTAGGGAAGTACAAGACTTCCACTTTCACTGAAAGAGCTACTCGTAACACTTAGGTTACTAGAACCACTGCCACTTATGTGCAACGGGCTGCTCCTTTGAGGAGAATAATGACTTACGATCTTCAACCGTCGTCTAGCCCTCTCAACACATTTGGCTTTTTGTATTTCGTCTTGATGGTCCTTGTCAGAGGACATAAACCAACTATTTGGTCCATAGAAGTCCTAGATTCGAGAACCACCACTTGTTGGCAGCTCTTGGCAGACGCACCACTGATGGGACCTAAAATGGGCTAGCATTGGCTAAGGTGCTAGTCAGACCTCATGCACTCAACAGACAACTCTGCCACATGGCCTCACGGGCCAGGAGCGTCTGTCGAGGGATACACTATCCTAAACACTAATCACTACGCATTTATAGTCTGTAATCCAACGAATGTTCCCTTCTCGTCTCCTCAGAGGGAGATTATACATATATCAGCAATAAAGACCACATATCATAGACACAAGGGCACCCCACACCGGCTGATTGCCATGGCTCTATTGCAGCTCTCCCACATCTTAAGGATTGGTCCCTTGATGGGCTGCTTCCATATATAGACACATAAAAGAAAAACTCTTCTCTTAGGGCCAATATATTTAGCGTTCCAAGAATGCACTTACCCTCACTTATCCATCGCCTTGGACCCACCATCTAGACCTATAGCTGGGTTGCTCACTCTCTCTACGTGGATCAAGTCCTAAAGAAACCAAGTGCTATGCATCTAGGAGCTTGTAATTGATACCATTTAAGGATGTGCTTGTGTATATGATTAAGTGCTCAAATAATTGAAAAATATCCTCGTGCATTGTGCAAATTCATTCTTTTCATGTTTCCATACACTAACGCGTAATTGCTGCGATGAGAGAAGACACCAAGCCTTACACTCGTGTTGTACTTGATCCCTTTATTTAACTTAACGTTATCCTATATGAATAATGCAAAAAAGGCATCATATTTTATATTATATTTTAGCACTCAAACTTCCCTCCTCCCCTACCGTTTAAGGTTTTGCCTCGTTGGATAGGTAAAGGAGTGATTTCATGTGTATTTCACACGAAATAAACAGTAAATACTCACAAAAATATATAAATGGGGATAACCTGAGGCAAACCCTCATGCTTTATCCTCATTATACACTCACAAATACATCCATAAATTTCTATAATTTTTCTCGTTCGATCCCTAATTTTTCCCCTTTTAAAAAGTAAAATTCTCAATTTTTTCTTAATTTTCCTTATTTATTATCATTAAAAATGGAAGAAATTAGCATTATTTCAGATATGTGGCTCTTGAGTCCTTAAACAGCAAACATGTAGATTTTATTGGTGTTTTATTTCATGGTTTTCCGATCTTAAGCCCAAAAAATTCAATTTTTCCTCTAAAAACCATGCTTTTCGGGGGTTTTCCATTTATTTTCCACAACTTTAAGTGTATATTTTTTGAGCTTTTCATTATGAAATACTAAAACCAGTAGCAAACAACATGTCCATCAATTTTCAGCCCATAAGAACATTGCTAACCTCATCAAATGCAGGAAAAGAGCTATTTTCTTTGCAAAAATGCCATTACCGTGTATTTTTTTTATCATTTCGGGTTTTGAAACTTGTTGCGAGTTTGGAAACCAAGCCCCGTTTGATGCTCAACCTGCCTCTACACTGCCATCTTCAGCCAACCTTCGGTTTGGAAGCAATCCGGTATCGCGCTGGACGAGCATTCACGAACCAGGCTTCATTCTTCTTCAGACGTAGGAACTGCCCCTTGCAAGAGAGAGAGGGAGGAGAGAGAAATACTGAAATCTGATCTCCACAACCAGGCAGCCATTTGATGCGAGGTCTGGAGTGATGGGGAGTGAAGATCAAGTGTAGATCAGGCATCTAGTCGGTTGGGGGGGTTGCTTACAACCCCCATAGCCTCTCTCAATGATTGGCAAGAAGGCGCCCTCTTCCTGATCGCCCCAAAAAATGGCGAACCCCCCTCCCCCCCTTTCAAAATCCATTTTTTTGTTGGGCTCCCTAAAGGGAGCCCCCAAGGGTCATGTCTTTTGGACTTATTAAGTCCCTTTCCCACTTGCCTTTGGATCTTGGCCTCCTGGACATCCTATCTTCGGCGTCCGATACCCAATTCACAGTCTGAAAAATCCTGGGCGTCCATCTTGAAGTCCTCTAGTGCCAAGCATCTCCCAGGGTCTTGTTTGACATGTGAAATAATTACGAAAATTCATCAACTATCGTCAAAGTGGGTCTTTTAAGCCTTTTCTAGGCATTGCCGCTTAAAATCGTACTGATTTTGCCACCACCGCCTTTGATGGAGTCTATTTTTTCCTTGAAATTCGGAAATTTTGGCTATTTTTAAGCACTTTTTGGCATCAAAATCATCTGTCATCTATCTCATATATAATTTTTCCTTTTTTCCTAGTGTCCCATCCCTCATCAACAAATTATATAACGTGATCATGTGTTAGTCTCTTCATTGAAAGCATAGCCTTTGCTTTTCTTATCTCAGCATTAGAAAAGAAGTCAACAAATATATTAATAGGCATGAACCAAGTAACTTTGCTTAGTCTACTTGAGATACTAGGTTTTAATGCTCTCTATATCTTAGAAAATATTTTACATCTATAGCCCTCACTAGTAGCTGGACTTGGCAAAGGCCAGTCAAAGCTTGAAAAATTTGGCAAAGGAAGGGGGATATTGATCCCCATTGGCTACGCTGCATGGGGACAATATAAGAATGGTCATAGAAGAATATTCCATTCTTTGCAGCTCTGTCTTCTTTCTACCTTGGTACATCTCTTCTCCAATGAAGCCATGCACCACATCAATCACATCAACAATAGACTCGACCGGTTGCCATTTGTCAAGATTAGAGGGATAGATATCTATAAGAAAAATGAACAAAGGTTATAATGGAAAACATTAAGCCAAGTTCAAGAAAAGAAAGACTTTAAGAATTAAATCCTTACAATTTGGTTTATGCATTGGAAGATTTGAACTTCCAGATTCCAAATATAGCTCTCTATGCATAAATAGATGCTGCATCAAAACCTCTTTTATGCTATTCTTATTTACTCCAAGCTTGAAATCTCCGATTCTACCATTCCAAGCAGAGATGAACGAGCTCTCATATCTTCGCCTTTTCCCACATTTTGACTGTTGCATGGTGATCCAACTGCCTTTGCTAATGATTGTAGGAATCCATCTTCCATTGTTTTGGAATGAGTTAAATACTGATATGGATGTGATTTGGGATCTTGGACGCCTTGTTGAAGGTCGAATTTCTGTATCCGGTCGAATTTCTGTATCCATAGTGTGCACGCGCGCGCATGCACACGCGCACGCGCACACACACACACACACACACACACACACACACACACACACACACACACACACACACACACACACACACACACACACACACACACACACACACACACACACACACACACACACACACACACACACACACACACACACACACACACACACACACACACACACACAGAGGACTAGGCTACCACGAGGGGGACAAAAAAAAGGAGGGAAAAATTATGTGCCAAGCTTTTTACTGCAAATAATTTCATAATTACGAATATAAGAGGCTTAAATTAGATATTGATAATACAAATTTGTAATATTATTATATATGTATCTTTTTGTAAAATATTTTTTTGCCTTTTTAAAAATAGAAGTTCCATTACGGAGGCTTTGCTCCTATTGGTCCAGAGCACTCTCTTTCTATCTTCCAAAAGGCATTTTCGAGACCTCAAAGCTCCCCTAATGCTCCTTTGAAGCAAGCTATTGGAGAGCCTTTTCCCATGTTGGATTTGTAGGGATAGCAGCAAATCATCTCCAAAATTCTCAGTAGAGATACTTGTGGAGCCAAATGCTTGAGAGATCTTCAAATCTTCAATGAGTCTTCAAGTTGTATTCCCCTCCTTGACTTGATTTTGGAGTAGCCAAAAAAAACCTCAAATCTGATGTAAGCCAAATCTGACATGAGTGATAAGAGTCACTGGATAAGTGTCAAGAGACACTATGCTTGAATCTTCTTAACAATGCTTGCAAATTTGCCAAGAACTCCCCTCCTCAATGATTTGATGTGAGAGTATGTGTGCTAGTTACTAAGTAACAGCTTTGAACCAAGTGGCACGAACTCCAATTGATTGAGAAGAGTTAGAAAATGAAGTGGTTTTGAGCTTGAGCTCAAAAGATATGGTTGCCTTTTAAGGTTTCAAGACATGGGCCTGATTTTTCACTCATTGCAGCTCACAGAGGTAGCCATTTTGAAAACCCTCTGGGTGGGAGAGAGCTTAGGTGTAGATCTTTAGTTGCCCCATGATAGTCGTTAACATCGCGGACTGTAGGTGCAGCATCAGCAGTACGATACGTAGTAGGCGTATTCTAGGCAATGAATTGTTGTAGATGTAACGCTTGTTTGAAGAGGTAGCAATGTTAGGGTTTTAAGTGATAGAGAGAAGCACCTTTAGTCGATGAATAATTCTCGAGAAGGATCTATGATAAGATATGGTTTCTATGAAGAGATTCAAGAGCTCAAAGGAGATAGGGTGCAGGCTGGCTATGATTGCCACAAGGTCCAGCTAAGATTTGAAGTTGAAAATGGAGACATGAGCTGAATGTGAGCTAGTTAGAGATCACCAGAGGTGAAGGGAGACTAGAGAGTCAGAGTATTAGCTGTGCCATGTCCAACTGGGCTCTGATGTCATGTAAAAACATGGATCTGGACCATGGCTTGAGGCGGAAGCTACGGAGGTTGGAAGAGAAAGAGTGTTTTCGTAAAGACATTGACATGACTGACTACTACACAAGTGAATTAGGTTCCAAGATGGAAGCTTGGACTCATAAACACAATCTTGTGTATAGATTGACAGTGACACAGAGACTTTACTGAAGGATAAAATTACTATGACATTGCATTAGAAAAGAGAGAAAGTACAATGCTTTATAGGAAATTGGTATGGTAGCACTTCTCCGACTGTGCTTATGGGATTCTAGTCTTGAGCCCACACTGCTCCATACAAAGAGGCTAAGTAGGTGTGATTGCAAAAATCTCAACACTATCACTAGGCTATGCTTGAGTTGATCAAAACTTGATTGTTTGGTGGGCGTACACACTATGGAAACCTGCTTTTTTAATAGATTTGTGAGGGGTGCTGCAATTAAGGCATAGTCCTTAATGAAGATCATGTACCATCCTGTTAGTCCAAGAAAACTATGCACTTCTTTGACAATGGTTGGTGGAGGCCACTTTCGGACATCCTTAACCTTTGTAGGGTCTACAGAGATTCCTTCTTTAGACACAATAAATCCAAGATTTTTGATCTACCTCTTGAGGAAGGCACACTTTTTCTTCTTATCATAGAGCTTGTGTGTCATCATGGTCTCAAGGACGATGCAAACTTGGGGTTCATGATCCTCCTCTTCCTTGGAATAAACCAAGGTGTCATCAAAGAAGACAAGTAAAAAATCATCAAGATATGATCAAAAAATGTCCTACACTAGCCTATTAAATGTGGCAGGGGCATTAGTCAATCCAAAGGACATTGCTGTGAATTCAAAATGACCATATTTGGTATTGAATGCCATCTTAGGAATATCTTCATCCTTGACATGGATCTGGTAGTACCCTAACCTCAAATCAATTTTGGAGAAGATTTTTTCTCCCTACAATCAATAAAGTAAGTTTTCTATCCTTGGGATAGGATATTTATTCTTGATGGTTACTTGGTTCAGGCCTCTATAATCAATGCAAAGGCGAAGTGTACCATCCTTCTTCTGGAACAAGACTGGAGTCCCCCAAGGAGAACTACTGGGGCGTATGTACCCTTGGTCCAATAGCTATTTGAGTTGTTCTTTTAACTCAATAGCTTCAGGAATGGACATCTTGTAGGGCCTTTTTGCAACTAGTGTAGCACCTAGCATCGGCTTAATCTCATGATCTACTTCCCTAGGCGGTGGTAATTCTGCCAATTCTTTCGGGAATACATCCGCGTACTCTTTTAACCATGATGGTTCTTCATTGGAGTCCTCTACTTATTCTGGCTTGTTTAGCTTGATTAGATAGACAGGTAATCCTTTCCTTATCCCTTAAGCTATTTGCGTTGCCTTGTCTAGTTGGATCTTTGGTTTACAAGCTTCTCCTTGAGTTGTAACTAACTCACCTTTGGGATTCCGAAAGGAAACTTGGCCCTTCCCACAATGGACGTGAGCATCGTTGGGGACTAGCCAATCCATCCCGAGTAGAAACTCATGGCCCCCTAGATTCATTACTTTGAACTTAACAGATGTGGGCTCTTCTTTGAGTAAAAATTCTACCTTAGCACTTCGTCTAGTGCAAGTAATTTCTCACCCATTTGCTAATTCGAGAAGCAAAGTAGGTGCAGCTACAGTGGCTATTCCTAGCCTTCTTGCACAAGCTCGTGAAATGAAAGAATGAGTGCTGCCACATTCAATCAGGGTTTTGAATTTCTTACCTTGGTAATTTGATGGAGTTTGGATCATTGAAAATTGGTGATTCAACCCCTTTTTATGGAGAGTGGCATGAACTGATGCCCTCTCAATATTAGCATCCATGGATAGGTTTTCTTTTTCATTGCTTTCCTTAATGGTGATATTGGAAGTTTGTGCCCTTCCCATTATTGCACGATCATGGCCACGGGTAGCCCTAACTTGCCATTGAATTTTCCTTGACAAAGATCTTCACCAAGTTTGGGACATTATCTTTTAAAGTGCCCAAGTTCCTTGCAATTAAAACATCACAGATTCTGGTCATTTCTTTGTGTAGGGACAAAGTCACTAATTGCATTTGCCTTTGGCTTCTTGTATTGCTGGCCTTGACTCTCTCCTTGCACCCTTTCAAATTGAGATTTTGACATCCCTAGATTCTAGTCTTGGTGAGAGCAGGGTCTATTATTCTTGGATTTTGGTTGGACTTCTTGGGCAATGGGTCCGACTCTTATCAATGCATCTTGTAAGTCCGAAGGACGGATTGATTCCAATTAAGTGTTCATTGGTGGATTTAGCCCATCACAGAACTTAGAGACTTGTTGGAAAATACTCATTGTTGGGGCGTATTTTAACAAGGAGGCAAATTTTTAGTAGTATGCCTCTAGAGACAGGCCCAATTGTCTCAACTTATCTCAATTCCTTATTGGATCTAGCTACGGGGACAGAATAGTAATATGGGTTTGGGGAATGGATTCTTAGGAAGTGGTAAGTCATGGTTGATAGCCATGTTGTTCGTTTCACCCCATTACTTTAATTCTAATTGTCGGTAAGACTTTGACCACCTCCTCATAGATGTAGCGAATCTATTCTACCTTCTGGCGATCGATGTGCATGATCGAGTTCACACGTGCCTCATGGAAGATGAATAACTTGATAATATTCAAGTCCTCCAACCATTTTAGCCTCTTCAGATTGATTTGAAGATAGGCAAGTCGATTGGCATCTATGTAGCCTTTCCACATACATCGGTGAAGGGTTGTAGAGGCAATCCAGGATCCCCATCATGTTGGTTCTTCTGTGATAACTTGAAGAATTCATAGCAGTCCCAAACATGATATGAAATATGAGGAACCTGCTCCATGCCTCGTAGTTCTGGAAGCAACAACAATCCAAAAGTGAGTAAAAAAAGAAAAATCTAGTGAAAATATCACTTCACTCTTCCTAATTTATTATTATCTTGATTGTGTTATTTTTTGGTTGACTCTGATACCAACTGTAACGTGCCCGGACCTTGACACATTTTAGTAGTCCATGATCTAAAGATGCCACTGGCACTCCCATAGAATGTCACTGGGTTTTTCTGTTAGCAACTTCCAAGTCTACTCCGCAACGAAGCGTATCAGCCAACCCTATTAGGATCCCAACTTGAATCTTATTGTGTTTCTAATGGTCAAGTCATTCCACGGCCTTCTACCGTCGATCATCACACAATCTCCTTTGCACAAAGCATCTAAACCGAAGCGGACTCATTTCACACTTGGTTCAAAGAGAATGGAAAATGAGAGGGATGCATCACTCGACCTCTCTACCCATAGGGTAAAGTCCCATTCCGATCCCCTAAAAAAATATGAGCTAGTGTTTTATCCTACATTAACTATGGTCAATACGTCATCGTGGTTTGAATGTTGAGAAGCCTCCTAGCTCTCTAGGACCACCCTACCCCATCGAGGTTTCGCCCACCCGCTTCCCTTGATAGCTTTAGTTTTCTACTTACCTAAGGGAACATTAGTGGTAACACATACAAGCAGATTCCTTAATTAAACCATTAGTCACATGTTCCTTTACGTAATTTTATGCACTGACACAAAAAAAATTTAGACAAATTCCCTAAAAGTAGACTTTGTATTAACATTTTAGCTGAGATTTAGTCTCGTCCAAAGGAAGATTCCCACAATTTGTGAGGATGAGTCTTATTTTCCTCCAAGTTTCAGCCCTTGCACTAGTAATAGGTCCTTGAGAATCCATGTTAAGTCACACAGACTATCTGAATAGGACCCAGAGGCAGAGGATTTATAGCCAGAGCCCCTTGGCACCTGAGTATTCTCCTATGAATATAGGTTTCTACGAAGAGACCTCCCCATGATGGTGGCCACTCATACCTTGGCAGGGTTGGATTGTCAACCATCAGAGCTCCTTACCATCATGTAGATTGGTACTAGGGGTGTGTCACTAGGCTCGCCAATTGCCTTAGTGTGACTTGCTTGTACTTCTCACTATCGGAGAATGGCACATCAATCGTGGCTAGCACATGCATTCAATGTTGCTCATCCTCAAGACAAGGAATGCACTTGATGAGTGGCTCGTACGATTTTCTAATTTGCCCATCACCCTTCAACATGGTGGAGATGACATCCAATTTGATTGGTGTGGTCTTCCATGTATCCATCTCTAATTTTACAGCTTCAGTTCGATTTGCTAAGAAGATTAGACCATTACCCCAATCTTCTATGATCCGTGCATTGCACATCCAAGGCCGGGCAATAAGAATGAGAATTTAAGAAATTGGACTTACACCCAATTAGTAACACCCATTAGTTTCCGGATGGTAAATTTTTCCTAGGTTCCATAGCTCATGGATTGGGTATTCGACAAGATCTTAGATAATCCAATCTAAGATCCTCAAGGACCATATGAGGGTGGCTCCACCTTCTTGAGATTCTATCACTAATTTCAACTCTGATCTAGCTTCCGTTAAGAGTTTCTCCCCTCTAGGGTTCCACGATGGAAATCTTTCGCACAATCCTCTTATTACTTGCCTTGATATCATCTAGAAGACTCAGACTTTGGGGTAGAAAATACCCTCAATAAATCTCTTTTCTTTCGAATGAGAATCCTCATAGTTGAATTTATATTCAATTGGTAACATCCAATAATTTTTGGATGATGATTGCCCTAATTTTCAACCTTTAGATTAGGGTTTCTTGTTTTAAGATCACACGATCTAGATGATTCAATTGTTAAGAATTGTGTGGTGGGGGGACTTGATTGAGCTGCTGCGAACACACACTGTATACAAAAGAGGAAGCTCACTCAAGAATACAAGAAGAGAGATGGAGGCCAAAACGTTTTCTTGCTGGTTTCTTCTTCTTCTTCCATATACTATACAATGTACACAAATTATAGATAAGATACAACATAAAGGAAAGTGGCCTATTAAGTCAAACAGTGCATACCCGACTATACTAATCCACTCGTGCTATGTCTTTGCCAGCTATAGGTAGGTGTAACAAACTAAATATAATAAGTGATAAGTCAGTGGCCATGTGAGTATCATAATGACCACCAGCATGGTAAGTATAGACGTGCGGACCCATCTAGCTAGGCGGTCCATCATCAATGTCTGCACGTGTTGAGCTTGCCATCTCAACACTCCCCCTCAAGCTCAACTCTATCTTTGCAACTCCAAGCAAGCTTCAGAACTTTCGAAGCTTCTCTACACCCAATGCCTTTGTAAAAATGTCAGCTATCTAATCCTGTGTGCTGACATATACCAAGTCAATCTCTCCTACAAGTACCTTCTCTCTCACAAAGTGGTAGTGCACCTCAATGTGTTTTGTCCTAGCACGGAACACTGGATTCCTAGCTAGCTGTACGCTACTCATGTTATCACAATGAAAGACAACTGGACCATCTCCCTGCATGTCCAAATCAACTAATAACTTTTGTAACCATACTACCTCACATACTGCCATAGCAGCATCTCTATACTCAGCCTCTGTACTTGATAAAGCAACTGTAGGTTGCTTTTTGCTACTCCATGTAACTGCTGCACTTCCAAGGGAAAACATGAATCCACTTGTAGATCTTTTGTCTGACATGCTACTAGCCCAATCTGCATCTGTGTATCCAAAGACCTGTATGTCCTTACCTACCTCATAAAAAAGTCCATAATGTAAAGTGGACTTCATATACCTCAATATACGTCTAGCTGCATCCAAATGAGGCTTTCTAGGCATCTACGTAAACTGACTGACAAGACCAACAGCATAGCTCAAGTCTGGCCTTGTGATAGTCATGTAAATCAAACTCCCTACTATCCTCTTGAACATATAGGGTCTTCTATCTCATTTCCAACATCAGCACTCAGCTTCACATTTTGCTCCAATGGTACTGAAAGAGGCTTAAACACCATATTGGGAAATATAGGAATTTCCTATAAGTTTGGGACACATGGTCAAATCTTTGGATTTGTCATAACTTGAACACTATAACTCCAAATTGAGTGCTCTATAGCTCAATAGATTCCATTTTTCAAGCGCTTTCCAATGATAGGTCACATCATATGGTTTTGAGAAACATATGGGCATGTTATCCGGGTGCCATCTTTTTAGTATTCAAAAAATGGAAATTGGGAGATTTCCAAACTCACTAATATTGTGTTCTTACATGCTGTCATACCATACTTGGATAACATATCCAAGCCATACTGCCTTTGGGATAGCCATATACCATCATCACATCTGATCACCTCAATACCAAGAAAGTATCTCAGCTCACCCAAATCTTTCATCTCAAAATTCTTCTTCAAGAAGTCTTTTTCTTAACTTTAGCAATCCCATTGTCATTGTCACCTGTAATAATCAAGTCATCCACATAGATGACTATGATAACTAACCCTGCATCTCCCTTTCTCACATAAAGTGAGTGATCAACATCAGAAATACAAAATCCAATATTGACAAGATACTCTCCAATCTTGTCAGACCATGCTCTAGGTGCTTGCTTCAGCCCATAGAGTGCCTTCTTTAACGTGTACACATATGTGGGATGCTCTAAATCCTCATAACCTGCTAGCTACTCCATATAAACTTCTTGCAATTCACCATGCAAGAAGGCATTCTTAACATCCATTTGCTACAAACTCCAACCTTTGGCTACTGCCAAGGCAATCACACATCTAACAGTTGCCATCCTAGCAACTGGACTGAATGTCTCTTCATAATCTATGCCATATGTTTGAGCATAGCCTTTTGCAAACAGCCTAGCTTTATACCTGCTAATTGAACCATCTGCATTATGCTTGACTTTGTAAACCAACTTATAGCCAATAGCTTTCTTACGCTTAGGTAAGGGTACCAAATCCCGTCTTATTGGCTTCTAATGCAACCATCTTCTCATCCATTGCTGTATCCCAATGAGCATGACCAACAGCATCCTCAACTAGTTTCACCATATAAGCATAATGGTGAGTTGCATAACCTTCAAAGCCAAATCTTTTAACAGGGTATCTGACCCTGTTAGATTTGCATACCACCGGATCACTTAATGGAGCCTTTACATTACTATGAGCTCTCTGTACACTTGGTGTCCTAACTGAAGGAATGCCAAGCTCATTATCCAAACTCTTTGAACCACTAGAATCTCCATAAAATCCCAATTGACTAGTAGATACATCATTACCATCTAGCACTTTCTTTTTTCCTTTGTCCTTCCCTGCAACACTTATAGATCCACCTAAAGATGTGGGGCTACTCCTTAGTCTCCCAGACCAAGGGCTCACTGTAGGTGCAGTACCGGATGATGTTTCTGGTCCACTAAGACTTTGTGATTCTTGTTTATCTTTCTGCACATAGCTATCCTGATCATTATCATCATCCAAAACATCACCAGCAGGTGTACCAACTTCCCATCTCATAAAAAATAACATCCCTGCTCACTCTGAACTCACCTAGGACAGGGTTATAACAATGATACCCTTTCTGCTCTAAAGAGTATCCAATAAAAATACATTTTTTTGCCTTTGGATCAGGCTTCTTCCATAGCTCATCTGGCACATGAACATATGCAACACAGCCAAATACCTTCAAGTGCGATACATCAAGCTTCTTACCAGTAAAGCATTCTTCAGGAGTCATCCCATGAACTGGATCTGTGGGAGTGCTGTTCATAATGTAAACAACAGTATGGACAGCCTCAGACCAAAATTTTTTGGGCATATTCTTTTTAGCCATTAATGCCCATGCAACTTTTGCAATATGCATCTTTTTTCTTTCTGCAACAGCATTTTGCTATGGGGTATACCTGCAAGTAAATTGCCTCTTTATCCCATGAGTCCTCAAGAAGCCACTGAACTCATTAGAGAGGTACTCTCCCCCTCCATCTAATATTAAGCACTTTAATTTTATTTGAAGTTCTCAAACACATCACTTTTTTCCTTCATGAAGTATACCCATAACTTCCTTGAACATTCATCAATAAATATGATAAAGTATTTGTTGTCACCAAGAGATACATTCTGTGTAGGCCCCCAAACATCAGTATGTACTATATCAAGTATTTTTCTACTCACTTCTCTTTCATATGAGAAGGGTTGTCTTGCATGCTTACCAAACTAGCATGCTTCACAGACTTTATGCAATTCTGCAACTCTAAAAGAAGGATACTATCAGATAAGGATCAAGGAAGAAGATATCCCAAAGACAGCATTCAACACAAGATATGGACACTTTGAGTTCCTAGTCATGTCGTTCGGGCTGACAAATGCACTTGCCACCTTCAACAGGTTAATGCAGGATATCTTTAGGCCATATCTTGATGCCTTTGTACTTGTCTTCTTCGATGATACCTTAGTCTACTCCAAACAAGAAGAAGATCATGAACCCCAGCTTCGCATTGTCCTTGAGACAATGAGGGCACACAAGCTTTATGCCAAGATGAAAAAGTGTGCATTCTTCAAACGTCAGATTGAATATCTGGGATTCATCATGCCAGCAAAAGGAATCTCAGTGGATCTGGCCAAAGTCAGAGATGTTTTGGAATGGCCAATACCAACAACTGTCAGGAAATACACAATTTTCTTGGATTGACAAGATGGTACATGGTCTTTATCAAAAACTATGCTTTGATTGCAGCGCCTCTGATGGATCTACTGAAGAAGCAAACATCGATTGTATGGTCAACTGCTGAACAATCTAGCTTTGATAGACTAAAGAAAAGCTTGGTATCAGCACCTATCCTGAAACTTCCGGACCTTAGTAAGGAGTTTGAAGTGATAACTGATGCTAGCACACTTGCCTTAGGATGTGAGCTTATGCAAGAAGGTCATCCTATAGCATACTCTTCAAGGAAACTGAAGAGCCATGAGAAGAATTATGCTACCCACGATCGGGAGTTGTTAGTTATCATCCATGCTCTCAAGCTTTGGAGACACTAATTGTTGAGTAACAAGTTTACCCTAGTGACAGATCATAAAAGTATCAAGTGGATCTTTACCCAAAACGAGCTCAACATGAGGCAACGTCGATGGATTGAAGTGCTGGTGGACTATGACTTTGAGATCAAATATCGGCCTAGAAAGGAGAATGTAGTTGCCGATGCACTGAGTTGCAAGGCGTTCCTTAATTCTCTAATCTTGTAAGATCCATCAATAGCTAGATCTCTAGCCACAAAGGTATCCATTCCAAACAAACCAATACTTGAGCTAGCTAGAGAAGAAGCATGCCATGATCCAACCTATCAGAGGATGCCAAGGGAGATCCCTATCAAGGATCAAGAACCAAAGCTATAGGCTAAGTATCAAGAATTCTCTATCAATAGTGGACTTCTCTACTATAGAACGAGATTATGTATACTGGCAAGCTAGTCACTCAAGCAAAAGCTACTTTGGGAAGCTCATGATTCCCCTTTCTCAGGACATCTTGGTTTGATCCCTACACACAGTGGCATATGTATGAAGTGGTTTGAGGATCTCTTGGGCTGAAATACATCTTGGTTTGACAGTTTATTGGCTGTATACAATCTATGAGCAGATTTATGTCACTTGCACTTGCTGGATATGCATTGTTTTGTGCCCGTATGACTATGTCTAGTTGCCTATATATATTAGCAAATGTCTGGGAAAGTTTGGAGCATGTATGACATGTTTTAAAGTGGTTTTTGACAATAAATTCACTGCTGGTTTTACTAAAAAATTATAGGTTTTAGACTGCCTATTCTCTTTACTGCAATAAGCTTGCATGACATAGAGTTATAATACCTGCAAAGTCTATGTACTGACTGATGTACCTACGGGTTATATCACATGTTTGTGGATGTTTTTGAGGTTGTAAAGGGCTGAAATACCATGGTTAATTGCAGAGAATAGTTCAGAAAACTGTCATAAACAATCAAGGACTGAGGTTGGTCAGAGTGACTTGTTGGCTTGCAGGAAGTCAGGCAGTGACTAAATAGTGTTTGGTACAACATGGTAAATGCAGAAATAACTGACAACATAACCCAGATAGTGGGGGAAAATCTTGACAGTAACAATTATGCCATATGGAAGTTCCGCATGGAGAACTTCTTAATAGGGAAAGGCTATTGGGAGTTGGTGACTGGAGCGGAAGCTGAACCTGAGCTCCCAGATTGACCTATGGCTGATCAGAGACGATTACACCGAGCTTGGACAGAAAGAGCTCGTAGAGTCTTACACTGGCTCTCTTTATGTATCTCAGATGCCATGGTAATGTAGATAATGAACTGCAGCTCTCCTAAGGATTCATGGGACATTTTGGTCAAGTAGTATGGCATAATCACAAGTGCCAGGAAGATATAGTTGAAGTAGAAGTTCAACAACATGGAGAGGAAGAGCAGATCTATACAGGATTATGTCACGGAGGTTAAGACCATTGCGGATCAGTTGGCATCTGTTGGTTCACAGGTTGAAGATGAGGACATGGTTGCTGTGACCTTGAATGGCTTGGGGCCTGAGTATAAGTCATTTGACACTTCTATGTCGGTGCGGGCTGAAATGCCTGATTTCAATGAGTTGGTTGCATTGCTTATCCATGAAGAGGTTAAGCTTGGTTTGGCTGCAGGATCTAGCAGTTTTAAAAACAAGGATGCAGTTTTCTATTCCAATCAACATGGCCGTGGAAACCATGGTAGAGGCTATGGATTTGGTAGAGGAGGCCAGCAAAATGCATCCTATGGCAATAACAATCAACAGATATCGAATGCAAGAGGTGGTGGAAACTTTATAGACAGGGGGAGATCTAGCCCTAGAGGTAGAGGCTCCTGGCAACAGCACTGTCCATCTGACAATCCAAACAAGGATAAGGATTGTCATTACTGCGGAAAGTATGGGCATATTGCCAAGGACTACTGGAAGAAGCAGGGCAATCAGAAAGGCAAACAACATGGACATTTTCCTACATCTAGTCAGGCATATGATACTTCAGGAGATAGATTGTTTGCCATGCAGTATGTAAAAGACAGAGTTGCTGAAAAATCCACTGATGATGCAGTTTGGTATATTGATTCAGGGGCATCGAACCATATGACTCCTCATGGTGATTGGTTCACTGATATGGTGGCTGAAAAAAATGGCTATGTTTGTACAGGTGATGACACGCAGCATAGCATTGAGCATAAAGGCAAAGTGCCTCTTGTGGTTCATGATGGCAAAAAGAAAAATTTGCATGATGTATTGCATGTTCCTTCGATTACGAAGAACCTACTGTCTGTTGGCTCGGAGCAGAACTTGCAGGTTAGATTCAACAAGCATGGTTGCTTTATTGAAGAGTTTGGTAATGGATGCAAGTTGATAGCTTGTGGCCACAGGAATGGCAGAATGTTTACTCTTGATGCTACCTTGCCAGAGCTGAATTCAGCCATGTTTGCCCATGGTTCTGGCACTATCAGAGACTTGGAAATTTGGCACAAGAGAGTGGGGCATGTAAATTTGCAAAGGCTGCAAATTATGCAAAAAAAAAAACAGCTTGTTACAGGTTTACCCAAGTTCCAATATTCAGATATTGGTCATGTATGTGATGCTTGCCAGTTTGGTAAGTAGTCAAGGTTGCCATTTGTCAGGCATGTAAGGCAGAGTATACGTCCGTTGTAGTTAGTGCAGTCTGATGTTTGGGGGCCAGCCCATAATGCATCCATGAGAGACTCGAAGTATTATGTGACATTCAATGATGATTACAGTTGCTATACTTGGGTTTACATTCTAAAGACAAAGGATGAGGTGTTTACTATTTTTCAACAATTTAAAAAGCAAGTTGAAAAGGAATTTGATTGCTATCTCTCTTGCTTGAGATCAGATAGCGGTGGGGAGTATGTGTCAAATGAGTTTGACAACTTTCTAGCTGAAAATGGCATACGAAGGCAGCTTACCTATAGCTACACTCCTCAGCAAAATGGGGTAGCTGAAAGGAAGAATAGGGTCTTGATGGAAGCTACTCGTGCCATGATGAATGAGAAGAAGATGCCGCTCTATTATTGGGCTGAGGCTGTTATGACAGCCATGTATATCTTGAATCGGACTCCCACTGCAGGTA
The DNA here is from genome assembly GCF_053477565.2 of Lygodium microphyllum. Classification (NCBI taxonomy): domain Eukaryota; kingdom Viridiplantae; phylum Streptophyta; class Polypodiopsida; order Schizaeales; family Lygodiaceae; genus Lygodium; species Lygodium microphyllum. Next base: position 497,422 of record NW_028229524.1, read on the forward strand.
TTCATGAGATGACACAGTTTGAGAAGCTATATGGCTATAAGCCGGATGTAAGTCACATGAAATTCTTTGGCTCTCTTGCTTATGTGCATATTCCAGATGAAAAAAGGAAGAAGGTGAATCCAAAAGCGCATAAGTGTGTTTTCATTGGATATTCGCAGGAAAAGAAGGCATACAAATGCTATGATCCCTCTACCAGGGAGACCTTAGTGAGCAGGGATGTTATTTTTGATGAGATGGGTTCTTGGTATGTATCACCAGCTACAATGCCATCAAATATGCCTTCTACTCATGTATCTATAGTTGATATGCAGTAGAGCACTGCTATGACATGACCTAGTAGTCAGATAGTATCTCCATGGACAAGGAGATTGAGGAACTCACCATCCACTGACACCAGTATGTCAGTGAGGGGGAGATATGATGTTGCAGACAAAGGAAAAGTGAAAGTTATTGAGGATGTATCTAGGATGATGACACTTGGTAGGATGACTTCTGGATATGAGTCTACTGACACTTTAGACAGTGAACTTGGTATTCTGACTGTCTATACGCCTGGCGCAAGGTAGAGCAGGTACATTCCGCCTCATGAGAGAGGGGAATCGAGCAGTGCACCACAGCTTAGATGCTCACAGAGGGTTAGATACCCTGTTCGACATATAGTGGCTACGCTGCAAAGCATTATGCTTACATGACAAAAGTGATGGAGATCAAAGAACCAGGTACATATACTGAAGCAGTGGAAAATGAGAACTGGTGTGCAGCTATGGATGAGGAAATGAATGCCTTGGCTGAAAATAAGACATAAAATCTTGTGCCACTGCCTGAAGGAAAAAAGACAATTGGCTGCAAATGGGTCTACAAAATCAAATGCAAGTCAAATGGTAGTGTGGAAAGGTACAAAGACAAGCTGGTTGTAAGGGGTATATCCAACAGTATGGACTTGATTATGAGGAAACATTCAGCCCTGTTGCCAAAATGGCAACCATACGCACTGTGATTGCTTTGGCTGCTGCTAGAGGCTGGAAATTATAGCAGATGGACATTAAGAATGCATTTCTTAACGGTGACTTAGCAAAGGATGTCTATATGGTTCAGCCAGAAGGGTATGTTCACCCTGATTTTCAGCATTATGTATGCAAGCTAAAAAAGGCACTATATGGGCTGAAGCAGGCTCCGAGAGCTTGGGATGCTAGGATCAATAACTACTTGTAGAGGTTGGAATTTACTATTGGTATGGCTGATCACAGCCTATTTACAAAGAAGACCGACAGTGGCTTGGTAGTGCTGGTCATATATGTTGATGATTTGATAATCACTGGTGATGATGACTTGGGTATACAACATGTAATGAAGATGTTGAAATTTGAATTTAACATGAAAGATCTAGGTGAATTGAAATACTTTTTGGGTATTGAGGTAATCAAGGCTCAAAATGGTTTATGGTTGATGCAGAAACATTATGCCATGGAAATGGTGAAGAAGTATGGCATGGTTGAATGCAAACCATTGGATACACCCCTTGATCATAATGTCAAGCTGGACATTAGCATTGGAGCTGAAATTCAGGATGTGACTATGTATAGGCAGATGGTTGGAAGTCTGATCTACTTGACCATCACTAGGCCAGATTTGAGTTATGTAGTTGGGCTCATAAGTCAGTTTATGCAAAAGCCCAGGAAGCCACATTTGGATGCTGTTAGGAGGATTATGAGATATGTTAAGTCCACTGTAGATTATGGGCTATTCTATATGAGAGATAAGCCCTTGAAACTGGTTGGATACACAGATGCAGATTGGGGAGGATGCTCATATGATCGTAGATTTAGGAGGATTATGAGATATGTTAAGTCCACTGTAGATTATGGGCTATTCTATATGAGAGATAAGCCCTTGAAACTGGTTGGATACACACATGCAGATTGGGCAGGATGCTCATATGATCGCAAATCTACGAGTGGTTATGCTTTTGGCCTTGGAAGTGGCATGATCAGCTGGAGCAGCAAGAAGCAACCAACGGTTGCATTGTCTAGTATTGAGGCAGAGTACAGGGGTGCTGCATTGGTAGCATGCGAGATTTCATGGCTGTTGAAGCTTATGGCTGATTTGGATATTCAGGTGGATGCTCTAGTGACCTTACTATGCGACAATCTCAGTAGTGTACTCCTTGCAACGAATCCAGTATACCATGCCAGGACAAAGCACATAGAGGTACACTACCATTTTATCAGAGAGATGGTTCTTGCAGGGAGAGTAGATCTTATGCATGTGAAGACTGATGAACAGGTTGCAGATATCTTTACCAAGTCTTTGGGTAAAGATAAGTTTAGTAGTTTTAGACAGCTACTTGGAGTTCATCAAATGATTTGAGCTTGAGGTAGAGTGTTAGAATATCAAGCTCCCATTAGTCTCTTGTCAGTATGTATGACCGACATTAGTTGTGTCCAGCTGTATCAGCAAGTGTGTTACATTAAATAAGTCGGTGGTCTTAGACCTAGTGTGAATGGTCCTACGGACCTTAGTACTATTGTATACACTTATGTTATGTTAGTAGTCTATGAAATAATGGAAGATGATGAACGACCTAAAGGTCAGGTTGCTGCTCCATTACATTGTCTCTCTCCCTCTCTCTTCCAACATCCTTGAGGTCACCATTTAAGAACGCTGACTTAACATCCATTTGGTACACTGGCCACTTCTTGTGGGCAGCCACTACAAATACCGCATGAATAGTGGTCATTCTGGCAGTTGGGGCAAATGACTCTTGAAAATCAAACCCTTCAACTTGTGAAAATCCTTGGGCAACCAGTCTAGCTTTGTACTTTTCCAAGGTACTATCAACCTTGTACTTTACCTTCCAGATCCACTTGGTGCCAATAACCTTCCACTTTGCTGGTCGATCCACTAGCTCCCAAGTGTCATTCTTCATTATGCTGTCATACTCCGCTTGCATAGCAGCCTTCCATGATGGATCTGCAAGTGCTTCTTCTAAGTCAGTTGGCTCCTTTACTTCTCTCATAATCTAAACCATCAAGGCCATATTGACTATGTGAGCAGAAGCCCTCCTTTTCTCCTCTATTCTCTGAGACCTCCTTGGTCCATCTGCCTTCTCCTCAACAGATGGAGGCATAGGATTATAGTGGTCATAGAGATGCTTCACCCACCGTGGCAATGGCTTTTCCGGTGGGGTGATGTCAGGTTCGTGAAGTTTTTCCTCATCATCTGAAGATGATGCTTCCTCCTCCTTAAGGATAGGGGCAGCTCTCGAGACAGGTTCATAGTGGACTACTTCTTCGCTTGATGATAAAGTGGAAGAACTCTCCTTCTCCTCCTCCATTGTATGTGGCTCCTCCTTGAACACCACATCACGGCTCGCGATGATCTTCTTTGCCTCTTGGTCATATAATTTGTAAACCTTCTGCTCATCACTATAACCCAAGAAGATACATTTTCTGCTTTTTGATTTTAATTTGTTTCTCTTCTCATCTGGAACATGTGCATAACATTCACATCCAAAAATTCTGAAATGTGAGACAGATGATTTCTTACCAATGTAAGCATCATGAGGTATTTTTCCCTTGAGAGCCTTTGTTTAGCTCTAATTTAGAATGTAGACTGCAGTATTAACATCTTCAACCCAAAAATGGTGCCCTTTAGCATGCATCTTGCCATCTCCACAATGGTGTGATTCCTGCATTTCACAACACCGTTTTGCTGAGGTGTGTGAGACGTCATTAATTGACGCTTGATCCCTTTACTCTTGCAAAATTCTTTAAACTCCTTTGAGTTCAACTCACCACCACCATCTGTTCTAAATTTCTTCACACTTTTCCCTATTTCATTCTCAACAAGGTTTACCCAATCTTTAAACTTACCAAAAGCTTGAGCCTTATCAAGAAGGAAGTACACCCACATCTTTCTACTGTAGTCATCGACAATCAACATAAAATAAGAAGATCCCCCCAAGGCCTGTGTAGGCATCTTACCACACAAGTCAGCATGCACCAACTCTAAAGGAACCTGTGCTCTATTCTTGCTTTCTTGTGGAAATGCCTTTCTCTGTTGCTTGCCCATCATACAAGCTTCACATGGTTCCTTCAATTCAGTTATTGTAGGTAGGTGAGAAACCACACCTTGCTTTTGCATCTCCTTCAACACTGCAAATCTGATGTGTCCAAGCCTTTCATGCCAAAGCTTACTTGTGCCCACTCCAGCGGTGGCTGTAAGAGCACTTAGCTCATACAGGTTATTCCTTCTTTCTCCTTTGCCAACAATTGTGCCAGCACTATCAAGAATTTCTGCACCTGTCTTCTTGAACCTCACTTCATGACCAAGATCAGTTATGGCAACAATTGATAATAGATTTCTCCTAATTTCGGGAATATATAACACATTTGAAAGCTTTTTGACTTCACCATTTGTAGCAACAAAAGAAATAGTACATGTGCCTGCAGCAGGGCATTTAGCATCATTTCCAACCGTCACAATGATGGATTCTTGTAGAGGCTACATAGAACTGTATAGGCCTTTCTTGTTGATGGGAGGCCCCACTATCCAACACCCATGAGTCAGTGGTAGATTCTTCTTGCGCCGAGGAGCACACTTCCTCAATGGTCACCATGAATAATTCCAACTCTGCTTCAGAAGTATTGGCTGTCTCTTTCCCTTTACTTTTAAGGGTACCATTCTTTTCATCTGCCTTCTTGACACGAAAATCTGCAATTGCATGTCCTTTCTTCTTGCAGTAGAAGCACTCTCCTTGAAACTTCTTCTTGCCGCCCTTCTTCTTTTTGTCACCATCATTTTTTGTGGAGGAACCACCTTTGCCTTTTGCATTGGCAGAGAATGTAGCATCTCCATTGTCACTTCCTTCTCGGGCTTTTAGCCTCAACTCCTCCTCCATCAATAATGCATAAAACTCCTCAAAAGTCAAAGCTTTTGTATCCCAGCGCCGGCCATCTGGTCGTGCAAATTCTTAATCCGAGTGATGAATGCTTCAACCGCAGAAAACTTCTCCGCTGCTAGTTGATTCTCCAAGTTTTGAATCCTTGTTTGGTTTCATGTTTCATACTGACTCCTTAGTACATTCCAAGCCTCTATATGTTGAATCAAAGTTAGAACACTATCAGAACAGCTTGTAACTAAGGCACACAATGCATCTGCATTCCTTCGTTTCCAAGCTCATAGAAGATCTGCATTCGGAGGAATCATCACACTAGAATTTGATGGGTCGGGGGTAGGCTGTGGTTCTGCATCAGTCCCCAGCACAGTCTCCAAAAGCTCAAAAGAATCAAGGATAGTTGTAATTTTGAACTTCCATAAGGTTTAGTTTGTACCATCTAACTTGCCTTCGGTGAAGGTTGGTGGAAGAATCCTCAGTGTTTGAATAGCCAGTATAACAGCACCACCTCCTGCACCGCTTCCTGATGTGCTAGAACCGCTTCTGGAAGTCGACATAGTTTCTCTTTGCTGTTGAATCCTTTGCCTCTTGTACACTCTCTGATCTCTAGAGCCCCCTGGGCTCTGATACCATGTAGAAATTACACGGCGCAGCGAACAGAATCTGAGAAAGAGATAGAGAGTACACAATAGATAAGAGGAGAATCAATAAATTCTTTAGCTCCAAACAACTGATGGCTCTGTCCACCCGTGCGCTTCCACTGTGTGAAGCTTAGATGGCGATCTAGATAGAAGATAGGTGAAGAGCTTAAGGCTAGTTGAAACAACAACTCTGACTGGGTGAAAGATGAATGAATACATGGCTGTGAAGGGGTTTAGCTTTTATAGCCCGCAAAGGCCGTTAGGTCGGCCTGACCGACCTACCATATAAGCCTCCACTAGTCAGCCAGGGAATATTCCCTTTACCATCAGGCCGGGGGCCCTGCCCCCGAACCCTCGACACCAGGGAGGCCGCTGGCCCCCTTGGGACCCCCCAGCCAAGGGCTGCTTCCACGGCCCTCGGACCCCAAAATAGGGGCCCCTTTTAACTCCCTTACCCCACAACTTGATGCAATGCACCTTGATGGGACCTGAAATGGGCCGGCACTGGCTATAGCACTAGCCGGACCTCATGCTCATGACACACAAACACCCTCACGGCCTCGCAGACCAGGAGCGTCAATCTAATGCTAAAGGACACACTGCCCTAAAGCTTAATTCCTGCATTTATAGTTTATAATCCAACATTTTCCTTAAACTCCTCAGAGGGAGATCCCAAAGTACTTTGGCATAATGCCACGATTACACACATATAGGAGGCACTCCATCGACTAATAGTCGGAGCCCCACTGCAGCTCTCCTACATCTCAGGGATTGGCCCTTTGATGCGCTGCTAAACACATAACACAAATGAGCACAAACTCCTCTCTTGTATATTTCTCGTATTTCCAGGAGATATACCATGCTTCCTCACTTCACAGTCCCTTAGGAAACTGACCCTCTACCCTATGGCAAGGGATAACCTCACACTCTCAATCGTGGGTCAAAGTCCTAAGAAAACAATTGCTATGTAGTCCAGGAGATTTTCCTCCGATACCATGAACCATGCATAGTGCATAATGTGAATGGTTTAGTGCACAAACAATAGAAAATCAGCATTGTGCATCGTGCGCAACCAATCTTTTCATGATTTCCATGCTAACATTTATGTATTGAAACGAGGAGAGGCACCGAGCCTTATGCTCATGCTGCCTTTTCCTTTATTTTAAAACACATCCTATAGCCATGATGCAATACATAAATCAGATTTAAGATTGTACTTTGACGCTCAAACTCCCCTCTCACCCTACCGTTTAATGTTTTGCAATCGTTGATAGGTGTAAGAGTCGTTTTATGTGTATTTCTTTGTAGAGAAAGCAATAAATACGGATAAAGACATAGAAATGAGGGTAAACCGAGGCTAGCCTCGTGCTCTACCTTCATTATACATTGCACAAACACTTATGTAATTTTTTGGAATTTTCTCTTCGTCGTTTCCTAATTTTCTCCCATTTAAAACCCATTTTCCACCATTTTTAGTATTTTTCTCTATTATTTTCAATAAAAAATAACTAGAAATTGAAATTGATTATGGGCTATGGCCCTTAGGTTTCTTGACAACAAAATTTCAGGTTTTATTGATGTTATATCTCATGTTTCCCCTTTATTTTGCAAAAAATCCCTATTTTGCCTCTTAAACGCGTGTTTTACGGGTTTTATACCATTAATTTCAGTTATATCACTTATGATTTTCTGATTTTTTGAGCATAAATTGATCAAACTCATAGCAAACAACAACATAATGCATAATCAGCCCATGGGAACAAATATTCATGAAGCAAATTGCATAAAACATCAATTCCCTTTGTAAAAATAAAAATACCGTTCTTTGCGGGTTGCGGGTTTTTATTTTCCATGTTTCGAGACTGATTTACAGTAGCCATTAATGTCCATGATAGTCCGGAATCAGCAATCTACCCTCCTCTTGCATCACGGAGCAATCCCATCTCGGTTGGGACAAGCATCCGTCGTTCCTTCTTCTTCCCACATGAATCTACCTCTAGAAGAGAGAGAGGGAGGAGAGAGAAATACTAGAATCAGAGATTTCCATAGAGACCACCATTGCGCGAGCGAAGGGCGGTGAAATGACCAGCAGACAGAGGGGAAGCAAGGGCCAATGTCAATTGGGGTGGTTGCTCACAGCCAGGAATGGGCATCCCCATGATTGAAGCGCATTTTTCGGCGCAGATATGGCGCCCTCCTCCTCACGTTTTTTCATGCCTCTTCTTGCCCACGTTTTTTGCTACATCAAATGCTACATGTCCCCCCCCAAAGGTCATGACCACTTAACCAAAGTTTGGTCCACCGTTTCAAATCTTGCCCGGTTTCTTGGCCATTTCCCCGTCCAGACTCCGAATTGAGCTCTGAAAAATCATGGGCATCCGGCTTGACATCCCACATTGGCCGGTAACTCTTGACAACCCGCATGTCAGTCTAAAAAATTATCAAAAATCAACAAGTGTCACTCGGGCGCCTTTAAAGCACTTTGACACTTAAAATCATCCTAGGTCGAGCCGCCGCCTTCGACGTTGAATATTTTTCCCTTGATATTCGTAATTTTTAGCTATTTTTAAGCACTTCTTGGCATCAAAATTCTGCACTCATTGGCGACCATGGGATAGGGTGACTCAGCCCATCGAATCCCACAATAGATCTGCACAAAACAACCAAAGGAAGCATCAAGCTGATACAAAATAAATACATACTAAACCCAGCATAGTGCTCACCCTACCCCCTGACAAAACCAAGGCATGACATCCATAAGGAGTAGGCCTAGCATAATCTGATAAAAGGTCCGAAGCTAGTCACTAACTGACTGCTCCAACACGACCAAACTAAAAGAACTATCAAAGAGGTTGCCCTAAGTGGTGGTCTGAACTACCTACCTAACTAAGGACAATACAACTAGGAGCTCCTACTAGTAGGCGAGGACTCCTATAGCCTGATCAAGAAGTATTTTCTTTTAGCACACTTCTTCTTTTAGGGTTTTTATTTTATTGACATACTCAGGCATGTAAAAAAGAGGGAATTGAGCGTAGTGACCCAAGGAGAACAAGGCATCGGCCCCGAGTCTAACTCATCCCCAGGAACCTACCAGGCCTTCGCTAGGCGATGATCAACTGCTCATAAATTTTTCTTTCTTTCCTTTTCTAATTTTATAGGGGTTAGAACCCCTTTTTACACACCCCTGTATATTTTTATTTTCTTTTCAGATATTCAGGGTTTCTTTTTGTCTCTATCATCATTATTTTTCTTCTGGCAGGCTTCTCTAACTGCCTCACAACTGAGCAAGAACTCCTACAACGACCGCCTAGCATGCTAGCAGAACAGGGTCACTAGAACTCCCTTCTAAAATAGGTCTTTCAATGCTTGACAATGTCTTTACAGGAGGCAATGACTACTTAGGCCTCCCTCAGACATATCCAACCTAAACCTGGGACTTCATGCCTTGGACGTCGGTCCCCAACCAAGAAAAGAAAATCCCTTATAAGTACACGAACACATAGATCATGAAAACACGGTACTCATAAAGGAGAGATATCACCTGGATAGGGCCACAAGAAGCTCCCACGCAACAAAAGGCTCCTTCCAAGCTCTTCTTCGAACCTGTGTAGCACAAAAATAAAACAAGAAACTATTAACCATACCTGCACTAAACAGACAATTGGCCCTCTTGGCCTAATGAAATACAGCACTTCACTACAAAACTTGATCGGCCCTCTTGGCCTAATGAAATAAAACATTAACACCTCGCAAAAATGGCCCTTTTCCCGGCCTAACGAGATCAAACAGAATAGCACCTACACATCCTTCCCTGGAATAGCAAAGATATACAATAATAAGCTCCTTTCCAAGGAGGAAAAACCAGGGCTTCCAGCCCTAGACTAAATGCATAAGGTTATGACCCATCCCTCCTCCATATATAGCAAGAGGCATACGCATAACATGTTGTCTAATCAACCTATGGGTCCAAGATAATAACGGTAGATTGGTCTCGGCTACTCTTTGCATCACCCATATCAACCTTTGTCTGCCATATATTGCATGCTCTGATAACATTCCCCACAAGTGACTGGGTCATGTTTCACCATTGATCACACTATCCAAACCAGGACCACAATTAAAGAAAAGGTCTTCTTCATAAGCAAGATTTGCCAATGAATCCGCAAATTGATTCCAGTAACGTGGAATCAGCTGAAAAGACACTCTCTCAAACTCTTCAAATAGGGTCATCGCAGTCCGATGATACATACAAAGAATGGGATTCTGCACTGTGTATGTCCCATCTAGCTGATTCAGGATCAACTGGGAATCCCCTTTTACTAACAATTGGCGAATACCACCTTGTTTGGCAATATGCAGTCCCATAATCAAGGCTTTATACTCCGCCATATTGTTAGTGAATCCTACCCCGAGATAAGCCGCTATCTTCATCGTAACGCTACGTCGGGGATCTCAGATTACTACTCCAACGCTTCCTTTTTTATTAGGACCCCTGGACGCTCCGTCAAAATATAATGTATATGTCCACAATGGGTTTACACAGCCTGCCATCACGAACTCCTCTATTTGTAATTATGGTAATCAAAGTTTAGCATGTTGAGAGGATGAACTGACGGCTCCATCCCACCTTATTCATTGAACTCAACAGGGATATTCGTCACAACGGTCGTAAGTAGTGATGACAGAAGACTTTAATCTCCCACACAAAGGTTCCATCTTCTTGCTCAATCACCTTGTATCCTTTGCTCCACTAGATGAGTTTCCCCTGATGGTATCTCTGCTCCAGATATGGGTGCTCCAAATAAGGGATTAGCCGATCCATCAACCAACTTTTAAGCTCTTTTGCAGGTCTCAAATTATTCCTAGCATGGACCTGCAATACATTTCTCTATATTAGCATACTTAGAAATAATAAGGTTTAATCTTATTAAGATTAACCTTATTTTTAAACTCTACTCCCTGTAGATCAGCTAATAGGGCCGTAGACCTATTCTTCCCTAGCCTGACAATCTTGTAGGGACCATCCCATTTAGGTTCTAGCTTCCCTGGAAACAACTCCCTATGCGCATCGTAATAGAGGACTAATTGCCATTTTTTAAAGGTATATTTCTTTGCTCTAAGGTCATGCAACTGCTTCGTTCGACGTTTAGCTACCTCCTGGTATAATAAGCTCTGCAACTTCAGCTCATCCAGGTGGGCTATGGTCGTGAAACATTCAAAAAGGGAATCCTCATCTCCCAAAGAGTGGTTAATTGCAAACCGTATGGTTGGCAACTCGATCTCGAGGGGTAACACACACTCTTCCCCATAAACTAATTTAAATGGAGTATGGCCGGTAGCTCGCTTGAACGTTGTATTATGTGCCCATACTGCCACATACAACTTCCTGTCCCAGTCTCGTTTCTTCTCAGAGACTATCTTAGACAAGATACCCACAAGCTGCTTATTAGTACTTTTCACCTGCCCATTTGCTTGCGGATTATAAGGAGTCATTTTATTGTGCTTGATTTGCCAAGACTCAATCAAGCTTTTGATCACTTTGTTCAGGAAATGGGTTCCACGGTCCGGCACTAATTCTTTCAGGGGACCGAAGAGGTAGATAATCTGCTCTAATAGGAAACTTGCAGTCTCTTTTGCATTGTCCTGCCTCATCGCCCGCGCTTCTGACCATTTTGTAAAATAATCCGTGGCTACTATAATATACCTCTTTTGGGTAGTAGACGACGGAGTAATAGGACCCACAAAATCAATGCCCCACTTTTCAAATGGAAGGATAGCCATAATAGGCGTAAGTGGGCGTTTCCTATTCTCTCTACTGTCATGCCTTTGACAGGTATCACATCTCTTTACATATTCAAAAGAATCTTGGAAGATAGACGACCACCAATATCCAGATCTTAAAGCTTTCTACACCGTCAATCGTCCCGCGAAGTGCCCTCCACATGTAGAGTCATGACACTCCTCCAAGATAAAAGGAATCTCGTCGGCATCACACATCGGCGGTAAATATCATCAACACCCTGTCGATATAGTGTCCCTGCGATCGAGGAAAACTTCAATGCCACCTGTTGTTTGATTTTTCTCTTTTCAGACTTTAAAAACCAGCTCCCATCTCTCCTATTGATAGATAGTGTGTAATAGCAGCATACCAAGATGGGATAGAAGCTGTGTCAATCTTAAACATTTCCTCAATATCACTTCCTTCAGCCAAAGTCTCTTTCGGCTCCCCGAAATCCACAAGGCATTCCACAATACCCTGCAACCTCGGTGGCTTACTCTTAATCTCATAATCGAACTCCTACAAAGTGACTAACCACTTTGCCAAACGATCAGGTGGCTGTAGCTTGTTCATAAGCAATCTAAGTCCTTCTGCCTTTGTATAGAACACTACCTTTTCATAGAGGATATAGTGCCTAAATTTCTTAGTCCCAAAGACCATCGCAAGACACAACTTCTCCATGTAGGTATAATTGATATCTGAAATGCCCAATTTTCGACTTGCAAAAGCTATCAGATGATACCACTTTTCCTCCCATATTTGGGCTAAACAGCAGCTGATACTATGCATGGTGGCTGCTGAAAATATATAGAACACCTCGCCTCTTTTAGGTACTTTTTGTACAGGTGCTTTTACTAGCTCCTGTTTCACATCCTCAAAAGCTACCTTACAAGGGTTGCTCCATTCAAATGAACAGCTAAAGGATAATAAATTCGTTAATGGCAACGTCCTTTCTGCCAAGGCATTGATAAACCTTTGATAGTACCCTATCGATGACAGAAAACTATGAACCTCTTTCGGAGTGCGTGGTGGACTCATAGCAACTATAACCTTGATCTTTTCAGGGTCAGTTGCGATTCCTACTGAACTGACCACATGGCCTAGCAATAGCCCATAAGGTACTCCAAAGACACACTTCCGTGGGTTAAGAGCGATACAAAATTGTCTACAGCGCTCAAAGCACTTTCTCAAAATAACCAACATTCTTTCCCTTACAGTGGCTACCCCCAGGCCATCAATAAATACTTTTAGCTCATCTGGGGAGATGTCACCAAAGGTCTTGTCTGTTGTTCGTTGCCATGATCTAGGTGCATTGCACAAACCAAAGGCCATCACATGGTATGCAAAAGTACCAAAGACAGTAATAAAAGTTGTTTTCAACTTGTCTTCCTCTGCAATTGCCATCTTATTGTATCCCACAAAGAAATCCATGAACGAATATATCTCCCTACCCGCTAATTGATCCAAAATCTGGTCAATAAATGGCAACGGGTAGTAATCCTTAACCGTCTACTTATTCAGCTCTCTAAAATCCACACATAATCGGATCTGGTTGTTTTTCTTCTTCCTGATAACAACTGGTGAACACCATTCTGTGTGTTGTACAGGAAATATTAAAACAGCTTTCCGTAACTTCTGCAACTCCTCAAATAGCCCGTTCCTCAATTCAAAAGGCATACGCCTTACCTTCTGACGCACAGGACGACTGCCATCTTTTACAGGAATAGTATGAACAGCCAGGCTGGGAGGAATACCTCTCAGCTCATCATAACTCCAAGCAAAGATATCGCGGAATTCTTGAATCAAGGACACAAAGTCCTCCCTTTTTGCTGAACTGAGCATGGAACCTAATTTAATTGGATGCGAATCATTCAGCGTGCCAAGGTCTAACTCAATCACATCTGCGTCTCTTATCCTAACTTGAGGCTCTATCGGCTCATTTAGAGTTATCTGATAGATATCCTCTGTAGTGGACCCCTCTTTAGATTCATCGCTGCATGATGTCTCACTACCAGATGGATCATCTGCTGTCTCTAATTCAGTAGAAGATAAAGGGGCTCTCTCACTTTGAGGAGACTCAAGATAAGCATCAACTATTACTCGATTAGCACCTCGACCTAGAACCACTCGACTGGCGGGTATATCGACTTGACAGTCTGTTCGTAAGATCCAAGGCCTACCTAGCAAAACTTGATAGTTAGGACGTCCTGCAAATCTGATCACCCTAAAGTCCAAGAAAAATTCTACACTCGCCACTGTAACATGGACCTTAGTAATGCAACCTTCTGGTTGTCTTAGACTATCATCAGCCATTCTCAAAAGGGTGGAGCTGTCTTTCTGGATGCCTAGACCCAACCTCTCCATCAATTCTGAACTCATGATGTTGACGGAGGATCCAGTGTCTACAATGGCATGTTCCACTAATATTCCATCCACATAAGCTGGAAGCCTAGGGCAGTTCTTTTCAGCATAGTCAAACCAATCTTCCCCTACTTGTGCTATGCCCAGAGGTTCCACAATATACCCGATACCCAGGATCTTCTTAAATTCCTTGCATACTCCTGGAGATAATTTGATCAATTGCAAGAGATTCACATCTGGTTTGACTTGGCAAAGAGAACTTGCTAAATCAAAGTAATGATAAGTAGCCAAAGCTCGCTTTTCTTGCCAAACCATCCTCTCTTTTGGTCTTTGGACCGGTTTGGGTGCTTCTTTCTTAGCTCTTGCCTTCTTTCTTGGCACTTCCTCATCCTTCTTAGGGTCAACTTTCCTGTCAACCGGCCTTAGCGATCCCCCTTCCATGCTAGAATTCTGGACTTGCGTCCCCTTATCCCCTTGTTTAGGGTTTGCCTCAACCGGTTTTGCATTATCTTTGTCAACCTCTTTAGCCTTTTGACCTCTTGTCACGGCTCTTAAGTTAGAGGTTTCAGCATCATGGACTCGTACAGCCTCAATAAGTCTGACTCCGTTGCCTTGTGGCAACTCTTCTATATTTGTTTTTCCCCTCTGCAATATTTGCCTAGGTGCATCATTCTACTGCAAGCTATTTCCTTGCGCTCTATGATTGACGGGCATCGACTCCCTATCAAATTTTGTTGCTTTTCAAGAAATTAACGTCAACGGATATTTGTCGATATTGTTCGGAAATCATATCGGTATAATTCTTCATCATGTCCTTAACTTTGCCAAGGACATTAGATGCACTCGACTCGTAGCCTCAATCGTTGACGCGTCGTTCCATTGGCCTAACAATCTGATTTGGCATTGGCTGTTGACCCACAGGAACAACGTTAGAATTCGAAACTTGGCCTCCAATATTTGGTGGAGCCAACTGACTTGCCATAGGCATAGTCATACTGGGAGGAATCGGTAGTAAAGGTACATTCGAAACCACACTCCCTCTCCCAATAGGGTTAGTCATAGGCATCCCTTGACTTCCATTCGTTAATGATGGATTACCGCTAGGTACTAAACCCCCATTAACATTCATTCGAGAGGAGTAGGCCGTTCGTAATTGTGCTTCTACTCCCTCTGCCCGCGTAATAGCGGTGTCTATACCTGCCAAGGCCACACTGCTCAATTGTACTTGGATATTAAAATCCAACCCATGCAAAAAGTATTGCAATTGGGAAGCCAGCGGAATGGGAATGTAAGTTTGCAACTTACGGAATACTTCCTTCAACTTCTTGGCATATGCTTCTACATTCTCATGAGGATCTTGACATGTTACATTCAAGACCCGCAACCAATATTGGCCACCTCTTTCAGGGGCATATTCCGCTCGGAAAGCTGCATAGAATTGATCAATGGTGGTTATGGTTCCAGACTCTATGCTTGTGATACCATACCACAACCCTTCCTTTTAATGTCATATTGAAGAACATCATGAGATGTCCCTCATCTTGGATGCGATAATTGAACATCAATCTCTGAAATTCACAAATGTGAAATTCTGCATCCTCTTCCGCTAACCCATTAAAAATGGGCAAGGGAACTCCTAAGGCTGGTAAATCCGACATCCCTGTAGGAATCGCAATAGGCTGTGCCATGGTGACAATCGGATTAGCAATAGGAGCTTGAAATGATGGATTCACACCCCCACTTGAAGTGGGTAACTTGGTGGAGGGGAGGAAGAACTTACACTTCCTCCTGCACCTAATGGAATAGGTGGAGTAGTTAAATGACTAAGACTGCTTCATATACGTACTGGACTACTCCTTTGAGGAGAATAACGGCTTACAATCTCTAACCGCCGTCTAGCCCTCTCAGCACATTCTGTTTCTGGATTTCGGCTTGACAGTCCTTGTCAGAGGACATAAACCAACTTCCTTTTGGTCCCTAGAAACCCTAGATCTCAAAACCACCACTTATAAGTGGCTCCCGGCAGACGCACCACTGATGGGACATGAAATGGGCCGGCACTGGCTATAGCACTAGCCAGACCTCATGCTCATGACACACAAACACCCTCACGGCCTCGCGGACCAAGAGCGTCAATCTAATGCTAAAGGACACACTGCCCAAAAGCTTAATTCTTGCGTTTATAGTTTATAATCCAACATTTCCCTTAAACTCCTCAGAGGGAGATCCCAAAGTACTTTGGCATAATGCCACGATTACACACATATAGAAGGCACTCCACCGACTAATAGTCGGAGCCCCACTGCAGCTCTCCTACATCTCAGGGATTGGCCCTTTGATGCGCTGCTAAACACATAACACAAACGAGCACAAACTCCTCTCTTGTGTATTTCTCGTATTTTCAGGAGATATACCATGCTTCCTCACTTCATAGTCCCTTAGGAAACTGACCCTCTACCCTACGGCAAGGGATAACCTCACACTCTCAATCGTGGGTCAAAGTCCTAAGAAAACAATTGCTATGCAGTCCAGGAGATTTTCCTCCGATACCATGAACCATGCATAGTGCATAATGTGAATGGTTTAGTGCACAAACAATAGAAAATCAGCATCGTGCATCGTGCGCAACCAATCTTTTCATGATTTCCATGCTAACGTTTATATATTGAAACAAGGAGAGACAACGAGCCTTACACTCATGCTGCCTTTTCCTTTATTTTAAAACACATCCTATAGCCATGATGCAATACATAAATCAGATTTAAGATTGTACTTTGACGCTCAAACTCCCCTCTCACCCTACCATTTAATGTTTTGCAATCGTTGATAGGTGTAAGAGTCGTTTTATGTTTCTTTGTAGAGAAAGCAATAAATACGGACTAAGACATAGAAATGAGGGTAAACCGAGGCTAACCTCGTGCTCTACCTTCATTATACATTGTACAAACACTTATGTAATTTTCTGAAATTTTCTCTTTGTCGTTTCCTAATTTTCTCCCATTTAAAACCCATTTTCCACCATTTTTTGGTATTTTTCTCTATTATTTTCAATAAAAATAACTAGAAATTGAAATTGATTATGGGCTGTGGCCCTTAGGTTTCTTGATAGCAAAATTTCAGGTTTTATTGATGTTATATCTCATGTTTCCCCTTTATTTTGCAAAAAACCCCTATTTTGCCTCTTAAATGCGTGTTTTACGGGTTTTATACCATTAATTTCAGTCATATCACTTATGATTTTCTAATTTTCTAAGCCTAAACTGATCAAACTCATAGCAAACAACAACATAATGCATAATCAGCCCATGGGAACAAATATTCATGAAGCAAATTGCATAAAACATCAATTCCCTTTGTAAAAATAAAATCACCGTTCTTTGTGGGTTGCGGGTTTTTATTTTCTATGCTTCGGGACTGATTTCCAGCAGCCATTAATTTCCATGACAGTCCGGAATCAGCAATCTACCCTCCTCTTGCATCACGGAGCAATCCCATCTCGGTTGGACAAATCCTTCTTCTTCCCACATGAATTTGCCTCTAGAAGAGAGAGAGGGAGGAGAGAGAAAGACTAGAATCGGAGATTTCCATAGAGACCACCATTGCGCGAGTGAAGGGCGGCAAAATGACCAGCAGCAGACAGAGGGGAAGCAAGGGCCAATGTCAATTGGGGTGGTTGCTCACAGCCAGGAAGGGGTATCCCCATGATTGAAGCACATTTTTCGGCGCAGATATGGCACCCTCCTCCTCACGTTTTTTCATGCCTCTTCTTGCCCACGTTTTTTGCTACATCAAATGCTACATGTCCCCCCCAAAGATCATGACCACTTGACCAAAGTTTGGTCCACCTTTTCAAATCTTGCCCGGTTTCTTGGCCATTTCCTCGTCCAGACTCCGAATTTAGCTCTGAAAAATCCTGGGCATCCGGCTTGACATCCCGCATTGGCCGGTAACTCTTGACAACCCGCATGTCAGTTTGAAAAATTATAAAAAATCAACAAGTCTCGCTCGGGCGCCTTTAAAGCACTTTGATGCTTAAAATCGAGCCGCTGCCTTCGACGTTGAATATTTTTCCCTTGATATTCATAATTTTTAGCTATTTTTAAGCACTTCTCGGCATCAAATTTCCACACTCACACCTCGAGTTGCTACCAGCATAACCACTCTGTCTAACCCAAAGATTAGACCCACAACGGTCACCTTTTTGCCATCCGGTCACATAGACCTATCTGATATACAAGTCAGGACTCAACAAATGTCCGGGCTCACATTTGGCTTCTCCTCATAATGGGGGCCTTACAACTTTGAGCAACATGGATCATTGGTGGCACCTAATGAGGGTGGGGCATTGATCATATCTAACAGACAGAAGGCATACGTGGATTTGAAACGTCATGATAGAACCTTCGCTGAAGGAGACATGATCTTCATTCGCGTACGCCCAAAGAAGAGTTCCCTATCCTTAGGTTAATGCAAGAAGCTAAGTCCAAGGTATTGTGGACCCTACAAGATTCTCAAGTGCTTAGGACCTAATGCTTATAGACTTCAACTCCCTGAGAACCTAAAGTTTCATAATGTCAAGATTGTGGGAGAGAAGGAAGGAGTCTCACTTGTAGCTTTCTTGCTTGCACAATGGGGGAATACACACAAAGGTGGAGGCTAAAAACAGTTTTCCTCTTCTTAGTTGTGTAAGCAAAAAAGAACTCTAGTACATAGAAATAGAAGAACCCTATATATGGGTCTCAAAACTAAACTCAACTAACTAAGGTGGCATACTAACTGAGCCACGAACTAGAGTAGATAAAGATAGCTGTCATATTGCTATTATTCATGGGCGGTGTACCAACCGCATCTGCAACTGACAAGTCGGTGACATAAATGCACAACGGTCACCCTGGCATATCACGAGTGGAGCTCGATATCTCAACACTCCTCCTCAAGCTCAATCCCAATTCCTGCACACCAAGCAGGTCTCTGAACTTGCACAGCTTCTCTACGCCCAATGCCTTCGTGAATATGTCAGCTACCTGATCCTCTGTGCTGACATAAACTAGATCAATAAGACCAAGTAAAACTCTCTCTCGCACATAGTGATAATGCACCTCAATGTGCTTTGTTCTAGCATGATAGACTGGGTTATTTGCCAAGTGTATACTACTCATGTTGTCACAATAAATGACAATTGGCCTATCTACAGAGACTGATGCATATCATAAAGTAGCTTATGCAACCAAGCTACCTCACATGCAGCCATTGCTACACCCCTATACTCAGCCTCTGTGCTCAACAAGGCAACTGTAGGATGTTTCTTGCTACTCCAAGTGACTGCAGCACTTCCAAAAGAGAACACATATCCACTGGTAGATCGTCTATCAGAAATACTACCAGCCCAATCAGCATCAGTGTATCCATGCAACTGTATCTGAACCCCAGTCTCATAAAGTAGTCCATACTGCAATGTGGACTTCATATACCTGAGTATGCGTCTAGCCGCATCCAAATGCGGTTTCCTTGGAGCCTGCATAAACTGACTTACCAATCCAACAGCATAGCTCAAATCTGGCCTAGTAATAGTCATATAAATCAAACTTCCTACTATGCGTCTGTACATAGTAGGGTCTTCGAGAAGCTCACCTGCATTTGCGCTCAGCTTCACATTCTGCTCCAAAGGAACTGAAATAGGCTTACAGCCTGTCATCCCATATTTGGACAGCATGTCCAATCCATACTGCCTCTGCAAGAGCCGTATCCCACTTGGTTATCTAATCACCTCAATGCCCAAGAAATAACGCAGCTCTTCCAAATCCTTCATCTCAAATTTTTGCTTCAATAGCATTTTCACATGAAGAATATCTTCATCACTGTCACCTGTCATAATCAAAACATCAACATAAATGACAAGTAGCATAATACCTTTCTCTGTTTTTCTCACATAAAGTGAGAAATCGGCCTTGGAAATCTGAAAGCCAATAGTAACAAGATACTGTCCTATCTTGTCAGACCATGCTCTAGGTGCTTGCTTCAAGCCATACAAGGCTTTCTTCAACCTGCAAACAAACTCAGGATGAACAGCATGCACATAACCTGGTGGCTGCTCCATATATACCTCTTCTTGCAAATCACTATGCAAGAAGGCATTCTTTACATCCATTTGATATAAATACCATTCCTTTGATGCAGCCATAGCAATGACTGCTCTTACGGTTGCCATCCTTGCAACTGGACTGGATGTTTCTTCATAATCAATGCCATATGTTTGTGCATACCCCTTGACTACTAATCTTGCCTTGTATCTATTCACAGAACCATCTGTATTGTGTTTCACCTTATAAACCCACTTACAACCAATTGCATTCTTATCTTTAGGCAAAGGTACCAATTCCCATGTAGCATTTGCTTCCAAGGCATCCATTTCTTCATCCATGGCTTTCTCCCATTTTTCTTTTCCCATGGCTTGCTCAAAAGAAGTGGGTTCTGGTTCCTATATCACTTTGACTATATATGCATAGTGAATGGCTGTAAATCCATCATATTTCAGTCTATCCACAGGATACCTAGCTCTGGTAGACCTGCACAAAGTAGGTTCACTCCCAGGTGCTCTCAAAACATCCCTGGTCTTCCTTACTCTAGGTGTAACAATAGAAGGAATACCCAACTCATCATCAATGCTCTGTTCTGAGCCACTCGATTCACCATCCACACAAGAGTGACCTGCATTCACATCAAACATGGGCTGATCTACCTTCTCTTTTCCTTTTCGTGATACCTGCATACCACTATTTGCATTGCTTTGAGAATATTCTCTTGATCTCAATCTACCTGTCCATGGCGAAGAATGTGAACCACTGCTAGAGGACGCTCCAGGTCCACTAATATCTTGTGACTGCTGCTGTGAATTTTGTGCAACATTACCATTTTGTGCATCTACATTATCAATCACATTTACTGGTTTATACCAGCTACTCATCTCATCAAAAACAACATTTGTGCTCACTGTAAACTTACGAGTAGAAGGGTTATAGCATCTATATCCTTTTTGCTGCAGAGAATAACCAATAAAGATGCACTTCTCAGCTTTTGGATCCAACTTGGATCTCAACTCATCTGGCACATGAACATAGGCAATGCAACCAAAAATCTTCAAATGAGAAATATCTAGTTCCCTACCAGTATACCTCTCCTCTAGAGTCATCCCATGTATTGCTGCAGTGGGAGTCCTGTTCATTATGTAGACTGCTGTAGCAACTGCTTCAGCCCAGTAAAAATCTGGCAAGTCTTTTTCGTTGAGCATGGCATGAGATACCTCTCCAATATGCCTGTTTTTCCTTTCTGCAATTCCATTTTGTTGTGGGGTATGACTGCATGAATATTGTTGCTTTATGCCATGCTCCTGCAGGAACCTTGCAAACTCATTTGAGAGGTACTCTCCCCCTCCATCTGACCTTAGGCATTTTATTTGCAGGCCTGTTTCTTTTTCAACCATAGCTTTAAGAGTTTTGAAATGCCCAAACACTTCACTTTTCTTTTTCATAAAATACACCCAAACTTTTCTGCTATAGTCATCAATAAAAGGGACAAAATAATGACAGCCTCCAAGAGATGCAGCTTTAGTAGTCCACACATCAGAGTGGATTAATTCCAATGGCTTTTTACTCTCTTGAACATGTCTAGGAAATGGTTTCCTTGCTTGTTTTCCAAACTGACAGGCTTCACATACCTTATGCATTTCTGCAACCTTGAATTTAGGCAATCCTGCAATAATATTTTGGGCCTGCATTGATTTAAGTCGCTGTACGTTAACATGACCAATGCGTTTATGCCAGATATCAATATCTGCAACTACACCGGTCCCATATGCAAACATTGCTGCACTCAATTCAGGCATGTCTGCATCCAATGTAAACATTCTGCCCTTCTTCTTTCCTTTTGCTATCAAGTGACCTTTATTTTTCATATCCTCAACAAAGCATCCATGAGGATTAAATCTGACCTGCAAGCCCTGCTCAACCATTTGACCAACAGAAACCAAATTCTTGGTGATATTCGGGACATGAAATACATCGGACAGGTATTTCTTTTTCCCATCCTGCATAGAAAAATGAATTTTTCCAATCTGCACAATAGGATGTGCAGTATCATCACCAGTCTCCACAAATCCTGGTTTTTCCATTTTCCTTGCATCCTCCATCCATTCTGCATGACCTGTCATGTGGTTTGATGCACCTGAGTCAACATACCATACATAATTGCTTTCTTTTGCATGACCTGTCATGTGGTTTGATGCACCTGAGTCAACATATTCTGATTTCTACCACGGCCTCCAGATCGGCCTCCTCTACCTCTGCCTCTACCTCTTCCAGCATTTGAGTAGAAGACAGCTTCTTTTGAAGTTTCTCCTGAAGAAGATGCACCACCATTTCTCTGCTCCTCAGAAATTAGAAGAGCAATCAACTCCTCAAAATCAGGAAATCTTTCACGGATGGAAATGGATGTTTGAAACTGTGCATAATCCTTTCCTAGACCATTCAAGGTCACAGAAACTAAATCATCATCTTCCACTGGCGACCCAATGGAAGCAAGTGCATCTGCAATCTTCTTCACCTTCATGTAGTAGTCATTGATGCTCATATTTTCTCTTTGCACATTGTGCAACTCTTGCTTGAGCTGCATTTTCCTGGCTTGCGTATTTGTGCTATACATTTTTGACAAAGTATCCCATGCCTCCTTTGGCGTACTTGCATCCTGAATATGCACAATCATAGAGTCTGAAATACTGATAGACAGCCAGTACATAACTTTTGTGGCTCTCTCATGCCATGCTTTAAATGCCTGCATTTGGTGTTGATTGGGAACATCAGGAAGAACTGGTTCTTCTTCATTTCCTGCAACGAATTCCCAATATCCTTTTCCCATAAGAAAATTTGCCATTCTAAACTTCCATGCTTGGAAGTTGTTCTTGTCAAGCTTTTCAGTGACAATCTGTGAAAGAGAATCAGACGCCATTACAAAACACTGCAAAAAATTCTGTCACTGCAAAGAACACAGCTTCAGCCTCACAAGGGCAAATCTGCAAAACTGACGAAAGTGGTATTTGACCACACAGTCACTTCCAAGTGACGATTTTGCATCAACAGGCAACAAGGATGATTCTGTAACTCCCAATGTCTCTGTGCACAAGCATACGATGCAATTTCTACAGTAACTTTTCACCGACCTGTAGAACAGTGGTTGCACAGCATAAAATAGTGTCTTTTCCTGAGTGCATGCAGAAAAATTCCGCCTCCAAAACAGGCCCCGAAATGGCCTCAAATAAAAAAAATAGGGTCGCCATGAAGGGCATCTCAACCTGAGACAATGCACTCTTGCACTTTCCGGCTGTGCTGCCTGCAGAGACTTGCTCCCAAAACAAAAAAATGGAAGCAACACTGGTCCTCTTACCAGAACACCGCGAACTTGGCTTGCTTGCTTGAGCTCCTTACCACGAACAAGGCTCTGATACCATGTCAAGATTGTGGGAGAGAAGGAAGGAGTCTTACTTGTAGCTTTTTTGCTTGCACAATGGGGGAATACACACTCACATAGCTATTATTCATGGGCGGTGTACCAACCGCATCTGCAACTGACAAGTCGGTGACATAAATGCACAACGGTCACCCTGGCATATCACGAGTGGAGCTCGATATCTCAACACATAATGTATTCCATATTAGCCTACTGAAGAAGTATGTACCTAACCCTAGTCATGCGCTTGACGATCAACAACTTGTAATGCCTAGCCAAGGAGTCCTTGAGCTACGGCATGACAAGATCTTAGATGTTAGAGAAAGACAATTGAAATCCAGAACCTTGAGAGAATGTCTCGTCCAGTGGAAAGATTATCCCGAGGACGATGCCACTTGGATGGATGAAAGCACTCTCAACCAATAATACCCCCAGTTCTTCTCGAGATGAGGACATCTTGATTCTTCTAAGGGGGAGAGAATGTAATTTTTCCACTGGAAATATTAAAGATCTTTGATCACCACACTCCTGTGCAAAAACCTATGCAAATTTATCTCGCACATTGTAAATATTGGCAGCTAAATCCTTAACCCGCATGTGCAATAATGAGTCCATCCGCATTGTGCCAATGAGGCCGGGGTTTAAAACTGCAAAGCCGCATGAGAACTCCCTTCTAGAAAAAAAGGGGAAATTGAAAATGGGTAAGATTAAGGCAAAAAATTTTAATTACCCCTCCCCTTAGTCAATGCATGGTAGGGGGAGAGGGAGTGGGAGAAGGAGGCGTAGTGGTGGAGTGCATGGGGAGAAGGGGGAAGGCATGAAGCCTCCACGCGGTGGAGTTTCCTCCCCCCGTTGGCACAATGGGAAGGAGAAGAGGGAGGCTGCCGTGCTGTTCAGGAGGGAAGGGAAAAAAAAAAGGGGGGGGCGTGCTTCTGTGGAACGCCGCCTGTTGTGAAGGACGCCGCTGCCATACGCCGCTTGCCGCCTGTTGCAGCCGCGCTGCTGCCCTTGCCCAACCCACCGCCGCCATTGTCATAAACTCTCCCCCCTTGTCATCAATCTTTCCCCTCCTTCCAATCATTGGTCCTCCATCCACATAATTCTAGGAAGCAGAAGCTTCTTGGAAGCTTCTAAAGGCAAGCCCTTAAGCCTTCTGCATACAGCTTGTCCCAGAGGTTTAAAAATCCAAGCCTCCAAGGGCCTGATCCCACAAGGAGATAAGATCACACGGTGTAAGTCATCAGGATACGCAAATAACCTGTGGGAGCCCGCTGCAACAAAAACTCCGCTGCATAAATGGCTCTAAAGCCAAAGTCGCAAGGCGGACGTGGCACGGAAGCCTCGAACCCAAACTTACATGTGGACATCATTGCAAGTCCTCATAACCAGGTTCTTGGAAGTTAAATTCTGTGTTGGGCATGCTTAAAATTCATAGGGAAGTTATGAATATAAGTTGCTTGTTCATCTTACGAGCGTAGTCGCATGTTGCCCTTTTTGTGCATTTCCAAAGTCACAAGCCTAAACGCATATTGCTTAGGTTTAAAAGATGAAATTGTTAAGTGCATCTTTGATTGCCTATGGAAAGAATAAGCGTAGATTGCATTTAGGCAATAACTTCCTTGTTGTGACTCGCATGGGGAAAAATCGTTAACATCCATTAGATGTTGTCCAAAAAATTGCATAGCATGGAAATGAAACCATGGACTTGCAAGTTGCATGCAAAAGATGCTTGGGAATGGATTAAGTCAACACTAGTCTTATAATATTCGTCTTGCATGAACTTCATTAACGATGTTGTATCTAAGGGTTGCATGTTATATATTCATCATGCGTAAATTTCATTTCATCGAAGTTGCATGTAGAAAAGGTTGCATGTCATATCAAAGCATGAAATTCAATTGCATTAAACTAAAGGTTGTAGGCATAGTTCCTTGATGTAAATCCTTGTAGGTTTTATGCAAGTTATTCTCCAAATTGGCATTTGTCATGACTTTAGCAAGAAAATATAGGGTTATTGCAAACCTTATGGTGCATAGAGGAAATGAATTGCGTAATGTGATGTCTTGCAACTATATACACCTTTAGAACAAGTTTAGCATCTCTAGGAAAGGATCGTTCCTTGTCACAAGACAAGTAGACCAATTTAGCTAAATCACTTGTGATGTTATATCCCCCTAGGGATTCGTATAAGCATATCTAGTTAGTACAACGAACACCTCAAAGCGCCAGGAATGTGGACCGAACCCACCGTGAGAGGTCTCTCTGTTGGGCACTACTTGGAGCAGGAGGACGCTTGGGTGCTAGAGGGGGCTCTGGCCATAAATCCCTTGCCTTCCGGGACCTGCACAAGAGGCCGACGTGACTTGGGATTGGATCTCGAGGCCCACATACTAGTCTACAAGCGAAATCTTGAATTAGTAATCCCTGTGGATTGCTGGATAGCCTTCAGGCGGATTATGGATTGCCTTCGAGCGGATTATGGATTAGCCTTCGGGTTGGTTGTATTCCAAAGATAAATAAGATCAATTGATGTAAATGAACTTGTTTGAAACTGTTTTTCTATGTCAAGTACTAAGATTACGTGAAGGAACCGGTGATTAATTGGCTAATTAAGGAAGCTATTTTACACGTGTCCAACTAAGTGTGATAGGTAATTAGATAACTAAGGCAACACTGAGGAAAGTGCGGTGGATGTGGCCATGGGTCCATCCTACGGATGGGTGGTCTTGGTTGGTCGGGAACTTTTCTCAAACGAAATCAACAGTAAGGAATTTTTCGCGAAGGAAATGAACAGCAAGGAATGTTGACCTAGAGTCTAGGATACTAGAACCCTGATTTATGCTATTTTAGGGGAATGGAATGGGACGATGCCTTATAGGCAGAGAGGTCGAGCTTTGCATCCCTCTCGTTTCCCATTCTCCTTGAACCAAGTGCAACATGAATCCGCTTTGACCCTGCCATTTCTGCATAAAGTAGTTCGTCTGGGGTTCGACGCTAGCTACCGTTCTAGGAATTTGACCACTAGGGGAAACCCTAATTTAGGTCGATGTGGAAACGGTGGGAATGCTTCTGCTACGTCGCAGACTCGGGAAGACCTAGATCGCAAACCCCGTATCATTCCGTGGGAGTGCCGGGCGGCGCTTTCTAGACTCTCTTCCCGATGGGTTGCTAAGACGTGTCCTACAAGGGAATAGGTGGACACATTACATAAACCCACCCGTAAACACTTGCCTCGAATCAATGCGCCCAACAAACCTTTAGGATGCGCTCATTCGAGCTACACCCATAATAGAAGAGGTGCAGACCAGACCATGAAATAACAAGACTTGGTCTTACTAGAATCAGAACAAAGGAGTGTATAGGTCCCAGGCGAAGAGAGCTCAAGGCCAAAATCAGGGACAAAGGAAGAAAGCTAGGACCAACAATGTCAATAATTTCATCTCTACCCAAGGTAATGGCCGCAATCTCTATTGCTTCCATTGCAACGAGCTCGGTCACTTCAAAAGGCAATGTCCCAAGCTTAATGGAGGACAACATCAAGGACCATCCCAAGGAACCATCCGTGGCCAAGAAGCTGCCACCCGGGCCAGAGGGAGGACCGCCAGTGTTGCTGGCAAGGAGTTCGGTGATGAAGAAGACTCGACCATGGAAGCAGACTTTGAGAGGGCAACAGTTCATGCTACCCTTCACAAGAAAGGCCCGAATCACCAATTTTTGGTGATTTAGACTCCATTGGATTATCAAGGTAAAAACTTCAAAACCTTGATTGATTGTGGCAGTACACATTCCTTTATTTCACCAGCTTGTGCAAGAAGATTAGGAATAGCCACAAAAGATGCACCTACCTTGCTTGTGGAATTAGCAAATGGTTGTGAGGCCACTTGTACCAGGCAAACTGCTAAGGTGGAATTCCTACTGGGTGGAAAGTTGACTTCGGTCAGATTCAGGGTTATGAGCCTAGGTATCCATGAGTGTTTGCTCGGAATCAATTGGCTTAAACCTAATGATGCACACATTCATTGTGGAAAGGGCCAAGTTTCCTTTCGAAATTCTGAAGGGGAATTGTTCACATCTCAAGGAGAGGCTAAGAAGCCTAAAATTCAATTGACCTGGGCCTTTTGAGTTCCTGGTCATGTCATTCGGACTGACAAATGCACCTGCTACCTTCAACAGGCTAATGCAGGATATCTTTAGGCCCTATCTTGATGACTTCATACTCGTCTTCTTCGGCGATACCTTAGTCTACTCCAAACGGGAAGAAGATCATGAACCCTAGCTTCGCATTGTCCTTGAAACAATGAGGGCACACATGCTTTATGCCAAAAAGAAGAAGTGTGTGTTTTTCAAACGACAGATTGAATACATGGGATTCATTGTTTTAGTGGAAGGAATTTTAGTGGATCCGCAGCCAAGGTCAAAGACATTTTGGAGTGGCCAACACTAACAACTATCAAAGAAATACGTAGCTTTCTTGGATTGATAGGATGGTACAGGGTCTTTATCAAAAACTATGCTTTGATTGCAACGCCACTAACCGACCTACTGAAGAAGAAAACATCAATTGTATGGTCAATTGCTGAACAATCCAGCTTTGACAAACTAAAGCAAAGCTTGGTGTCAGCGCCCATCCTGAAACTTCCGAACCTTGGTAAGGAGTTTGAAGTAATCGATGCTAGCACACTTACCTTAGGATGTGTGCTTATGCAAAAAGGTCATCCTGTAGCATACTCTTCAAGGAAATTGAAGAGCCATGAGAGGAATTATGCTACCCACGATCTGGAACTGTTAGCTGTCATCCATGCTCTCAAGCTTTGGAGACACTACTTATTGGGTAACAAATTTACCTTAGTGATGGATCATAAAAGTCTTAAATGGATTTTTACCCAAAATGAACTCAATATGAGGCAACTTCGATGGATTGAAGTGCTGGAGGAATGTGACTTTGAAATCAAATACTGGCCTAGAAAGGAGAATGTAGTTGCTGATGCACTTAGTCGCAAGGCATTTCTAAATTCTCTAATCTTGCAACATCCATCAATGGCTAGATCTCTAGCCACAAAGGTATCCATGCCAAACAACCCAATTCTTGAGCTAGCTAGAGAAGAGGCATGCCATGATCCAACCTATCAGAAATTGCTAAGGGAGACCCCTATCAAAGATCAAGACACGAAGCTACAGGTAAAGTATCTAGAATTCTCTATCAATAATGGGCTTGTCTACTATAGAACGAGATTATGTATACTGGCAAGCTAGTCACTCAAGCAAAAGATACTTTGGGAAGCCCATGACTCCCCTTTCTCACGACATCCTGGCTATGCCAACACCCTCAATGCAGTCAGAAAGAGCTACTATTGGGAGAGCCTCAAAAGTGACATTCTCAAATATGTCACGGAATGTTTGTCTTTTCAATGCATTAAGGCCAAACATGTCAAAATGCCAGGGAAATTTCAACCACTTGACATTCCCTAAATGAAATGGGAATTCATTAGTATGGATTTTGTTGTTGGCCTGCCCCAAGTTCAGGGAGGATACAACTCCATTATGGTTGTGGTTGATATGCTCACCAAGGTTGCACATCTTATCCCTATTAAGACAAACTATAAAGCCTCAGATATTGCAAGGTTGTTCATCAATGAGATATTCAAACTGCATGGGTTACCCAGAAGAATCATTAGTGATCGTGACTCTCTCTTCACATCACACTTCTAGAGAGCTATCTTCGAGGCCATTGGGACTCAACTCTGTTTCAGTACAGCTTACCATCCCCAAACCGATGGTCAAATGGAGCGAGTCAACCAAGTCATTGAGGATATGCTAAGGGCACATTGCTGTCGCGAACCCAAAAAATGGATTCAATATTTGCCACTGGTTGAGTTTGCCTACAATGCCTCCTACCAACAAAGCATTCAGATGACCCCTTTTCAAGCATTGTATGGGCACAATTGCCATAGTCCTTTAAACTTTTCAGATCCAACCTTGAGGATTGAAGCCTCAAAGCAGATGCTGGAAGATATGGATGACTAAATCAAGTCAATAAGACAGGACATCCAAGCCACCAAGGATAGACAGAAGGCATACGCGGATTTGAAACGTCAAGACAGATCCTTCATTGAAGGAGATATGGTCTTCATTCGTGTATGTTCAAAGAAGAGTTCCATATCCTTGGGGGAATGCAAAAAGCTAAGTCCACGGTATTGTGGACCCTACAAGATTCTCAAGTGCCTAGGACCTAATGCTTACAGATTACAACTCCTTGAGAACCTAAAGATTCATAATGTATTCCATATCAGTCTACTGAAAAAGTATGTGCCTAACCCTAGTCACGTACTTGATGATCAACAAGTTGTAATGCCTAGCCAAGGAGTCCTTGAGCTACGGCCTGACAAGATCTTAGATGTTAGGGAGAGGCATTTGAGATTTAGAACCTTGAGAGAATACCTCATCTAGTGGAAAGATTATCCCGAAGAGGATGCCACTTGGATGGATGAAAGTACTCTGAACCAACAATACCCCCAGTTCTTCTCGAGATGAGGACATCTCCATTCCTCTAAGGGGGAGAGAATGTAATATTTCCGCACAAAATATTAATGAATTTTGACCACTACATGCCCCGCACAAGAGCAGCTTAAAATAATATTCTGCGTCGATTAATGTCGGTGGCTAAGTGTTCCCTCCGAGCGCAATGCTAAACTCCAGCTCCATGACGTGCAAAGAGGGCATGGCTTGAAGACCGCAAGCCCGTGTGAGAACACCTCTTCTAAAGGGACAAGGGTAAATGGATAATGGTAAAAATTAAGGCAAATTTTTTTATTATTGACCCCTTCCCCCCAGCCGATGCATGGGAGGGAGAGGGAGTGTGAGAAGGCTTGAGTAGGCATGGGGAAGCATGAGGGAGGGGAGCATGTAATAGCCACGTGTATGGATATCTCCCCCCCCTCTAACTATATGAACCCCCCCCTTGGATCTTGGGGAGGGGGAGAGGGAGAAAAACATGCTGCTACTACTGCCGCCCTGTGCCGTGCTGGCCTCCATCACCATCAATACTGCTTGCTGCCTCTGAAACGGCACGCTGTGCCACTTCACGACCCCCATCATCATTATCATCACCATCCCCGTCGTAAGTGTCCTCATCCTCCCATTTATCTTCTTATC
Organism: Lygodium microphyllum; assembly: GCF_053477565.2. Lineage (NCBI taxonomy): Eukaryota > Viridiplantae > Streptophyta > Polypodiopsida > Schizaeales > Lygodiaceae > Lygodium > Lygodium microphyllum. Next base: position 527,750 of record NW_028229524.1, read on the forward strand.
TCTCCACGTAAGCTTCTGATCAGAAACTTAGAAGCTTCTTTGGAAGCTTCCACCAAGGGCTTCCTTAAGCCTTGTTTCCACGTGCCTCTCTAGTTTCAAAAACCGGACTCGTAAGCCCCAACTTCTGCGCGAGGAAAGAAGTATCGGCCTAATAGGCAGTTTGGAGATTGAGAATAAGGGTAGGGAGAAATCGCGGAGTCCAAGTCCACTACATCATCGATGGATCCAAAGCTAAAGACGCGAGGCGCACACGCAAGAGCCTCCAACCCAAGTTCACATGTGGACAACGCTGCGAGTCCTCATGTCCAGGTTCTAATTTTTTTCTCGCATGAAATAGATGCGTTAAGCATGATGGGTTTTAAGAAAATTTAAATGCATTTATCCTTTCAGAATTTAGTGCATGCCGATTGAAATTGCTTGCATTCCCATCAACAAGGGTAGTTGCAATCTCCTTGAATGTATAATGCATAAATTAGAAGAGGGATCATGCTATGAAGGATAGAGCTTGTCGCATGTTGCACTTATGATTTAAATTCATGAACGTGAATCGTATAGAGGATAATCTTAGACTTCATTGAATGATGTATGTACATGGTCAATGCATGGCAATTTGCATGTGGCAAAAATTACATCCTAGGTTAGGCTAAGTGTTGAAGGACAAATTAAATCATTAATGGTCTCATGGCATTCATGGAGTGTTTATCGAAGCCTGTATTTAGAAAAGGATGTTTGCATTTAAAGTCGGGCTAGGTGCTAAAGGACGCTCATGCACGAAGATCTCTTATCAAATGATGAATGCATCTTTATCATAGCTTTGATTTCGTTGCGTCAACATAGGTTTTATACGGGTTAGTCCTAAATTGTCAATCATTAAAGCTTGGTTCCATTGCATCATTATAGTTTTAGCGCAAGGGAAAAGAAATGATCATTGAAATCTTTATAGTTGCATAGAAGGGAAAAGACTATGAATCGCATATTTGCATGGAATGTTATGTCTTGCAATTATTTACATCTCTTAGGAAAAGGATTTGCATCTCTTCTAAGAAGAGATCACCTCTTGTCGCAAGACCATTAGATCGCTTAGGTAATTCACTTGTTTCAACCAATCACAACCAAAAACAATATCAACAGGGCCCATATCTAGGGCAATTAGGTCAACCAGTACCACATAATTTTCAGCCAATCACAAGGGAATTGCAAGACATACATGTATGCTAATATCTTCCTCTCCATTTGCTACTTGGACCTTCAAGGGGTGGTGTAATTCCATAGGGGTGCATTTCAAACTAATCAATGGATGATTTATTGACAAAACTATGAGTGCTACCATTGTCCATAAGGATGAAGACATGCTTTCCATGGATACTTCCTTCAATGCCTAGGGTGCTAGGGCTTTGGGAACCTGTCCAAGAGTCCAAGGAGATAGAGCAAAAGGAAGTGGTAGGTGAGTGGGATGTCAAATCAAGTATCCGTGATGGATCACCACCCGGCTCAAAAGGAAAACCCATCCTCCGGGTCATAGAAGTGCCCGTGATCAACATCCTCAATAAGCTTAGCCTTGTTGGTGGATAGGTCATCCTCATCATTGTTCCAATCTTCAATGACAAATTGATATGAACCTTGACCTTAGCTGTCTTGTACGAGCACTTGGAGGCATGGTCAATGGTGTACTTATCCCCACATTTAAAGCATAGGACTTTTTCCTTCCATTCCTTCACAACATCTGGAGAAATGAAGCATTGGCTACTAGAGCCAAGGGAAGGTGATGCAGTGGACTGTTTGTTTTTAGAATACTTATTCTTAGCATTAGAGCAAAATGTTGTCCCAAAAGTGTCCATTTTTCTTTCAACATGGAAGGCGAGATAAGTGGGTAATTTGGGGCTGTTATTAGGCATAGAAGTGCCTCAAAAACCACCTCCACATGGGGCTGATTCATATAGGATGCTAGGGAGAGTGGGGGAATTTCTACCAAGGGTGGGAGAGGGCCTCTGTGGGGTGTTGGCTACACGGTTGGTGGGGGAATTCAACATGGGCTCGTCATGTGCATGAGATGGTTCACCAATCTCATAGGTAGAAGGGGGGATTCCCTTCACACCAAGTATGCTCTGTGGACCATGCAATGGCTCTTGGTGTAGTGGACGTCTAGATTTATGCTAGAGTCATTGACCTTCTCTTGGGATGAAGCGGTAGCTAATTGAGCAACAAGAGTAGTGAGCTGCTTCAAGGTCTATTGAGTCCTCGATTTTGAGAGGGCCATGTGCTCGATTTCTTTATCAAACTTGGACATCATTTGGCAGTGGTTGGTGATGACCATTTCATTATGTCGTTCCATGTGACGAAGCTCATGCTAAGATAGGGTGTGATTGAGCAGGGTGTATGAGTCCATGTCAGGAATTTCCTCCTGCATATCACCATGGTAATCTTGTGTCGAGATCGGTTCATCATTCATGGAGGTCTGGGAGTCTCTAATCTCCCTCTCGAGTTCCTCATGGGCCTCGCTTTTGCCTTTTTGGCCAGCCATCTAGATGTAGTCCTTAGGACCTGCTATCAGCAAATGGGGTGCAACTTTTTGTAGGAAACTCTGATTGGTGATATTTTTCATTCAAGTTAGAGGGGGAAAAGTCATCTTTGAGATGAGATATTAACCTTTGTGAAAAAAAATGATTAGAATTTTTTGCAATGGAATTATTGCCTGTCCTAGAGTGGTTTGCACCCTATCCACAAACCCTGTCCACAAACCCTAGTGCACAAAATGGACATAACTTCCAAACCGTAGCTCCAATTGGGGATATTTTTTATTCAAATTGGAAGGGACAAAGCCCTCTTTGAGGTGAGCCATCGGGCTCAATCTGAGATTTTATAGAGAATTTTTTGTAATAGGATCTTCGTGACTGTCCTGCAGGACTGTGACAAAAAACACTACCTGTCTCTTATATGGATCCTATGTTGAGAGGCCTGATCAACAACATGAATAGTATCCTGAGCATACTAAGTATTATCCTAAGCATCATTGCATATCCATCTACTTTGTCATCAGTGCATAAGTGAATTGATTGCCATACATCTCTTCTGATTGCATGCACTTCAAGTGTCATATATGAGTCCATTAGCATTGAGGGGGTGCCCAAAGAGAATCATTGCATCATGGGAGGTGGTGATCCTGGGGAAGTACCTACACTTACATACAAGTATTAGGCTCCAAATCACCGTGAGATGTGCAAATTTCCCCTTGGGAAGGGTTGTGAACCCCTTCAAGGTCTTAAGTGGTAAGGGAGGGTCACCTCTCTTTTGTCTTACCACATTGCTTGGCATTGGCCTTTTTCCTCAACCGAAGTATACATGGCAGACATTTTTATTAAGAAATCAGCATGAGATGCATTGGAAAGTAGACATTAGGCCTTTTTATGAGATGCAATGAATGAACAAGGGTTGGGGTAGGGGTTACCTTGGTAGTCCAATGGCTCACTAGTTGCTACTTACCCAATTACAATGGCTATTACTTACTTTGAGGATTATCCAAGGTCATAAGACGAGGTGAGGGTTCATGTCAACCAATACAATGAATTTCAAGATGAGTTATGATGCATGCATACAAGAGAGATTGAACTACTAAGCTGATGCAATCTTTAATCTCTCCAAAAAAGGGATTAAGCTCAGCAAGTGGATAAACATGAGAGATTAAGATCAGATGATCATACCACTTTAGTGCTTGGAGAAGATAGTTGAAGTCATGTTGCCCATTTTCTCCATCAAGAAAGCCCATTTGATTTGAGCACTCCCATGGATGAAGGCTTCAACATTCAAATGCTTTCAATGATGATGATGGATTCCATGCTTGTTCTCAAGCTTGAACTTCAAGGAAGGAAAGCTTCAAGTGAAGCTTTCATGGCTGCCCTCAAGAAATCTATGCATGTTGATCTCAAAGAGGCAAAAGGGGTAAGGGTGGGCCTTGAGGGCTGAGCTCTAGGGATTGTGGGTTGGATCAAAAGCATGAATTGAGTAGTAATGGTTGCCCACAGGTAGTGTACAACAAGGAATTCAACCAGGCTCAATGTTGAGGGAGTGAGGGTCAAATCTTGCTAAAAGAGGGTTCAACCCTTGCAGCAGGAAGCCAAGAATGCCAGGGAGAGGCCAAGAGCAAGAATGGGAGGCAAGAGGAGGCCAGGGGAAGTAGCGCAATTTGAACCGCAAATTGTAGGATGCTGCCTATGCTACTGCTTATAGCAGGGTGTCCCCTGACCACCAAGGTGCTCAAAATGGAGTTGGAGATGAGGGGAATCAGGCTCTGGTGTTGGGATTGATGGCTTGGAGCTGTGTCTAGAGCAAGGTTGGAGAGGTTGTGTGGGCTAGCAGCCATGGCAGCCTGCAAGAGAGAGAGGAGAGGGATGATGCAATAAGTAACTAGGGTTTCTTGCCCTCTTCCAACTCCTTGAACTCTAAACTTGGCCTGGAACCCGTAAAAATTGCATGAAAAGAAGTTACGGCCTGCAATTTTAACCATTTTACCTCTACATATATTTGATTCTCGAGCCATAGCTCCTACTTGCTCCAAAAATCTAAGGTTAACTATAGTCATGCTTGCCATACCTATACCTCTAAGCTGAGTAACTAGGGCTTTTGGGATTTGAAAAGGAAGAAAGGGAAAGAAGTAAAGGACCAAAGCTTGAAGCTCTAATACCACTTGTAATGAATAAAGCTGAGAGGAGAGAGGAGAGGAGCTGAAGAGGAGAGAGAAAGAGAGTAAGAAGAAGAGAAAAGAAGACTAGAAGAGGAGAGAGAAAGACAGAAAAGAGGGGAGAAGGCAGGAGGAAGCCATGGAAGCTGAAGATGAAGGTGGAAAGTATGTTCTTGATAATAACTGGTTGCCCTAATTTGGGACTCTTACACCTTATATACCTCGGTTAGTGTGATTGGGTATCTAACCCCTAGTTTGTATATATCCCACTTGTTACACTTCCACTTTTGCAATTTTCTTCATGATTATAAGCTGAAGTTAAAGACAGCTTGATACCCAATCGTGAAAAGAAGTCACAAGCCTCATCCACATCTAATTCTCCTCTATTAGCAACCACTTTACCAACACAACCAAACCTGCAAAAGATTTCTTCCAATAAGAACTTGCAAACTGCTTGAGTAGTCTTTGTATTAAGAGCTCAACCTTCCACTTGATTTGTCAAGTCTTCTCGTGCAAGCACAAGATATCTCATATTCCATAATCCTGTAGGCATGATAACCAAACCATCTACCCATTTGTAATGCAGAGACAATGGATAAGTTGGTTGTAACCCATCCCTATGCTTTACCATGGAAAACATTTGACAGACACTACATGATTCCACATAATGCTCCACATCTTTATACATGTTGTTCCACCAATACATACCAAATACTTTCAAGTATGATACATTAGGCTTCTTGCTTGTAAAGCATTCTTCAAGGGTTATCCTATGAACTATAGCTATGGGAGTTCTATTCATAATATAGACAATAATATGAACAACTTTAGACAAAAAATGTTTTGACATATTCTTTTCAACCACATCAATGCCCATGCAACTTCTACAATATGCCTATTCTTTCTATTTGCAAATCCATTTTGTCGTGTGGTATACATGTAAGTAAATTACCTCGTTATCCCATGATACCTCAAGAATCCACTCAACTCATTAGAGATGTACTCTTTCCCTCCATCTGATCTCAAGCACTTAACTTTCGAGCCTGTTTCTATTTCAACAGCTACCTTGAAAGATTTGAAGTGCTCAAATACATCACTCTTTTCCTTCATGAAATATACCCATAGCTTCCTTGAACAGTCATCGATAAATGTGACAAAGTATTTGCTGCCACCAAGAGACACATTCTATGTAGGCCCCCAAATATCTATGTGCACTACATCAAGTATATTTTTGCTCACTTCTTTGTCATGCGAAAAGGGGTGTTTTGCTTGCTTACCAAATTGACATGCTTCACACACTTTATGAAATTTTGTAACTCTAAAAGAAGGCAAACATGTAGCCAATCCTTTGGACTGCATTAATTTTAGCCTTTTCACATTTGCATGTCCAATACGTTTATGCCATATTTCAATGTCTGTAACCACTCCTATTATTTTAGCATACATAGTACCATCCATTGTAGGAATTCCAACATGTAAAGTGAACATGCAACCAACTCTACTTCCTTTTGCAACCAACCTACACTTATCATTTCTACAAAACAACCTTTTGCATTGAATTGAATCTACAACCCTTGCTCTATCATTTGGCCCAATAGACATTAGATTCCTCGTTATTGATGGAAATTTATGTAATGCATCTGTCAAACTCTTTGTTTGGCCATCATGAAAGGACAAGGAAACCTTTCCAATGTGTGAAATTGGATGGCATGAATCATCACATGTCTGCACATAGCCTAGATTTTGTAAGTCTTGCATCTCTCTAAACCATAAAACATGATTGGTCATATGATTAGATGCACCTGAATTGACATACCATACATCATCATATGTTCCCTTTTCTATAATTGCATTCATCATACGCTGCATAACAAATAGACACTCATTTTTGTCTTCATTCTGTCGTGAAGACAATGCATAATTTCCTTGCTACAATTTACCACTACGCGAATATCATCCTTCTTAGCATAACAATGGGTTGCAATATGATTTATTTTTCCACAATAATGGCAAACAATAGCAGAATTTCCAGAACTTTTGTTTTGCTATCCACCTCTTTCTCTAGAGCTCCCCTTGCCTCTAAAGTTTCCTCGACCTCCTAAAACCTGCATTTCACCAAAATACTGATTTAACCTATTTTGCTGGTTATTGCTAGCATGTCCCATACCATGGCCTCTCAAAGAGGATCTACCACGTACACTTTCTAAACTTGAGTAAAATGCTTGGACCTGTTCACCATTTCTTTCAGACAAGTCACGCTATATATTGATCTCTTCGGTAATCACCATGAGAGACACTAGCTCATCATCAAAATCTAAAAATGGCTTCTATACGTATATAGAAGTGATAAGTGATTTCCAAGCCTTCTCATTATTAAGGCCAATCAAAGTGGATGAAACCAAATCATCATCATCAGGCATTGCATCAATCACTGCTAAAGCATTTGCAATGCTCATCACCTTCAAAACATACTCATTGACAAACATTTGCCCTTTCTTCAAGGTATTCAACTCTTGCTTGAGTTGAATCTTTCGTGCCTTTGTATTTACTGAAAAGATGTTCTCAAAAATTGTCCAAGTTGCATGTGAAGTTTTTGCATTCATGATATGTCCCACCATAGTATTGAGTGCAGATAGCCAATACATCATCTTTTTGTCTTTTGCATTCCATTCTTTCCATATCTTTAATTCATGTGTAGTCGAAGAGATACTTAGCTCTAGCTCCTTTTCTTCACTTGAAACAAACTCATAAAGGCTCTTTCCAATGAGGAAGTTCATCACACGGAACTTCCATGAAGGATAGTTGTTCTTGTTAAGCTTCTCAATAATGGGATCTCCACTGTTCTCTGCCATTATCAGAAAAATGATATAAAATTGAAAGAGAAGTAAAACCCAGGAGGAAGAAGCTGGGAGGTGAGAGCTATGGCGGATGGAGAGCAAGAGCAAGAGAGAGAGAGAAACTCAAAGTGGAAAATCCAACAACCACAATGTGTGTCCGGGTCTTCCTTTATTCAAACTCTCACTAAAAGAATAAAGAATAAGTGACTGTGACGGGCACTCGCCACCTATAGTGTGCAGTGTGTTGAGATGACAAGCTCAACACATGCGGACATTGATGATGGACCGCCTGGTTAGATGGGTCCACACGGCTATACTTAGCACATCTGTGGTCATTATGACTCTCACATGGCCACTCACTCATTACTTATTATATTCAAGTTGTTACACCTATTTACAGCTGTCATAGTTATAGCGCCAGTCGACTACTGTAGTCAGTTATGCATTGTTTGACTTAGTAGGCCACTTTCCTTTATGTTGTATCTTATATATACTTTGTGTACATTGAAAATTGTGTGGAAGAAGAAGAAGAAGCCAGCAAGAAAACGTTTTGGCCTCCATCTCTCTTCTTGTCTCTTGAGTGAGCTTCTCCTTATGCATTTTGTGTGTATTCGGCATAACATCTTGAGCAAGTCCCCCCACCACGCGATTCTTGACATGGTATCATATCCACGCCACTAAGAGAGGCTGATTTCGAAGGCTGAAGTGAAGGAGAAGAAGCAAGGTTCGAGCAAGCAAGCCACGGGTAAGAAGCTCTCCCATCCTTCCACTCTCTCTCTCTTGGATAGTGCCTGTGGAGGCACTGAAAGCAGGGCAGAGCAAAAATCTCAGATTACAATGAGATTTGGTGTGCGTGAAGAGCACTGTGTATTCTACAGATATGTCAGGATTGTGGGAGAGAAGGAAGGAGTCTCACTTGTAGCTTTCTTGCTTGCACAATGGGGGAATACACACAAGGGTGGAGGCTGAAAACAGTTTTCCTCTTCTTAGTTGTGGAAGCCAAAAAAACTCTAATACAAAGAAATAGAAGAACCCTATATATGGGTCTCAAACCAAACTCAAATAACTAAGGTGGCATACTAACTGAGCCACGAACTAGAGTAGATAAGGATAGCTGTCATCTAGCTATTATTCATGGGCGGTGTATCAACCGCATCTGCAACTGACACGTCGGTGACATAAATGCACAATGGTCACCCTGCCATATCACAAGTGGAGCTCGATATCTCAACAAGATATGCCCTTTGGGACTCTCTCGTAGTTATTTTGGGCATCTAAGGCCATTTCAGGCCTCGTTTTAGAGCCGCAAGGTTGCGGACAGCAGTTTCAGGGTACACTGTGATTTCGGATGTTTTGACCGAAAGTGAGTGCGCAGGTTACAGATTGCAAATTTGTAACTCTTGAGATGTTTGCAGGAAGCAAACATAAGGTTTATCTGCAAACAGGTTGCAGATTGCATGTATTGTTGAGTAGACAGTGAAAAAGGTTGTCTGGTGTATTGTTGTGCACTACAGGTCGAGGGTTGCAGAAGATTTGCTTGTTGTTTGGTATTAGTTTTTTGATAATGGCAGAGAATAGTGAAAGCCCCATCATTGAGAAGCTCGACAAGAACAACTATCCTTCATGGAAGTTCCATGTCACGAACTTCCTTATTGGAAAAGGTCTCTACGAGTTTGTTTCAGGTGAAGAAAAGGAGCCGGAGGTGAGTGATCCTCTAACTACAGAAGAGACAAAGGCACGGAAGGAATGGAATGCAAAAGACAAGAAGGTCATGTATTGGCTGTTTGCAGTAAGTGACAATAATATTCTGGGACATATTAGAAATGCAGAGAATTCATATGCAGCTTGGACCATACTTGAAAGTATGTTTTCTGTAAATACAAAGGCATGAAAGATTCAACTCAAGCAAGAGTTGAATACATTAAAGAAAGGAAAGATGTCTATAAATGAGTATACACTGAAGGTAAGGAGCATTGCAGATGCATTTGCAGTGATTGATGCAATGCCCGATGATGATGATTTGGTGTCGTCTACCTTGGGTGGACTTAACAATGAAAAGGCTTGGAAGTCTTTTGTAACTTTCGTATATGTCAGAAAGCCATTTCTAGATTTCGATGAGTTGGTCTCCCTTATGATCACTGAAGAGATCAACATGCAGAGTGAGACATCTGAAAAAAGTGGTGAACAAGTCCAAGCTTTCTACTCCAGTTCAAGAAGGGGACGTGGCAGGTTCTCTTCAAGAGGCCGTGGTACAGGATGTGGTAGTGACAACCAGTAAAACAGATTAAATCAGCAATTTGAAGATATGCAGGTTTCAGGAGGTCGTGGTAAATTTAGAGGCAGGGGGAGCTTTAGAGAAAGAGGTGGATGGCAAAACAAAGGCTCTAACAACTCTGGTATTGTGTGTCACTACTGTGGCAAAACAGGTCATATTGCAGCCCAATGTTATGCTAAGAAAGATGATATTCGCAGTGGTAAGTTGCAGCAAGGAAATTATGCATCGTCTTTACGGCAGAATGAAGACAAAAATGAACGTCTGTTTGTTATGCAGCATATGCCGAATGCTGTTACAGGAAAGGGAACACATGATGATGTTTGGTATGTTGATTCAGGTGCATCCAATCATATGACCAGCCATGCAGAATGGTTTGGAGAGATGCAGGCTTTGTAAAATACAGATTATGTGCAGATGGGTGATGATTCATGCCACCCAATTTTACACATTGAAAAAGTTCCCTTGTCCTTGCATAATGGTAAGGCAAAGATTCTTTCAGATGTATTACATGTGCCATCTATTACAAAGAACTTGGTGTCAGTTGGTCAAATGGTAGAGCAAGGGCTACAAGTCAGATTTAATGCAAAGAGCTGCTTTGTAGAAAACTTCAATGACAAGTCCAGGTTGGTAGCAAAGGGAAGTAGAGTTGGACGTATGTTTACTCTGGATGATGTTGGAATTCCTACTATGAATGTTGCTATGTATGCTAAAGGAAAAGGTGTTGTTGCAGATATTGAAATTTGGCACAAACGCATTGGACATGCAAATGTACAAAGGCTGAAATTAATGCAGTCCAAAGGGTTTGCCTACATTTAGAGTTGCAGAATTTCATAAGGTATGCGAAGCATGCCAGTTTGGTAAGCAGGCAAGACAACCCTTTTCACATGACAGAGATGTAAGCAGAAATATCCTTGATGTTGTGCATAGAGACATTTGGGGGCCTACACAAAATGTATCTCTTGGAGGCAATTCATACTTTGTCACATTCATTGATGATTGTTCTAGAAAGCTGTGGGTATCTTTTATGAAGGAAAAGAGTGAAGTGTTTGAGCACTTTAGAACTTTCAAGGCTGCAGTTTAAAGAGAAACAGTCTTGAAAGTAAAGTGCTTGAGGTCAGATGGAGGGGGAGAGTACCTCTCAAATGAATTCAGTGATTTTCTGAGGTTTCATGGGATAAAGAGATAGTTCACATGTGCAGATATACCCCACAGCAAAATGGGGTTGAAGAAAGAAAAAACAGGCATATTGCAGAAGTTGCATGTGCCTTGATGGCTGAAAAGAATATGCCTAAGCATTTTTGGTCTAAGGTTGTTCATACTGTTGTTTGTATTATGAACAGAACTCCCACAGCTGCAGTTCATGGGATGACTCCTAAAGAATGCTTTACTGGCAAGAAGCCTGATGTATCGCACTTGAAGGTATTTGGCTGTGTTGTATACGTTCATGTGCCAGATGAGCTACGAAAAAAGCTTGATCCAAAGGCAGAAAAATGTGTTTTTATTGGATACTCTTTAGAGCAAAAAGGGTATCGTTGTTATAACCCTGTCACATGTAAGTTCAGAGTGAGCAAGGATGTCATCTTTGATGAAATGAGCAGTTGGTATGCATCTAGTGGTGATGCATTGGATGATGATCATGATCATGACACTCATATGCAGGTTGAAAAGCAAGAATCACGGACTCTTAGTGGACCAGAGACATCATCTGGTAGTCCTTGGTCTGGGAGACTAAGGAGTACCTCTACATCTTCAGGTGCATCTAGTAGCACTACAGGTAAAGACAAAGGAAAGAATAAAGTGTCAGATGGCAATGACGTAGTTCTTGATGGAGACTCCAGTGGCTCAGAGAGCTTGGATGATGAGCTTGGTATTCCTTCTGTTAGGGTACCAGGTGTACAAAGAGCTCATAGTAATGTAAAGGCTCCATTGAGTGATCCGGTGGTACGAAGATCTAGCAGGGTCAGATACCCTGTTAAAAGATTTGGTTTTGAAGGTTATGCAGCTCACCATTATGCTTATATGGTGAAACTAGTTGAAGATGTTAAGCCCACTTGTTTTGAGGATGCTGTTGGTCATACTCATTGAGATGCAACAATGGATGAGGAGATGGCTGCATTAGAGGCCAATAAGACTTGGGATCTAGTATCATTGCCAAAGGGCAAGAAAGCTATTGGATGTAAGTGGGTTTATAAGATTAAGCACAATGCAGATAGTTCTATTAGTAGGTACAAAGCTAGACTGGTTGCAAAAGGCTATGCTCAGACATATGGCATAGATTATGATGAAACCTTTAGTCCAGTTGCTAGGATGGCAACTGTCAGATGTGTGATTGCTTTGGCAGTAGCCAAAGGTTGGAGGTTGCAGCAAATGGATGTGAAGAATGCCTTCTTACATGGTGATTTGCAGGAAGAAGTGTATATGGATCAGCCAGCAAGTTATGAAGATTTAGAGCATCCCACGTATGTGTGCAGGTTGAAGAAGGCGCTCTATGGGCTCAAGCAAGCACCTAGAGCATGGTCTGACAAGATCAGAGAGTATCTTGTCAATATTAGCTTTTATGTTTCTGATGCTGATCACTCACTTTATGTGAGAAAGGGAGATGCAGGTTTGGTGATCATAGTCATCTATGTGGATGACTTGATTATTACAGGTGATAGTGATAGTGGGATTACTGAAGTCAAGGATTTTTTGAAGAAGAAGTTTGAGATGAAGGATTTAGGTGAGCTAAGGTACTTCCTTAGCATTGAGGTGATCAGATATGATGATGGTATATGGCTGTCCTAAAGACAGTATGGCTTGGATATGTTGTCCAAGTATGGTATGACAGCATGCAAACCACTTTCAGTCCCGTTGGAGCAAAATGTAAAGTTGAGTGCTGATGTTGGGGATGAGATAGAAGACCCTACTATGTTCAGGAGGATAGTGGGGAGTTTAATCTACATGACCATTACAAGGCCAGACTTGAGCTACGTTGTTGGTCTTGTGAGTCAGTTTATGCAAGTACCTAGAAAGCCACATTTGGATGCAGTCAGACACATATTGAGATATGTGAAGTCCACATTACATTATTGTCTTTTCTATGAGGCAGGTACAGATGTACAGGTGTTTGGATACACAAATGCACATTGGGCTAGTAGTGTGTCTGATAGAAGATCTACCAGCGGATACACGTTCTCTCTTGGTAGTGCAGCAGTTGCTTGGAGCAGCAAAAAGAAATCTACAGTTGCTTTGTCGAGTACAGAGGCTGAGTATAGAGGTGCTGCTGTTGTAGCATGTGAGGTAGTATGGCTGCAAAAGTTATTGGCTGATTTAGATATACAAGTGGAAGGTCCAGTTGTCATTTATTGTGACAACATGAGCAGTATACAGTTGGCTAGGAACCCTGTGTTCCATGCCAAGACAAAACATATTGAGGTACACTACCACTTTGTGAGAGAGAAGGTACTAGCAGATGAGATTGACTTGGTGTATGTCAGCACACAGGATCAGATAGCTGACATCTTCATGAAGGTATTGGATAGAGAGAAGCTTCAAAAGTTTCGAAGCTTACTTGGAGTTGCAGAGATGCAGCTGAGCTTGAGGGGGAGTGTTGAGATGACAAGCTCAACACATGCGGACATTGATGATGGACCGCCTGGTTAGATGGGTCCACACGGCTATACTTAGCACGTCGGTGGTCATTATGACTCTCACATGGCCACTGACTCATTACTTATTATATTCAAGTTGTTACACTTATTTACGCTGGCATAGCTATAGCGTCAGTCGACTAGTGTAGTCAGTTATGCATTGTTTGACTTAGTAGGCCACTTTCCTTTATGTTGTATCTTATCTATACTTTGTGTACATTGAAAAGTATGTGGAAGAAGAAGAAGAAACCAGCAAGAAAACGTTTTGGATGCCATCTCTCTTCTTGTCTCTTGAGTGAGCTTCTCCTTGTGCATTTTGTGTGTGTTCGGCGCAACATCTTGAGCAAGTCCCCCCACCATGCGATTCTTGATATAGTGGCGGGTACTGTTAGTGTAGTATACATGGGCAGCTAGGCGGAGGCACCCTTACCCCCCAAAAACCTCCCACTTAAAGGCGAATCTGTCCTAGTGAGAGATAAATGAAAAGAAAAGACAGTACAACATGTACACATGTACAAGATAAGGAAAAAGATGTCATGTCATCCAACACCCATCAATCTCTTGAGGAAGGCAAAGCACTTTGTAGTGAGGCTCTTTGTTGTGAGCAAGTCTGCAGGATTCTGATCAATTGGAATCTTGACAATGTCAACAAACTTGCCCTCAATGACCTCGCAAATGAAGTGATACCTCACCTAAATATATTTCGTCTTTGCATGGAAGACCATATTCCTAGCCAATTGAATGACACTCATAGAATCCAAATGCAGTGTAGGCATAGCATGTGTCATACCAAGGTCTACAAATGGCCTAACCAGATAGCCTCCTTGCAAGACTTTGTGCTGCAATATACTCGGCCTCTGTAAGTAGAAAGAGTCCTACACTTCTGCACCTTGGACATCCAAGAGATAGCCTTTCCATCATAAGTGAAAACATAGCCAGAAGTGGACTTCCTACTATCTTCATGTCCTGCATAATCAGAGTCAGTGTACCCCATGACTCCTATATCCTAACTGCCATAGCAAATACACATATCTGTTGTGCCCTTCAAGTACCTCATGATACCCTTCATGGCATCCCAATGTTTCTTTCTAGGTGTAGCCATATAACGTGCCACAATTCCAACTACAAAAGCAATTTCTAGTTGAGTGGCTATCATGGCATACATAAGACTATCCACGACTAATGTATAGGGAATCTTGGCCATCTCGGCCCTTTGCTCATCTGTCTATGGAAAATTGATATGTAAAACCTTCACATGAGAAGGTAATGGACAACCAATAGGCTTAACATCCTACATACGGAAGCGCTCAAGGACTTTATGAATGTACTCCCTCTGTGATAGATAGAGTAGTCCCTGAGATCTGTCGCGCATAATGCGCATACCAAGTATATGAGAGACATGTCCCAGATCTTTCATCTCAAAGATCTTCTCTAGTTGAGCCTTAAGAGCATCTAGTTCATCATGAGTTGTCCCTGCTAAAAGCATGTCATCCACATAGAGTACCAAAATCAGTAATAAAGAACCGTCACGGGCTTTCTTCGTGTACAAGCATGGATCCATAGCACTGTGGCTGTAGCACTGTGATTTCATGAATGCATCAAACTTATGGTACCATTCCCTAGCTGCTTGCTTCAAGCCATATAGACTCTTCTTTAGCTTGCACACTAGGTGTTCCCTGCTAGGGTCTGCAAAGCCCTTAGGCTACTCCATGTAAATCTCATCATGCAAGTCCCCATGTAAAAAAGCCTTCTTGACAACCATCTGATACAAGTCCAGGTCAAGCTGTGCAACTAAAGCCAAGACTAAGCGTAGGGTGGTCATCTTGACCACGGGAGAAAAGACTTCATCAAAGTCTACACCATGCTCTTGCTTAAAGCCCTTAGCAACCAATTAAGGCTTGTATGCTAGCTTGGGGTGTCCAGAGGTACTTTTAAGCTTGTACATCCACTTGAATGGCAAAGCCTTCTTACCTTGAGGCAAGGAAACCAAATCCTAAGTCTGATTCTTATGCAATGAGTCAAGCTCAGACTACATAGCCCTCTCCCAAGAGTGACAATCACCCCTGTGCATAGTCTCATCATAAGTGAGAGGCTCTCTTTGTAACCAATGCATAATCCATAGAGGGCGCAAAACAGTCAGAAGGTCATCTATCTCTAGTAGAACACCTCAACCTAGGCTTTGTTGCCTGACCAACATCCTGTCTAACATTAGCATGTCTAACATTTGGGCCATGAGCATCAGGTGATGCTGCACACTGTCTAGCTAGCTGTGGAGTGGGATGTATGGGAGCAGGTGGCTTCTCTTGAAAGATAACTTTGCATACCTCAACAACTTTCTCAGGTTGTGTATGCATTTTGTCCTCATGAAAGATGACATCATGGCTGTGGATCGCTTTCCACGCCTGCGAATCCCATAAATGGTAACCCATCTCTCATGCATCTCCATAGCCAATGAAAATGCATTTGACACTTTTAGGATCCAGTTTATTGTGTTTGTCCTTGGGCACATTGCAGAATGCCTCATATCCAAAGAGACGCAAATGATCATAAGAGGGGGGCTTACTTGTTCATACCTCCTCTAAAACCTGAAAGTCAATGCCACTGCTATGTGACCTATTAATGGGATGCACTGCAGTAGTAACTACCTTAGCCCAAAAGTGCTGCGGTAAGCCAGTCTGGCTAAGCATGCTACAGACCCTTTCCTGAATGGTCCTATTCATGCATTCAGCCATACCATTCTAGGGAGGGGTGTAAGGGGCGGTCAACTGATGCTTAATGCCCCACTCATCACAAAACTACTCAAAAACATGTGATACATACTTACCCCCATTATTTGACCTTAGGCAGTTCAACCTATTCCTAGACTGGTTCTCTGCTAATGCAAACCAATGCTGAATTGTGTCTAAGACATCGGATTTTCTCTTTATGGGATAAGCCCAAATCTTATGTGAGTCATCTATAAAAGTAACAAAATATTTTGCCCCACCTAGTGACTGATAGGGCATGGGCCCACATACATCTGAGTGCACAAGAGCCAAGGGCTCACCCATGCGTTTCTTACCAAACTTTTATGCATATTCCTAGTCTGCTTGCCATACAAACAATAATCACAAGAATCAAAATGCTAAGAGTGAAAAAGCGAAAGATACTGCAAAGCACAGAGCATTTTCATTCCTTTAAGGGACATATGCCCCAAACGAACATGCCAAAGGGATACATGGGGGATAGAACCCACAGACAAAACGTGATTCAAGGTAGCTCTAGATACAAGTAAGGGATAGAGACTGTCAGACTTGGCACCCCTTGCAAGCACAAGCCGGCCCCGAGTAATCTTCCATGCAAAGTCTCCAAAAGACACAAAATACCCTGCATCATCAAGCTATCCAACTGATATAAGGCTGCGAGTCAACGCAGGTACATCACGTACATCATGAAAAACAGAAGAACTGCCAGAAGGAAACTATAGCCTAACATCTTCAATGCCCATAATGTCAAGAGACCTGTCATCACCAAGACGCACAGAACCAAAGATGGTACGATAGGTATGAAACCAATCTCTACAGGGTGTCACATGAAATGACGTACCCGAATCCAAAATCCAGCACTGCGTATACATAGAATGTGTCTCAAAAGCTTGTAAGGCATCACATGAAGAAGCTACAAGTATGTAATCCTAATCTGAATCAATGGCCTACATGACATTAACCTCTTCTATCTTCACACTAGACTTTGCAAGTACAATACTGCGCTCAGAAGACTTTTCCTACACTTTCTCTTTCTCTTTTTCTTGTGCTTATTATCGCGCATATTATGGCACTGTGGCCTAATATGTCCTGCTTTCCCACAATAATGATAGGTAAGATCAGACTTCCGTCCACGGGACTTACTGCGGCTATGTGACTTTGACCTGGACTTCTGAGAGTCCTTGCCCTTATGATCATTATCATGCCTGCCATGTCTACCACCTCTAATGGTCAATGCATGTGAAGAGCGGGAAGCATCATTGTCTTTCTTGTTGACTTCCTCAGTCAATAAAGCACTGTCAATATCTTTGATTTTCAGCTCATCAAGCTTGTTCGTGCATATGGCAGTACGAAAGACATCCCATGATTCAAGCAAGGTGCCAAGTAGAAACAACGGGTGTAATTTGTCTTTGAACTCAATACCATGTGACAACAGAGTCTTCATGATAGCATGAAACTGACTGAAATGAGATGATAGGGATGTCCCCTCCTTCATGTGAAAGTCCATTAACTGCTTCAGACAATACATCCATGATGCAGGACTCTGTTGCTCATAAAGCTCCTAAATCTTCTTCCATAAGTCCCATGCACTCTGATTCTCATCTTCAACAACATTATGATGGACCTCTTCTAAGAGTGACAAGATAATGATATACTTGCATTGTAGTGAAAACCAGGAACTTGAAGATAAGAGGATAATGTGCACAATAAGAGAAAGAGATAGAGACAATATAGATAAAGGAGTGAACTGCAGTTGAGCATTTCATTGCTAGTGGTTGTATATATATAAGGTACATTAAATGAGGTAGGTGAGCCTTATCTCTAAATATCTGAGATATTTACAAAGTGGATATCTATGAGATCCTTTTGTCCACATATTGACTTGTCCTTATCTTATCCAACTTTTATCCTTATCCACAACTTTATCTTAATATCCCCCCTCAAAAGGATTCCATAGGTATATGTAGAGAAAAAGATTACATTCAATTCATCAATTTAGCTAAATGTTTTCCCCTCCTGATCAGATCATGCAAAGGATTTGCATGGCAATTTTGTGCTTCAAGTGAGGAAGTGATTTGGTGAGGAAAACAACAGCATTGTCACATGATGGTACATATTCAAGGATGATATGGGAACTTTCAACTAATTCACGTACAAAATGATATCTCATATCAATATGGCAGAGTTTAATGCTTAATTTTGGTCCTTGAATGACAAATATTGATGCTCTATTGTTAGTGAAGATTGGAATTTGTTGAGGCTGATACCCAAAATTGATGACTTCCAAGAGTTTCTTTAGATAAACTATTTCTTGGGCAGTCATGCTACATGCCACATATTCGGCTTCAGTAGTAGAAAGTGCAACGGAGTGTTGTTGTTTGGTACTCCAAGAGATGGGACCTCCTGCTAAAGTAATGATAAAACCAGTGAGAGATTTTCATGTAGCAAGATCACTGCCCAAATCTGCATTAGAATAGGCTCGTAAGAGAAAATAATTGTTGTCTTTTGTAAAACGAATTCCCACATTTGATGTTGCTTTTAGATATCGCAAGACCCGTTTAAGCTGCTTCCAATGTTCATAAGTGGGTTGATGCATGGCCTTGGAGAAAATGTGTCCTGCATAAGATAAATCTAGAAGGGTACAAGTAATTAGGTATCAGAGATATCCAAGTGCTTCCATGTAAGGAATGGTCTCCATTTCATGATCCTGATCAATTGAAAGAGAATGGGAGGAGGATGGATTCAATTGTAGATTTTGGGCAAGTGGAGTGACCATGGGATTACATTTTAGCATGGAATAATGGGAGATAATAGACATAATGTAGGTATGTTGATGCATTTTTATGGATGTGGTTGATTGTTCAATTTCAATGCCAAGACAGTAATGCATAGGACCATAGTCTGTTATAGCAAACTCTGAAGATATGATAGATTTGGCTTTGGACATTGCATGAGGAGTGTTGGCAAGAATAGGAATGTCATCAACATAGAGACCTAAGATAATGACAATGTTGCCTTGAAGAAGAGTATAAATGTTGTGATCTATTTCGAGCCTCCAAAAGCCACGGTGTAGTAAGTGAGAATGAATACGAGTGTACCACTACCTAGGTGCCTATTTTAGACCATAAAGAGCTTTATGCAGTAGGAAAATGTGTGTAGGATATTTGGGATCAACAAAGGTTGGTGGTTGAGACATATAGATTTTTTCTTCTAAGTGACCATGCAAGAAGGCAGTCTTAACATCAATGTGGTAAAGAATTAATTTAAAATGAGCTGCCATGGAGAGTAATACATGTAAAGAGGACAAAGAAAGTATAGGAGAGAATGTACTTCCGTAATGGAGGCCTTCAAGTTCTTCAAAACCACGAGCCACAAGTCGAGATTTGTACTTGTTGATGGAGCCATTTAGTTTGAGCTTTTTGCAAAGTACCCATTTGCAGCTTATTGCAAATTCTCCAGGAGGAAAGGGTACCAATTTCCAAGTGTTATTGTGAAGTAGAGCTTTGTATTCTTCAAGCATTGCAGCTTGCCATTGAGAGGCTTCAGTACTTTGAAGTGCTTGAGTAACAATAGGACAAATTGGAGCTTTGGGAATAGTGATTGGAGGTGAATCTCAAGCTTGGCCAAGAGCAATGTTGGCTTGAAGATGAAGATCATGTAAGTTCTTGAAGCACATAGTTGATTGTGATTGTACCTCTTCAGTGTTAGATTCGGGGTCAGAGTCGAATGTACTGAATAGAGTAATCCGCATTGATGGAGAAGCTGGAGATGGAGGCCATAGAATTGTAACAATGAGAGCCATAGGAGAAGTATTGCTTGATGTCGAAGGCATTGCAACTATGCAAGTAGACCTTCGAGGTTTTTCTTCATCAGTGGATAGAGCTAAGTTGAGATTAGAGGCATGGAGAGGAGGCAAGTGTTCATGAGGAAATGAAGCTTGTTGAATGGAAACTTGATCTTTATATAGATTTTCTTGGGAACTTCCAAATTGTGGATGACTGAGAGTATGAGTTTG
The DNA here is from genome assembly GCF_053477565.2 of Lygodium microphyllum. Taxonomy (NCBI): domain Eukaryota; kingdom Viridiplantae; phylum Streptophyta; class Polypodiopsida; order Schizaeales; family Lygodiaceae; genus Lygodium; species Lygodium microphyllum. The sequence goes on from NW_028229524.1 coordinate 547,925, forward strand.
AAGTGAATATTGAGATCTAATTTTGCCAATGATGGCAGATTGCTGGCTTGCAAAGGGATTATTGGAGTTGACAGATTGCACCAAATGCTGTCGTTTGGAATGTAGTGTTGGCCCTTGTTGTTTGTTGTTTTGTGGAGGAGCTTATGGCCTAGAGTTGGTCAAGGTATCCATGAGCTATTCATTGTTTTGTCAAGGTGACAACAACTGTGTGTCGTCGTGTTGTTGCTGCTACTGCGTGGCGATCTGACGGACAACGCCATTTGTAGGCGTGTTTTTCGCATCGTCAGCAGCCATGATTGGCCCTAGTCGATGGCTTGGAGCTTTAATAGCTCCTAAAGGTCTTAATAAGGCTTTATCCTTAAGGTTTGAATCCTTTGGAGATAAGGAGTGTTCACATGTGTTAAGGGAATTCCAACTTTTATAAGAAGATAAGGCTGATGAAAAAGGTGTAGAGCGGTTGTGGCTAGAACTGGACGGAGAGGATTTTGTCAAAGTGATGTTTGGATTTGTATGAGGCATATCTAATGTCGGGGATTATTTGACGGGAAAAAGTGTGAGAGATGGACATGTTGTGGTGTTGGACGGAAGAAGATTATCTTCATAAAAGATGGCACTTCGACCATAAATACAGACTTTATTAGTTGGAGCATAGAAGCGATAGGCCCTATGACCATGTGGCTCTCCATATCCTGTAAAAATCACTTGTGTGGCTCTAGGAGAAAACTTGGATTTGTGTCTTGATTGACAAGAAATGTAGTGCATCCAAAGACACTAATATGTGATAAGTCAGGAGGGTGACCAAACCACAACCCGTAAGGAGTATTATTTTGTAGAGAGTTGGAATACAAACTGTTTTGAAGATATGTTGCAGTAGCAATTGCTTTCTCCTAGTAGTCTTTTCCCAGACGAGCTATTGATAGCATAGCTCTTGCAGCATTGAGTAGTGTACGATTCTTTCTTTCGGAAAATCCATTTTGATGTGGGTGATATGGTACAGTAAGATCATGTTGAATGCCAAAGGGCTTGCATTAATATTTGAATTCATTTGAAGTATATTCTCCTCTGTTGTTGGTATGAAGAGCTTTGAGTCGTAACTCGTGCTTATTTTCAACTGCTTCCTTATATTCTTGAAACTTGGAGAAGACTTGTGACTTCCTTGTGAGAAAATATACAACAGTATATCTTGAATAATCATCAATAAGTACCATAAAGTATTTTGCTCCAGTGAGAGATACTGGATTTATTGGACCACAAATGTCTGAGTGTACTAATTGAAGTGGTTGAGTTTTAATGGAGTAAGATTTGGGATAAGGAAGATTTGTGGTCTTACTAAGAGCACAAGCTTGACAAAATGGAAGTTGAGAGAGAGAAGGTAGAATGCCACAGACAAGCTTCTTGTGAATAAGTTGTTGGAGAACATTTTGAGAGGCATGACCAAGCCTAGAGTGCCATAGGAGTGTGTTCTGTGGTAGACTTGTAAGTGAAGTGGATTTAGCTGAAGCATTTGAAGAAGGTTGTAGTAGTGAATACCCAAGTGTATAAATATGATCTTCTTTGGGGTAGGTAAGTTTGAGAGAAGGTGAGAGTATTTGTAAGATGCAGTGGTCTTTATAGAAGTGAGCAGTAAGAGAGGATTGAGAAGTGAGCTCACAAATACTTCATAGATTTTTCTTGAGATTGGGAACATAATAGAATCTATGTACCTTGATGATGTGATTGGAGGGAAGCTCCACTTGAATTGTGCCATAGCCTTGAGCTTGTTGAATGCTATTGTCCCCCATGGAAACATGGAGTGGAGTAGAGATCTCTTTGAAGTCGACTAGCCATTCCTTGTGAAAAGTCGTATGATGAGTAGCTCCAGAATCTAGAAACCATGTATATTCTTCTTTGGAGTTTGATGAAGGTGCCCAGACACTTGTGGCTAGGCTGACGATTGTTTTTGGTTTTTCTTCTATGTCATAATTGCCGATACTAACAAAGTGAGCGTGACCTTTTGATTTGATATTTGTTGAATATATTTTTTTGACAACAATCCTTTTCAATATGACCTTGTCTTTTGCAAGCATTACATATGAGATGATAATGAGGGTTTCTTGTTAAGGATAGGGATTGAGAAGACTGGTAAGAGTTGGGATTATGTTGAGGATTACCAAGAATCCCTTTGAAGTTAGACCGAGAAGAAAACTTAGGCTTTTGTTGAAAGTGTTGAGCTCTTTTGTGAAAATGTTTTGGGTTGTAAGTAGTTTCAACTAGGGTCTTGGAATCTTGATTTGAAGAAGTAGAAAGAGTATCTCTCATGACTTGCTCTTGCTTGATTCTATTAATCAGCGGCGGCTGAAGCTTGAGTTTATCAGTGGAAGTTTGAGTTGTAATGAAGGCTCTCCAAGATAGAGGCAAAGAAGAGAGTAAAAACATGGCTTGTAATTCTCCTGAGATGACCAAACCAGATATTATGGTTTCATCTAACAAAGATTGCCACTGTTCTAATAACTTAGTGGCAAATTGATCTTCATGCATAGTGGCAGTAGATAGTTTTCTAAACATGGTCATTTGATCAACAATATCTGTGTGTTCATATGTATTGTTGAAGAATTCCCAAATACCTTTTGCAGTGGGTATTGTTCTTACTAGTTGTACTTGGTGATCTCCACAATGGACAAGTATTTCCATTCTTGCAGCTGCATCTCTTTGCATCCAATCTTCCTTATCTGCTCCTTCTTGTTCAGGGTAGTCTTCCTTGCCATTGATAATATTCCATAGATTTGCTTGAGATAGGTAAAGTTCCATCCTTAGCTTCCACACTTGATAGTTTCTTCCATTGAGTTTGTCGATCTTGATGTGTTGGTTGTAGGAGGTGGTGGCATTAACAAGAGCCATTGGAAGAATGAGAGTAAAGGAGGACGAGTAGTTTGTGAATTTGAGGAGAATATGATAAGCTAGAAAGATAGGACTTGGTGCTCTGATACCATGTAGTGAAAACCAGTACCTTGAAGATAAGAGGATAATGTGCACAATAAGAGAAATAGATAGAGACAATATAGATAAAGGAGTGAACTGCAGTTGAGCATTTCATTGCTAGTGGTTGTATATATACAAGGTACATTAAATGAGGTAGGTGAGCCTTATCTCTAAATATCTGAGATATTTACAAAGTGGATATCTATGAGATCCTTTTGTCCACATATTGACTTTACTTATCTTATCCAATTTTTATCCTTATCCACAACTTTATCTTAACATGCATAGCTCATCCACTTCCATCCAAACATCAGCATCCATATCCTCAAGTTTAGCACCCTTGAAATGCAATGGTTTAATCTGCAACTTCTGCACCAAAGCCTGCCATATCTGGGACTTTCAATACCCATAGTTGGTACCATCCAACTTGGAAATGTTAAAGAGAGTTGTGTCTTTCATATGACCAGCCACATTGTCCCAAATCAAAGCAAAAATGTAAAATTACAGGTTGCTGTAATTAGCAGAAAATGCACTAAAACCACTGCTAAAACTGGCTGAAAGAGTGGATATCACCAAGAGAACCACCTATCCACCAAATATGAGCAAGATAACATCAAATAGTAAGCATTACCCTCATACAAGTGCTCGAAATCTACAGATTTCATATTGCTGGAATAAATTACAGTAGTATGTAAAACTGTCCCAAAATGAAGCAATCACTAATACATATGTCACTGCAACTGCCAGGTAGTAAGATACATCCAACAATGAGTGTCAAGGGGCAAGAAGGTACCAAGAACTGTCAAACCAATAACCTTTCAGGAAAGATACATCTCATAGGTCTAGAAGTCATGCATGTAATGGGTCTCAGGGTAAGAGAAGAGACCAAGCACAAGCACAACTGATAGAGCAAGAAACTCAGTGCATAACTATCCAAGATGTATACAAAATTGAAAAACCTGTGATAGAGATAGGTGCCTGCCCCAATACGTGCATCAAATCAGCCCACTACAAACTAATTGCAGACATAAAGCTCTCAAGAGAGCGAATGCATTTAACTATCCCACAAGCTTAAGCTCAAGTGTAAAACTCTATGTACATCCGAATATGCCAAGAGGCTCCCACTGGAAGTAAAGTCAGATGCAAATAGAGAAAGAAATGCTCAAATACATCAAGTACATAGCATCAGACATTCCAAATCCCAGTTGGGTACACCCGGAGCATAAATCCCAAGCTATCTCAGACCTGTAAAGTGTAAGCCTGAAAGCATTCAAATAGCATGTAACTGACAACCAAATGCAATGCCCAATAGGTCCAAAATGCTCAAATATCCAAAGACGAAGCTCGAAGTGGCTGTAATGCATGAGCAAAGCAAGTGGCATCCATATCTGACCAAAGCATAAATGCAAGAGGCCTAAATGTCAAGCAGTGACAATAGGCATAAACCAGTCCAAAGCATGCAAACTCAATCCGAATTCCAATGAATGATGACCAAGACGAAGCCTAATCCAAGCTCAAAATCATTTCAAAATAAAAAAAAGCATTTGACAATCTCCAAATACATCGGTATGATCATTCAAATCGCCGGTAAGCACCCCATATCCAAGAACCAATGCATATACCAAGTAAATGAGCTTCAGCCCACTGTATTATAGCAATATATTCATTATCAAATGAAGCTCAATTGGTGCCAAAATCTACTCCAAATCATTCCCAAAGCATAGACATAGCATCCCATAGCATCCAGGCGTCAATAGGCATCAAACGGGCAATGCCAAGAAGCATCAAACATCAAATGTCAAGTGTTCCCCTGTTTTTGACAGTCCTAGGACTGTGTATACAGCAATGGCTGAAGGTGGAAGCACTCATATCAATTGTCGGGAGCCAAGAACCAATGCTGGGGAGTCAAAAGATGATCAAAAGGCTTGCAAACAATGCCAAGAAGCCGAGGAAGGAGTTGAAAATGCCAGAAGTGGATCAGTCGAATCCCCTAAAAATGTGTCGCATTTTGTGCTGCTTCTGGGGGCTGGGGAGTCTTTCAACATTGCTACTGAGCACTTGGAAATTATCAAGGGGCTCCAATACAGTCCTACAAGGTGCCAAATGAAGGTTGAGAAGATTGGGGAGGAGGCACGAGATCAAAACATACCTGCAAATGAAGGTGCCATGGCTGCCATTGAAGCTCAAGTTGAAGCTCTTCAAATTCGGGCTGAAGAGAATGTTGGGCAATGGTGCGCAGATCGGACGCAGAATGCTCACGTAGTGAATCCCGGAAGGTCCCCAAGAACAATGAACTCTACCTTTTTGCACAAAAAACCATGTAAAAGCATGCACGACAAGAGGCAAGAGACAAATTGGGTTCAATCTCCCCCCATGCCTTGTGTGAGCGCTTCACAAAGCATGTATTTTATGTATATTTCAATCTTCATGCTCAATAATAGCCCAATTTACAAAAATATGACAAGATTTTAGCTTTTGAGTTTGCTTTCTACAAAAATAGGAAAATAAAGCTAATGGACGGTGCCCATAGAGTCTGGCACGCCCAATCTCAATGTCCAAATAGAAATAACATATCCGTGCGCATAGGTGCATACAAAATAATAATCAATAATCAATGTCTCAATAGACATAACAAAATATAGGCGTGGTGCCTATCAAAATATAATCCAAAAGTCGAATACTCGCTAAACTCCAATGCTTTCCTCCGCCACTGCTGCTATCTCTACACATCAACTGAAGCATTCACAATCGTTAGTAAAGTAATATAATTAAACCGACAAAAGTGAATACCTAGCAGTCTTCAGCTACATAAATAAATCAACTGGTTAGAAATAAATCCTAACCTTAATTTATTACGAGTGCGCACTCTAAACTCATAAACATTTATTAATTTAATATGCATTTTGCGGAATCACCCGCTATGGAATCACCCACGTACACACTAAATTAATGAAACGCCCGAAAAGGACAGGCGTCCCCATCAACTTCTCGCACAAAGAATCCTCTTTGTGTATGAGCCCCGGTCATCTAAGTTTATGGAATCCACCGTAAAACCTCACGGAATCCATCGTGGAATATGCCTCCTGGCATCATACCCCCGGGGTGGGGTAGCAATTGACCTCAATTGCTATTAGCTCAATGTGGAGCTAACAGAGTGGGGAAAGCATTTAAGTCTCTAGCGTGCATCCATTGTGCTTCCTCTACAGGATGGTTCTTAAATTTTACTAGATATCTAGAATACCTTCGGCCAGTTCTAGTGGTCATGTAGTCAATGTCTATGATGGCTTCTGGTTCAAGTATTTCAGTCTCTTCTTCTAGTAAAGGTGGATTTTCATAAACAGGGTGGATAGGTAATTGGCCTCTAAATGGTCTCAATAAACTAATATGAAATGTATTATGAATTTTCCAATGAGATGGTAATTCTAACTTGAATGCATTATCATTAATCTTATGAATGATTCTAAATGGTCCATAGAATCTAGGAGCTAATTTGACAACTGGATGTCTATCTACACTTTGCAATCTACGCTTTTCTATTCTAAGCCAAACATAATCATCAACTTTGAAATTCATAGCTTGTCTTTTCTTGTTGGCTTGTTTGGTATATGATTGTTGGGCTTTAGCAATCATATCCTTAACCTCATCAAAAATACTATTATGCATAGTAGCAATATCATCAGCACTCTGAATTTTATTAGACAAAGATGCAACAGGTGTAGATAATCTATATCCATAAATGACTTCAAAAGGTGCTTTCTTTGTAGATGTGTGCGGTGTATTGTTGTATGCAAACTGTAATAAATGCAAATGAGTATCCCATGTCTGAGGTTTAGAGATAGTATATGCACGTAAAAGATCTAGAATGGTGCTATTTGTGGCTTCTGTTTGTCCATTTGTTTCTGGATGAAATGCAGATGAGAAATCAATCTTTGTGCCTAGATTTGCAAACAGTGTAATCCAAAAATTGTTACAAAATCTAGAATCACGATCTGAAATAATCACTTTTGGCAATCCATGGTTAGTAAAAACAGTTTTCAAAAATAACTGTGCTGCTTGTGATGCTGTTAAAGTTTTCTTACATGGAATGAAATATGCTTGCTTACTAAATCTATGTACAATTGTCCAAATCATGTCATGATTAGATTTAGTATTTGGTAAACCAGTAATGAAATCCATAGAAATATGTTCCCAAGGTTTAGATGGAATAGACAAAGGCATTAGTAATCCATACTGTTTACCATGATGTCTCTTTATTCTTTGACAAATCAAACATTCAAAAACGAAATTAGATACATCTGCATCCATATGCGGCCAATAAAAATCTTCAGTTAACATGCGTAATGTAGATATGATACCTCTATGACCTTGATATGGGGGACAATGAATTTCATTCAAAACAAAAGATCGGAATGGAATAGTAACACACAGTCTCTTTTCAAAAAACATAAATCCATCATTATATGACAATGAATCAACAGGAATGAAATTATTTTGAACTAATTTTTGCCAATCAGAATGAAAAGTAATATACTGGTGATATGTATCTTTCATAGCAATCAAAGAATCAAAAGATATGATAGAAATATTATGAATTGCAGGTCTTCTACTCAATGCATCAGCAACTACATTTTCTTTTCCAGGTTGGTATTGAATGATAGGATGAAAACTTTGAATGAAGGAAGCCCATTTGATATGACGGTCAGAAATTTGGGGTTGGCTAAGTAGATGTCTAATGCTTTGCTGGTCAGTCTTTATCATGAATTCTGAACCCATTAAATAATGCTTCCACTGTTTTAATGCTTGTACAACTGCTAATAGTTCTTTGTCATAAGTGGAATATTTGAGCTCAGAAAGTTTCAGCTTAGAACTAGAATATGCTATTGGATGATTGTCTTGCATTAGTACGGCTCCTATTCCTGATCCGCTAGCATCGGTCACAACTAGAAAGAATGGTCTATTAAAGTCAGGCAATTGTAGAACAAGGGCATTGGTTAATGCACGTTTCAGTAAGTCAAAGGATTTTTGCTGAGTTTCAGTCCATTGATAAACAATTCCTTTCTTAAGAAGTTTGGTTAGTGGTAAAGCAAGTAATGAAAAATTACGTACAAACTTCCTATAGAAACTAGCAAGACCAAGGAATGAGCGTAATTCATGCATGTTTTTAGGAACAGGCCAATGCAATATTGCATCAATTTTCTTAGGATCAACTTTAATTCCTTCTTTTGATACAATATGACCCAAATACTCAATTTCTGTCTTAAAGAATTCACTCTTTTCAGGATTTGCAAACAATTGATTTTCTTTCAGTAATTGAAAAACTAATGATAAATGCTCATAATGCTCTGTTTCACTTTGACTAAACACCAGAATATCATCAAAGAAAACAATCACACAATACTGATATTTCAAAAAGATACGATTCATCATTCTACTGAAAGTAGCAGGTGCATTAGTTAATCCGAATGGCATGACTAAGAATTCGTAATGGCCAAACTGTGTTCTGAATGCAGTCTTAAATATGTTGGATCTATCTAGCCTCACCTGATGATATCCAGACTTAAGGTCAATTTTACTAAATATAGAAGATCCTTGCAGTTTGTCCATAAGGTCATCAACTCTAGGTATAGGATACCTATTCTTTACAGTGATCTTTTTGAAAGCTCGGTAGTCAATACACATACGATAGGTATTATTCTTTTTCTTGACTAAGAGTACAGGTGCACCGAATGGAGAACTGCTACGTCGAATTAAGCCTCTATTTAGTAATTCTTCAACTTGACTCTGGATTTCTTTTTGCTCTATTTGATTGTGCCTATATGGTGCTTTGCAAGGTGGTTGTGTGCCAGGAATTAAATCAATCTTATGGTCTTCTGGACGTGAAGGTGGTAAACCTGGTGGTAGGTCTTCTGCAAAACAGTCCTTAAAATATGCAAGAAATTCCTTATGCCTAGGATGCATATGATTTTCCTTTGCGTGCAATTCATTCACCCAAATGAGATATGATTTAGTATTCTTGCGTAGTGCACGTTTTGCTTGAGTATGCGAAAGCAGTGGAAAAATACTAGATGCATGCATACCATATAATGTAATGGATTTTCCTTGAAAATTAATATTCATTGTGTGCGTAGAATAATCTATATTTGGATTATGCTGGTGTCTCCAAGGCATTCCTAAAATAATGTCGCTTGACTGTAATGGGACAACTAAGAAATTTCTTCTTTCAATATATGAACCAATTTGAATCTCTAAATCTTGTACTTCTTGTGTGCCATTGTACCTAGTGCCTAAAAATGCAGCTTTTATGTGATAATGCGTAGGTACAGTCTGTAATTTCAATTCCTTTACCAATTTTGCTGAAATAAAGTCATGAGTACTACCGTCATCATGCAAAATAGTTCTTTCCTTTCCATGCACCATACATTTCATAGTCAACAATGAATGTGGAGTAGGCATACCTGGCAAAGTGTCGGAAGTAGTAGTAGGATCATCCTCATCTTCAGTAAAATCTGGCATATCCTCATGCTCGTCTTCGTCCATGGCTCTAAGATAGTTGATATGTCCTGGTGGTTTCTTTGAATGACAATTTGTTGCGAGATGCCCTGGCTGGTGATATTTATAGCATACTATTGGCTTGGCTTTGGTTACATTATTTGCAATGGCTAGAAGTCTGGGTACATTTGGATTTGCTTGTGGAATAGGCTTTGGATTTGGATTGGCAGTGGATGGTAATGCAGGTGGTTTAGCCCAATTCTTGCGGAAAGATGGTGATGAGAAGCGACCTGGATTAAACCTTCTAAAATTGGAATTGAATTGTTTAGATCCATAATTACCATTGGCTTGGAATTGCTGTGGTCGTATGTCTCTTCCGCGTAACTTATCTTCAGTGTCGTGAGCTAGTGAGATGGCGTCTTCAAGGGTAGCAGGCTTGAACATGTTCACTTCAGCGTAGTAATGTCCAAGAAGTCCAGACATATACTTCTGCTTATGTGTCATCTCTGGTACGTCTTCAAGCATGCGTAGCTGTAGGAGTGCATTCCAAAAATGCTCTGTATACTGTGGAATAGGCTCACGATCTCGTTGTTGAAGTAAATCCCATTGCTTGATAGCCTTCTCATGAAATTGCAGTGGAAGGAAATTCTGCATGAACTTCTTCTTGAAATCTTCCCAAGTAGCAGGACATTCTATGCTCTTGCGTACTACAGTCCACCAAAGTGATGCTCTGTCTATCAGATGATTAGTAACACACTTGATTTTATCTTTTTCGGGATAAGTTTCCTCATGGAAATAGTCATCAAACTGGCTAATGAATGATAAAACATTCTTTCCTTCTCGTATGCCATTGAAAGTGCGAAATTTGAAACTTCGTTTACTTATCTTGGATTCCTTGCGAATGGTTTGTGCTTCAAGAGTGGCGTCGATGGTACGTCGAATCAAATCTTTAGCTTGAGGTTCTTCTTTATCGGTGGACGCTCTTTGTAGTTTTGTCAATTGCGCTTGCAATGCTTGCCTAGCCCTTCGCTCTTCTTCCAATTGTAACATGATTAGATCCAGCTTTTGTTCCATGGTAGGCTCAGGTAAGTCGTCTTCAGTCATAGGTTCATCCATATGTGGGGTAGTCATCCTGTAAAACTCAATAAACCTTTCTCACTCAAAATCAGGTTAACGGGATGAGCGTAGCTCAAATTTGGGGTTACAAGGCTATGTATTTTTGGGTATTTCTTTCTCAATTTTTAGAAAATCTGCAATATTTCCGTCTTCGTTTGCTGAAAATACTTCAGCGAACTTGTAGATAGGTAGAACACCTTGCCACGAACAACTTTCCAGTTCAGAGTTTTTGCATAGGAACAAGTCTTCTAGGAGTTTTAAGCACTAGTCAGTTCTGACTCCAGTTGACTAGTCTGATTTGCAGAGTTGCAGACTTAGCCGACTTACAGAGTTGCTGACTTGCAAAACTTAGGCCGACTTGATGAACTTGCAGGACTTGATTCCACTTGACTTGCAGAACTTGACTTCGGAGGTGCAGGACTTGAAGTTTATCGACTTGCTTGTTCTGTGTGACTTGAATAGTTTAGCTTGATTTAAGAGATTAAGCTTAATAGCTTAATCAACAGTCGTCGTCAAATCGTGAGGGGGGGGCCATTTTTTCCGCCACGCAGAAAAATCGGAGGTCCTCAGAGACCTCACGATTGAAAATTTGAAGCACTAAGCTTCTTCTTAAGCTTATAAGCTTAACAATTAAGCTTTGATAAAGATAGATTAAGGAGTTTGCTCACTGTATAACCACGACTTGATGAAGGAGATGGATGCGTGGTCCTCTGCCTACAGAGCCTGGTCCTTCGCGATCTGACAGTAGAAACAGGGGTTCTTGATTGCCAGAAGTCTGCCTGTATCGACGGTTCGCGATGAGATTGACTGTAGAGCCCGATCGTTCCTGGAGCTTCGCCTTCGCCCGAGATTGGTAGCGATTGGAAGCTCTTGATCTCAGCTCCGCTCTGATACCACTGGTGCGCAGATCGGACGCAGAATGCTCACGTAGTGAATCCCGGAAGGTCCCCAAGAACAATGAACTCTACCTTTTTGCACAAAAAACCATGTAAAAGCATGCATGACAAGAGGCAAGAGACAAATTGGGTTCAATCTCCCCCCATGCCTTGTATGAGCGCTTCACAAAGCATGTATTTTATGTATATTTCAATCTTCATGCTCAATAATAGCCCAATTTACAAAAATATGACAAGCTTTTAGCTTTTGAGTTTGCTTTCTACAAAAATAGGAAAATAAAGCTAATGGACGGTGCCCATAGAGTCTGGCACGCCCAATCTCAATGTCCAAATAGAAATAACATATCCGTGCGCATAGGCGCATACAAAATAATAATCAATAATCAATGTCTCAATAGACATAACAAAATATAGGCGTGGCGCCTATCAAAATATAATCCAAAAGTCGAATACTCGCTAAACTCCAATGCTTTCCTCCGCCACTGCTGCTATCTCTACACATCAACTGAAGCATTCACAATCGTTAGTAAAATAATATAATTAAACCAACAAAAGTGAATACCTAGCAGTCTTCAGCTACATAAATAAATCAACTGGTTAGAAATAAATCCTAACCTTAATTTATTACGAGTGCGCACTCTAAACTCATAAACGTTTATTAATTTAATATGCATTTTGCGGAATCACCCGCTATGGAATCACCCACGTACACACTAAATTAATGAAACGCCCGAAAAGGACAGGCGTCCCCATCAACTTCTCGCACAAAGAATCCTCTTTGTGTATGAGCCCCGGTCATCTAAGTTTACGGAATCCACCGTAAAACCTCACGGAATCCACCGTGGAATATGCCTCCTGGCATCAGGCAAGCTCCAATGCCTTTGCTCTGATACGAGTTGAAAGGGAAGTAGAACCCAGGAGGAAGAAGCTTGGTGGTGAGAGCTATGGCGGATGGAGAGTAAGAGCAAGAGAGAGAGAGAGAGAAACTCAAAGTGGGAACTCCAACAACCACAATGTGTGGCCGTGCCTTCATTTATTCAAACTATCACTAAAAGAATAAAGAATAAGTGACTGTGATGGGTACCTGCCACCTGTAATGTGCAATGGTGGATACTATCAGTGTAGTGAAGCGTAGTAATATACGAGTGACTAGGCCGAGGCACCTTTACCCCCCAAAAAAATAGCAAGCAAGTCTTTTGTAACCTTTCAACAACATACAACAATACTCCAAGCAAACCTTTTCACTGATTGCTCAATAATACAAGTAATCTGCAACTTGTTTATTGCAAATAAAACTTATGTTTGCTTTCTGGCAAACACCTCAAAAATTACAGATTCGAAATCCACAACCTATGCACCCACTTTCGATCGACACAGCCAAAAAATCACAGTATACCCTAAAATTATTGTCCACAACCTTGCGACTCTAAAATAGGACCTGAACCGGCCTCACAAATTCCCAAAAAACTACGACAAATCCCCAAAGGGCTAATGTGCATAATATACAATGCTCTGCTCACACACCAAATCTCATAGCAATCTGAGATTTTCACTCTACCCTATATTCGATGCCTCCACAGGCACTATCCAAGAGAAAGAGTGGAAGAATGGGAGAGCTTCTTACCTATTTCTTGCTTGCTTAAACCTTGCTTCTTCTTCTTCTTCACTTCAGCCTTTAAAACTAGGCTCTTTTAGTGGTGCTACTCTGATACTATGTCAAGAATCGCATGGTGGGGGGACTTGCTTGAGCTACTACACCAAACACACATCATACACACAAGAGGAAGCTCACTCAAGAGCACAAGAAGAGAGAGGGAGGCCAAAACATTTTCTTGCTTGTTTCTTCTTCTTCTTTCACACACTATACAATGTACATAAAGTATAGATAAGACACAACATAAAGGAAAGTGGCCTACTAAGTCAAACAATGCATACCTGACTACACTAGTCAATTGATGCTATATCTATGCCAGCTATAGGTAGGTGCAACAAAATAAATATAATAAGTGATAAGCCATTGTCCATGTGAATATCATAATGACCAACAATGTGCAGACCTATCTAGCCAGGCAATCCATCATCAATGTGCGCACTTGTTAAGCTTGCCATCTCAAAATGACTTGTATATCAAATGAGGTCTACGTGACTAGATGGCAAAAAGGTGACCTTTGTGAATCTAGTCTTTGGGTTAGATAGAGTAGTTATGTTGGTAGCAACTCGAGTCACAATGCATTGAGTCATTGGGGGGTTTCAAGGGGACCAATGCCACCCTTGACATGGGTTTGAGGGCAGCTCCCCTGGCCCAACAATAAAGAGAATATTCCATGGCTGACTAGGGAAGACTCATAATATAGTCAGACATGTCGACCATACTACCTTCTAGTCCCATAAAGAGAAAACCTCTCTAAATCCATCGTTAATCTATCTTTCATCTAGTTAGAGTTCTTCTAGCTATCCTTAAGCTCTTCACCTTTCATCTGTCTAGATTGCAATCTAAGTTTTAGAGTGGAAGTGTAGGGTGGATAGAGCTGTCTTTGTATTAGTTCATTTGAAATTAAAGTAGTCTATGTTCTTCTCATATTTCTTGTGTGTTCTTTACTCCTCCTTGCTTAGATCCTATCCACTATGCCAATTTCTACATTATGGTATCAGTGGTTGATCTAAATGGTTCCATGTTCAATAGCATGTTCTTGATCCCATCTAGTTCAGATGTCATGTTTAAAAGTTCTTGCTTTGTATCCATGGTGTGTTTGAGGATCTTGCTAAAAGTACTAGTTCCTTGATTTTTAAGGGCCACAAATTTTTCCTCTAAATTGGTAGGAAAGAGAGGAGCATGATCAAAGCATGTAGCTTATTAGTAGTTTTCTAAGGATTCTTGAACACCTCATGGAAAAGAGTTTAGAAACATTGCCTCGTCCATTGTGTTAGGTTTTTGACCTAAGGTCTCTTGGTTGAATAGGTCAATTACTTGATCAATGAGATCCTTGAGGGATGCGGTTTCAAGGATTGAACCTATGACAAGAGAAGATTCACAGTTTGTTTGGATAGGTTGGGGGTTAGGGGTCCATTCCTGGGGAGAAGAGGGAATCGCCACATGTTGCTTTTTAAAAGGTTGAAAGCTTGTTTTTACCACCACACCCTCTTTTGTGTTGGAGATAAAAGTATCTTAAGTGCCTTAGAAACTTGTCTTTTTAACAACTATCATTGCAATAAACATATAGGGTTCCTTAATAATTAAGGCAACAAGCTTCTGTCAAGTAAACCTAGAAACACCTTCTCATATCATACAAACCAATCCATAGAAAAATATAGCATTCTCAAACCTCAACTCAAAGATCAACTTGACTCTGTTGTATGCACTTGAAAAATATGAAAGAATAATGTAAGACTATCCTTATGCATTACAAGATTGGACACCAAGATGGATGTAATGAATGGCAGATGAGACCATGCGTGTGCCTAGGTGTACTTGGGTGCATGTTGGGAGTAAAGTGTGTGTGGTATTGTGAGGGTGGCAAGTGGTGCAAGTCCTAGGTAGGTAGTGCACATGGAAACCTAGGTGGTGCAAGTGGGTTATGCAAGTGCAAAGTGACCTAGGTGGGTGGTGCAAGTGGCATGAGTGTAAAGTGACCTAGGTGGTGCAAGTGCAAGGTGACGTAGGTGGTGCAAGTGCAAAGTGATCTAGGTGATGCAAGTGGAATGCGATCTAGGTGGTGCAAGTGGGTGGTGCAAGTCATGAGGTGGTACAACTAGGTTGTGCAAGCTAAGTGATGCAAGGTAGGTTGTGTAATCTTAGTACAAGCCCTAGGTGGTGCAACTAGGTTGTGCAACTAGGTAGGTACTGCAACAAGGTGGTGCAAAGTTTGGGTAGTGCAAACTAGGTGGTGCAAAATAGATAGTGTAAACCTAGGCGATGTAAACCTAGGTGGTGCAAGTGGAAAGTGTAGGTGGTGCAAGTTGTGGGGGTGAAGTGGTGTATGAATGAGGTCTAGAGGTGATGTGTGGGGATATGAGAAAAAATGTATGTAGAGTGTGGATTTATTTTAGGTGAGCAAGTGTGTAGTGGGTGAATGGGATTTATGTATTTGTGTGCATGTATGGTTAGTTTATTGCATGTGAGGATGAGTGTGTGTGTGTATGTTCTAATGTGTAGTCTTATGCATGTATATGAAGGTTTATGTTAGTGTGTGAGTGAAAATGTGGTGTGAATGGGTGAGTTGTGTAAGTAGAAAAGTGCATGTGAATGAGGTTTGTGAGGGGGTTTTTTTCAAAAAAAATCATAAAATGAAAGAGAGAGAGAGATAGAGAAAAAGAAAAAAAACTTACCTACACATATTGCTAGCACCCCCAGCCATTGTTAACGCCATTTGAGAGCACCATTGCCGTGTGAGACCACCACAACCACTGGCCAGTCACACTACTGCAGCCTATCAGCCACCACCAGCCTTTAAGATGCTACTCAATAGCCTCGAAAGAATTGCCACACAAGTTGCAAGTCATTGCCCAGTATCCTCTAGCCACCACCCGAGAGAGAGAGAGAGAGAGAGAGAGAGAGAGAGAGAGAGAGGTAGGTAAATATTTAAAAGACTGGGGAAGGGACCTACTAACCAACCCCCCTCCCTCTCCCCTGCTCGAACTCTTCTTCTTCTTTGTCTCTTCTTCCTTCTCCTTCCTACTCTTCTACTTCTTCTTCTACTACTTCTACTTCTTCTTTCTCTCCCCTTCTTATTATTCCTCCTCACTTCCTATCTCTCATCTCCTTCTTCTGTACCTCCACTACTTCTTCTTATCTTCTATCTTCTTCTTCTTCTTCACCTCTATCTTCTTCTTCACCCCCTTCTTCTTTCTACTCCACTTCTCGTACTATCCATCTTCTTTCACTCTCTTCTTTTTCTTCCACTCCTCTTATTCTATTCTTCTTCCTCTTCTTCTTTTCTATTCTTCTTCTATCTTCTTCTCT
This sequence comes from Lygodium microphyllum, assembly GCF_053477565.2. Taxonomy (NCBI): domain Eukaryota; kingdom Viridiplantae; phylum Streptophyta; class Polypodiopsida; order Schizaeales; family Lygodiaceae; genus Lygodium; species Lygodium microphyllum. The sequence goes on from NW_028229524.1 coordinate 564,344, forward strand.
TCCTATACCTCTTCTTACATTGCTCTTCTCCATCTTCACTCCATCTTCTTCTCTTATTCTTCTATGTCCTTCTTCTTCTATTATCTCTTTCCTGCTTCACCTTCATCTTCTTGGCAAGTTATCAGATTTTTCAAATCTCTTTCATCTTTTTCAATCGTCACTTGATGCTTGTGTAGCCCAATTTCTAATAGCACTCACTCCACATTCCTACATGTTGCAATTGCTTCTTTTTCTGGTTGCATCCTATAAGTAAAGAAAATTATTCATTTACAAGTTTCTCCATGATTCTGACAAAAGCATGCAATGAAGAAATGTGAATACGATCCAATGGAATGTTGACGATGGGCTTCCAAGTGGGATCTTCTCTGTTGTGCATCCGTGTAGCCCTTGTCACCCTTTGTCTCGTCTTCTTTCTATCCTTTCCTTCCACCCTCTCTATCAAGCAATATAGGCATGGATTCTTTGTATTTGCACCATTTGAGATTCCACACATGCATTTTAAAGTTTTCAAGTCTTGTGCAGATGCTATTCAACCAAGTATTGACCATACCCTTCAACCAAGAGCATCTCACCATGTTCCTGATGATCGATGATGTTTGGAATGCTTATGTGCGTAAAGAATAGCTGCAACACCTCAAATTTTTCCTTAGGAACTTCAAATGCAGCGAGCCACCACACACATGGTGCTTGGATTGAGCACTAAAGTTCTTTGGGTTGTTCTTATTGGATTATAAAGCTTTATTCATAAAAGTTACACTAACTCTTTCAAGCTTTACTCCTTTGACAACCTCACTTTCATCTAATTTTATAACAAACTGCAATTTACCATTACATTCCTCAACATACATATTGTAGTACATTACCATTGCTGATTGCACCTTGTACAAATCTAAATAGTAATTGCTGAGTTTGGTGAACTTCACCTTATATGCATTTTTGGTCCCAACCTTTAGTGTTTCCACGCATTGAACATGCATGCGATCTCCTATCAACTCCAAAACTTTTGTATTAAGTTATCATTGATTCCCTGTTAACTTTGAAGATTGAGGAAGAGGCGCAATTCTATTTCTCTTTACCACACAACCAAACCCAACCTTCACACCTTTGAATATCTTTAAGTAAGTCATTGTGCTAATACCGGACCTATCACAAATGGACTGTGAATCCACAATTGAGAACTCATTTGACACATCTTTTAATGTGCACTTAATTTCCTTTTCCTTCACATCCTTAAACTTAGGATTGCTCAAAGAGTTTTCCAAATATACTTGCCTTCAGCAATCTACTAATACATGATCCAACCTCACCCTCACCTAGTTCTCATTATGAGCTACCTTGCATGCTTTGATATGGCACTTCCACTAGCCACTATTCACAATTAACTCATTGATTGGCTTCTTTTATGTGCGCTCCTGTGTAAGCTGATCTTTCTCACGTTGTCCAATTGTGTCTTTGCCTCCTCATATTAGATACCAATGTCATGGATACATTCCTGCATTGAAATAATTTGATTGTTTTGTTGAATTATAGTGTTATTCAGCTGTACCACTTGTCCTATGAGCTATTGTATATGAAGTTGATGTGCAATGATCACATCATGATAATTATTTATGGTTGCTTGTCAAGTTGTAAATACTTTGAATGCCTAATCATTGAGTCATCTAGTGTAATCAGCAATCCATTTTCACCCTTGTAGTACACATACTTCAATAAATTTGTAATTCCTAAGAAAGTTGGAGGTCTATTGCTTATCAATCCCATTTTCCTGTAACTCTGCAAAACCTGAGGGTTAACACTAGTAAGTTTGGTTCTTTTGAATAATGGGCGTATTCAATCTCTACCTCAATATGTAGCTCCTTCTTTCATGTATTCATTTTACTATTGATAGAAACGGGGAGCCTACTCAGTTATCATAGAAGGTAGAGTGGAGATGCACACAGAGGTACACAAAGGTGCCAAGGGAAAGGAGGTGTGAGTAATTCACTCTATTATAATGAAGGTTGCATAAACACAGAGAAGATGTCACAATAGAGCCATGAGAGAGTATATATATGGAAAAAAATAGCTTAGAGAGTAGGGATGTCCAAGGCTTTTCGTATTTTAGATATTTCTATTTTGCCTCCAAAAACATTTCCAAAAACAAGAATTTTGACTAGTTGTTTTTTTTTTAACCAAAAAGGATAGAATATTAAAAATCCCCAAAATATCTTAAAATAAGCTTTCAAATGTTCAATTTCCTTATTCTCGATTAAAAAATCAATTACCTCGTATCTATTAATCATTTTGCATTGAAAACGCACACTAGTCCCATAACTAACTCCTTTTTTAATACAAAATTTGGTTGAAAAAGACTTCTTGAATGAGAAGAGAGAAGGAATCTGAGTATATCTTTGTAGATAATATAAACAAGACAAAACGAGATTACAAAAGTGGAGAGAGAAGAGGATTATTTACTATTCTTCTCTCATCTTTTCCTTGTTTTAAGGAGGAGGGAGGGGCGGGGCTAAAAGGCCCATTTGTGAGTTCATTTTTTTCCTAATGTTAAGGTCTATGTAACATGGCAAAATACAAGGCCTTAATCAATCGAATGGGACTTATAGTGTGAGGAATCCTATTCTATAGATGTATAATCTTGTAGCCTTGGAAATACTTGAGATTTTTGAGATACTGGCTTATCAGCTCGTTCCTCACATCAGTGGAACCACTTTGTGGATTTTTTGGTAAGTTATGCATTTGTTGAGGACGTATTTCTCAATTGTGGTCTTGAGGGGTTATGTGAATTGTCCAATCTTATTAGCTCAGGACTACTATGGGGATTATTGCTGATATGCCTAGTTATGGCCACCGAGTGGTTAGTATGGGTAATGAGCGAGCTAGCGATTGACTATCTTCCTATTCTTTCATGGACGTATAGGATTGTGCAATGATAATTTATCGGAAACCCCTTGCTATTTATGTAGGGGACCTAGCTAATAATTTGATGCATTTAGTGTAGAACCTGAGCGGCCCATCCCTTGGTTTAGTTTTGTGCTTTAGTAGAGATTGTGTGGTGGTCAAGGGTTTTCTCTCAACAGTAGGATGTTGAATAGTATGCTTTATAGCCATATTTTCATTAGGCCAAGAGGGCCATTTGTTTATTTGGTGTAGGTGCAGTTAATGGTTTCTTATCTTAGTGTTGTACCAGATAGGTCTGAAGAAGGGCTTGGAGGGAGCCTCTTAGTACCTAACAGCTTCTTGTGGCCAAGTCCAAGTGTTATTCTTCCTTTTCAAGCTTTCTATCCATTAATTTGAATGTATATGTGCATATGAAAATGTTTTTTCTTTTGTGGAGAACTACCATTTAAGGCATGAAGTCCTAAGGTTTGGTTTGGTATATTTAGGGGAGGTCTGCTGACCAATTGTCTGCCTCTTGTAAAGGCACTGTCAAGCATTTAAAGATATGTTTTGAGGCATTCTTTAGTGACCCTATCTTGCTAGCCTACTAGATAGCTATTTCTAGGAGCTTCTGTTAGTTGTGAGATATCTAGAGAATCCTACAAAAAATAAAGATAAAAATGATAAATATCTTTAAAAAATCTATAAATAAAATAGAGACAGGTGTAAAAAAGGTTTCTAACCTCTAAAATAAGTAAAAAAATAAAGAAATTTTCCAAGAGTAAATAATCATTGCCTTGTAAAGGCCTAATAGGTTCCAGGGGGTGAGTCAAACCCGATGTCTTACCCTTCTTAGGGGTGACATTGAGCCAAAAAAATAAATAAGGATGGTTGGAGCAAAAATAAAACTGAGTGGAAGAAAAATGAGTTAGTGTCACCTTTGCGAGAGCTTGGTAGGTTCTTCGGTACAAAGATAAGACTTGGGACCGAGGCCCTATTCTCCTTGGATCACAATATACTCAACTCTCTCCTTTTTGCATGTCCGAGTATCAAGTCCTGAAGTATAAAAAAGTGATAAATGAAAAGTATCTAAAGATAAAAGACTAGGCTATAGGAGTCCTCGCCTAATAAGAGTTCCTAGTTAAGTTGTCCTAGGTCTGATAGGTAGATTGGACCACCACTTTTGATAGTTCTTTTTTGTTGTTTTATGTTGGAGTAGTTGGTTAGTGATAGATTTGGATCTCTATTCAATTATGCTTGGCCTATCCCTCATAGCTCTTCATGCCTTGATTTTGTCAGGGGATAAGGTGAGAGCTATATTTGTATTTTGTCATGTATTATTCTTTGAAGAAGCTTGATGCTCTTTATGGCTTATTTATGTGTAGATTAATTCCTGGACTTGACAGGCCCAGTTGCTCTATCCTGTGGTCACCAATGATAGCGAGATTTTAAGCAAAAAAAAGCCAAAAATGTGCCAAATTTTGCATATTTTGATTATTGTGCTCATTGTCTGTATGACATGCACACACATAGTTCACATAAAAAGTATGGCATTACATGCATAATGAGCCTTTGGCTCTGATTTAGTCTAATGTTTGTGAACCTATACCTTGCAAGTCATTAGGCAGTGGGAAGCATTTTATTACTTTCATTGATGATTACTCACATAATGTAATATTTCCACAACAAAATATTAAAGGACCTAGATCCCGCACAAAAGCGACTCAAAGTAATCTCCCACAACAAAAAACTTTGGGCTAAGTGCTCCATCCACGTGCATCAACAAACATCAGCCCCGCATCATGTATAGGAAGCCGTGGCTCAAAATCCGTAGTCCACCGTGGGAACACCCCTTCAAAGGGAAAAAGGATAAAGGATTATTTGCAAAAAAAAATTAAAACTCCCTCCCCTTCAGCCCGTTGCATGGCGGGGAGAGGGAGTATGAGCACGTGTATGGAGGGGCATGGGGGAGGGAAGCATGCACCTTTCCACTTGTGTGGCCACCCCCCTACCTTAACCTCATATAAACACCCTCCTCCCAAGCTTGGAGGGGGGGATTGATCATGCTGCTACTGCCCGCCGTGAGGAGCTGCCCCGCCACTGCCGTTCGACTACTACTGCCACGCCACCAGTCGCCCTCATCGCCTTCATCATCATCATCATCATCATCATCATCATCATATCCACCATCATGTTTCCACATCATCCCTGTAATCTAGAAGCTTGAGAAGCTTCTATTGAAGCTTCTCTAAGCCAAGTTCACCCGGTCTCCCAGGGTTTCTAAACCGTGCTCCCCAAGGCCTATTTTCCATGTCGCGAGGGAAATCTCGGGCAGTAGGGATTTTTGAAAATCGGATAAAGGGCAAGGAGAGTTCACTGAGTTGAAATCTGCTGCATCAATGGCTCCTAAACAAAAGTCGAGAGGAGCACACACGGGAGCTTCCACCCAAAGTACGAGAGTGGACAACGCCCCCGTTTTGAATGCCCAGGTTCCGATTAATATTTTCGCATGGAAAGGATGCATTAAGCATGTTTTAATTCTCGTAGGGAAGTTTAAATGCATTGGGAAATTTATATACTCAATCGATCTACAAAGTTTAGTTGCATGTCGAGTACTTGCATTTGCTTGCACTTCCGTGGTCAAGAGCAGTTGCATTTTCAAACGTATGATGCATAAGTTAAAAGATGAAATTGTGCGAAGGCGACCTTGTTGCATCTCGCGAAGGATAGGACACATAACACATAACGCACTTAGGTAATAAATTCCTAGTTGTATCTCAGTATAAGGTAATCGTAAATGGACATTAAATGATGTCTAAATTGTTACCATGAAAGGAAACGATTTATGAACTTTGATATAGGCAATTCGCATGCAATGTTAATTGCAATTTAGGTTGCGATAAAGCAGTAGAAGAAGGATTAAATCAATGATGTATTCATTGGCATCTGGTCATGAATGAATGATGCATCCATGCATAGAGTTCTTTATCAAAGTTCGAAATTGGGAAAAGATGCATCTTCATTAAAATACTAAGGCTTTGAATTTGATGCATCAATGTAGGGTTTTTAAGAATAGCTCTGAATGTCAAACAATATCGCATAGGGCAAGGAAAAGAAAGATCACTATAGATCCTATAGTTGCATAAAAGCAAAATGCTTTTGAAATTGCATATTCTCACGCAATGATACATCTTGCAGTTACTTCCATCTTTTAAGGAAAGTCTTCTGAACTCTAGAAGAATGTATTTGCATCTTTAAAGGAAAGATCATCTTTAATCGTGGGTTGGTTAGTTCAACTAAGTAATTCGCGTGTAATTGAGTAGCTTACATGAAATTCATAAAGGTATGGTTAGTTAGCATATGATGGTCACCTCAATGTGCTAGGTAAGGTTAAGCTATGTTGAAATTCTGCCTAGTATCGCACTTAGGATGCCAATTTAATATTTCCGATCTTAAAGGACCTACCCACATTTCCGAAATGTTAGGGTTATCAAATCACCCGTGTAAGATTGGTCTAGGTTTTCCACCCTAAGAATCAGTTGACCAAATGCTAAACCTCCACAAGGAATTTAGGGACCTTATGGCCAAAACGTTTGTCGACCTAGTAGGGTTAGGGTTGGATTGGGTCAAGAGGACTCCCAAGCCCTTATCTTGATCAAAGGTGTTCTTGATCAAGAAAGATCGTACGAAGAAATATATAATCCGATAGGTCAGATACTGACACCTATCTCGTGCTGCAAGCTGCAACATCATATGCTCTTGTGTCTAAATCACAAGATAGTACCACTACACCTTAGACCAAGGTTGGCAAGTTCTAATTACAAGTTAGCCTCTCTGAGAATTGAGTAGTTACCCTACTATAACACTTCCCCTTGGGAACTATCTTGTCAAGTTTGGGGAGGTGGTGAGTTGCCAAGAAGCAATTTGACCCCAACCAAGTTAGGACAATGGGGTTGTCCAGGATTTATTGACCATAACCTAAAATAGTGACAATTTGGGTCAACAGGGTATAAACCCTAACCCAAGGAAAAAGGGTAAACAAGCAAACTCAGCTTACGAAACCCTTGGGATCTTGCCAAGTTACGATTAATCCAGGATTGAATGCTGGAAGTATTCGAAAAGAAGAAATTACACCTTAGAAATTGGTCGTACAAACAACCACTGGAATGCTCGTGATTGTGCACTTAGGAGCACTATTTGTACTTCTTTGCTCAAGGAACTAATGCCGAAAAAATGACTAATGTTTTAGGTTAAAAGCCTGGAGGGAGAGGCAATATTAGTTACCTCCGATTGTCTGCCTGACCCTATCCAAGGGGGTTGTTAGCCACCCTGGGTACGTGGACCGAACCCCCCACGAGAGATCTCTTCGTGGGTGCTACTTGGAGTAGGAGGATGCTTGGGTGCCAAGGGAGGCTCTGGCCGTAAATCCCTTGCCTCCGGATCCTGCACAAGAGGCCAACATGACTCGAGATGGGATCTCGAGGCCCGCATACTAGTCAACGTGCGGAACTTGGAATAGTGATCCCTGAGGATTACTCGAATAGCCTTCGAGCTGGATATTTAATGTATTTCAAAGATTTTGATAAATAAAGATCAAATGTTGAAAAAGAAACTTGTTTGAGATTGTTTTTCTATATCAGTGCCTAAGTTATGTGAAGGAACCAATAATTAATTGGCTAATTAAGGAAACTATTTTTGATTGTCAAACTAAATGTGGTAGGTAATTAGATAACTAAAGCAACCCGAGGAAAGTGCGGTGGACATGACTCTGGGTCCGTCCTACGAAAGGGTGGTCCCGGTTGGCCGGGAACTTTTCTCAAAGGAATTGACAGCAAGGTAATAATGACCTAGAATCTAGAGAGCTAGAGTCCCGGTTTATACTATTTTAGGGGAACAAAATGGGACTATGCCTTACGGGCAGAGAGGTGGAGCTTTGCATCCCTCTCGTTTCCCATTCTCCTTGAACCAAGTGTAGTATAAATCCTCTTTGACCCTGATGTTCAACACAAAGTGGTTCGTCTGGGGCTTGACGCTAGCTACCTCCTAGGAACTTGACTATTAGGAAAACCCTGACTCAGGTCGGTCCTAAGTGGGAACGGCCAGATGCTTCCGCTTCGTGGTAGACTCTGAAAGACCTAGATCACAAACCCCGTGACATTCCTTGTGAGTGCCGGGCGGCACTTTCTAGACTCCCTTCCCGGTGGGCTGCTAAGATGTTTCCTACAAGTGGACAGGGGGACACATTATAGTTGGTATCAGAGTCAACCAATACGATCTAGTATTTACAAGAAAACTTAATGAGGGGTAGTAGAGTAATGTTTTCGTTAAGAACATTTCCTTACTTACTTATCGATGCTAGCCTGTAGAGTCGTGAAGCATGGAACAAATTCTTGGTGTTCCAAGTTATGTTTATGACTGCAATGCGTGCTTCGGATTATTGATGGAGGCTAGGCATGATGAATATTCTAGACCACATCTACAATCCTTCACCCATGTACGTGGAGCGGAGATGGATGGGTGAATCAGAAATATATTACATAGTGACCCACCGGCTTGCGTACCTTCAGACCAACTTGAAGAGAATCAAGTGGATGGAGGATTTAAAGATCATGAAGCTGTTCATCTTTGTCGAGGCTCACGCAAAAGCAACCCTACATGTCGGTGGTCGGAAGGTCAATCAGAACAAGTATGTATACGAGGAAGTGACTCAAATAATTCCCTGCTGACAAAATTAAGGTGTTGGGACATTATGAGAAGAATGGGTATCAAAGGAAGGGATACCCCAAGCTTCCTATGACCTATCGATTCCTGAAAATCCATGACCCCTCCCCATATTATTACTCAGTCCCCTAGTTGAATGTAACACAATCTTATTTTCCCCAAACAGATGTGCCAATCAGCTTGTTCCACCTTCCCAAAATAAATGTACTTGAAAGGGCTATGCCCATATGAATGAATAAGATTTTTATCACTGTCTGTTAGGGCTGTGAGTGTTGGTAAAGGAGTTAAGTGATTAGGTCATTTGGCTAAAAGCTGAACTGGGGATATTAATGTAATGTGGGAAATGTTTAGTAAGTTTTTAACGAAAAGAATCTTATTGCCCAGGTGCAACCTCAAGTGTAGATTCCTAGTCCAACCCCTGCACCAAGTACATCTATAATTCAAGAGAAGAAGTTCCTTCTCAAACAAATCAAGCCACCTGAATTCGATGGTAAGGGAAGGACCGTCCAAACTGACGCCAAGGTCTGGATAGAATCCATGGAGGATTATTTTGAGGCAGTAGCAACTGCACCTGCTAACCAAGCTATGCTCGCCAAACTGAAGCTTACTGATGAAGCAAGACTTTGGTGGAAACAATGGTGCAGAGACCAAGGGAAGGGTCAATTACTTGGGAGAAGCTTAAAAAATTTGTGCGAGGGAGATATCTACCACCTGCCTACTGCACACAGAATATGAACGAATTCCATGAATTAAAGCAGCTTGGACTATCTCTGGATGCATAGTATTCAAAATTCGTCTCTCTCTTAAAGTGCACGCCACAAATGGATATTACACAACAGGTGTCAAAGTTTTGTGCTGGGTTAAATCCACCTATAAACACCTTCTTGGAATCAATGCGTCCAACGGACCTTCAAGACGCTCTCATTCGAGCTTCACCGATAATTTAGGAGGTGCAGACCAAGCCAAGGAATAACAGGACTCGGTCTTACAAGGATCAGAACAAGGGAATGTATAGGTCTCAGGCTAAGAGAGCGCAGGGCCAAATTCAAGGACAAAGGAAGAAAGCTAGGGCCAACACTGTCAACAACTTCATTCCTACACAAGGCAATGGCCGCAATCTCCATTGCTTCCATTGCAACGAGCGTAGTCACTTTAAAAGGTAGTGTCCCAAGCTTAGTAAAGGACAACGTCAAGGGCCATCCCCAGGAGCCGCCCATGGCCAAGGAGCCACCGTCAAGGCCAGAGGGAGAACCTCCAGTGTTGCCAACAAGGAGTTGAGTGATGAAGAAGATCCATCCATGGAAGCAGACATTGAAAGGGCAATGCTTCACGCCGCTCTTCACAAGAAAGGCCTGAATCGCCAATTCTCAGTGATTCAAACTCCTTCAAATTACCAAGGTAAAAGCTTCAAAACCTTGATTAATTGTGGTAGTACACATTCCTTCATTTCACCAGTCTGTGCAAAGAAATTAGGAATAGCCACAAAAGATGCATCTAGCTTACTTGTGGAATTAGCAAATGGCCGAGAGGTCTCTTGTACCAAGTAAACTACTAAGGTGAAATTCCTATTGGGTGGAAAGTCAACCTCGGTCAAATTCAGGGTAATGAACCTAGGTATCCATGAATGTTTGCTCAGAATGGATTGGCTAATACCCAATGACGCCCACATTCACTGTGGAAAGGGCTAAGTCTCCTTTCGAAATTCTGAAGGGGAACTGGTTACAACTCAAAAGGAGAGGCTGGTAACCCAAAAATTCAGCTGGCAAAGGCAACACGGATAATAAAAGGAGTTAGGAAGGGCCTACCTGTCTATTTGATTAAACTAAATAAGCTAGATCAAAATCAAGAATCTAGGGAAGAACCTTCATGGTTAAAGGAATACGCAGACGTATTTCCTGAAGAGCTAACAGAACTTCCTCCTCAAAGGGAAGTCGATCACGAAATCAAGCTAGTGCCAGGAGCTGCACCAATCACAAAGAGACCATATAGGATGTCCATCCCGGAGCTAAAGGAGTAACTCAAGCAACTATTAAACCAAGGCTACATCCATCCTAGCAGTTTGCCATGGGGAGCTCCAATGCTATTCCAGAAGAAGAAAGATGGAACGCTTCGACTATGCATTAACTATAGAGGGTTGAATCAATTGACCATTAAAAATAAATACCCCATTCCAAGAATAGATGAACTTCTTAACCGTCTTCAAGGTGCGAAGATCTTCTCTAAGATTGATCTCAAGTCTGGATATTACCATATAAGGATCAAGGAAGAAGATATCCCAAAGATGGCATTCAATACAAGGTATGGACACTTTGAATTCCTGGTTATGTCATTCAGGCTGACAAATGCTCCTACTACCTTCAACAGGTTAATGCAGGATATCTTTAGGTCCTATCTTGATGACTTCACACTCGTCTTCTTTGACGATATCCTAGTTTACTCTAAGCAGGAAAAAGATCATGAACCCCAGCTTCGTATCGTCCTTGAGACAATGAGGGCACAAAAGCTTTATGCCAAGAAGAAGAAGTGTGCATTTTTCAAGCGACAAATTGAATATCTAGGATTCATTGTATCAGCGGAAGGGATTTTAGTAGATCCGGTCAAGGTCAGAGACGTTCTGGAGTGGCCAACACCAACTTCTACCAAAGAAATACGTAGTTTTCTTAGATTGACAGGATGGTACAAGGTCTTTATCAAAAACTATGCTTTGATTGCAGTGCCTCTAACCGACCTACTAAAGAAGTATCAATTGTATGGTCACCTGCTGAACAATCCAGCTTTGACAAACTAAAGCAAAGCTTGGTATCAGCACCCATCCTGAAACTTCCTGATCTTAGTAAAAAGTTTGAAGTGATAACTAATGCTAGCGCACTTGCCTTAGGATGTGTGCTCATGCAAGAAGGTCATCCCGTAGCATACTCTTCAAGGAAACTGAAGAGTCATGAAAGGAACTATGCTACCCACGATCTGGAGCTGTTGGCTGTCATCCATGCTCTCAAACTTTGGAGACACTACTTGTTGGGTAACAAATTTACCTTAGTGACAGACCACAAGAGTCTTAAATGGATTTTTACCCAGAACGAGCTCAATATGAGGCAACATCGATGGATTGAAGTACTGGAAGAATATGACTTTGAAATTAAATACCGGCCTGGAAAGGAGAATGTAGTTGCCGATGCACTCAATCGCAAGGCATTTCTGAATTCTCTGATTTTGCAAGATCCATTAACAACCACATCTCTAGCCACCAAGGTATCCATGCCAAACAACCCAATTCTTGAGCTAGCTAGAGAAGAGGCATGCCATGACCCAACCTATCAGAAATTGCTAAGGGAGATCCCCATCAAGGATCAAGACCCAAAGCTACAAACAAAGTATCAAGAATTCTCTATCAATAGTGGACTTGTCTACTATAGGACAAGATTATGTATTCCGGCAACCCAGTCACTCAAGCAGAAGATACTTTGGGAAGCCCATGACTCCCCTTTCTCAGGACATCCTGGCTATGCCAAGACCCTTAATGCAGTCAGGAAGAGCTATTATTGGGATAGGCTCAAAGGTGACGTTCTCAAATATGTCATGGAATGTTTGTCTTGTCAACGCATTAAGGCCAAGCATGTCAAAATGCCAGGGAAATTGCAACCACTTGACATCCCCCAAATGAAATGGGAATTCATTAGTATGGATTTTGTTGTTGGCCTGCCCCAAGCTCAGGGAGGATACAACTCCATTATGGTCGTGGGGGATATGCTCACCAAGGTTGCACATCTTATCCCTGTTAAGACAAACTATAAAGCCACATACATTGCAAGGTTATTCATCAAGGAAATATTCAAACTATATGGGTTACCCAGAAGAATCATTAGTGATCGTAACTCTCTCTTCACCTCACACTTCTGGAGGGCTGTCTTCGAGGCCATTGGGACTCAACTCTATTTCAGTATAGCTTACCATCCCCAAACCGATGGTCAAAGGGAACGAGTCAACCAAGTCATTGAAGATATGCTTAGGGACACTGCTGTCGTGAACCCAAAAAGTGGATTCAATATTTGCCACTGGTTGAGTTTGCCTACAATGCCTCTTACCAACAAAGCATTCAGATGACCCCTTTTCAAGCATTGTGTGGACACGATTGTCGTAGTCCTTTGAGCTTTTCGGATCTAACCCTGAGGGTTAAAGCTTCAAAGCACATGCTAGAAGACATGGATGACCAAATCAAATCAATAAGATAGGACATCCAAGCCGCCAAGGACAGACAAAAGGCCTACACAGACTTGAAACATCAAGACAGATCCTTCGTTGAAGGCGATATGGTCTTCATTCACATACGTTCAAAGAAGAGTTCCCTATCCTTGGGTGAATGCAAAAAGCTAAGTCCAAGGTATTGTGGACCCTACAAGATTCTCAAGTGCCCAGGGCCTAATTCTTACAGACTGCAACTCTCCGAAAACCTAAAAGTTCATAATGTATTCCATATCAGTCTATTGAAAAAGTATGTACCTAACCCTAGTCACATGCTTGATGATCAACAAGTTGTAATGCCGAGCCAAGGAGTCCTTGAGCTACGGCGTGACAAGATCTTAGATGTTAGGGAGAGGCATTTGAGATCCAGGACCTTGAGAGAATACCTCATCCAGTGGAAAGGTTACCCCGAAGAGGATGCCACTTATGGATGAAACTACTCTCAACCAACAATACCCCCAAATCTTCTCAAGATGAGGACATCTCGATTTCTCTAAGGGGGAGAAAATGTAATATTTCCACAACGAAATATTAAAGGACCTAGATCCCGCACAAAAGCGGCTCAAAGTAATCTCTTGCAACAAAAAACTTTAGGCTAAGTGCTCCATCCGCGTGCATCAACAAACACCAGCCCCGCGTCATGTATAGGAAGCCGTGGCTCAAAATCCGTCGTCCACCGTGGGAACATCCCTTCAAAGGGAAAAAGGATAAAGGATTATTTGTAATTTTTTTTAAAACTCCCTCCCCTTCAGCCGTTGCATGGCAGGGAGAGGGAGTATGAGTAGGTGTATGGAGGGGCATGGGGGGGCATGGGGGAGGGAAGCATGCACCTTGCACTTGTGTGGCCACCCCCCCTACCTTAACCTCATATAAACACCCCCTCCCAAGCTTGGAGGGGGGGATTGATCGTGCTACTGTTGCCCACTGTGAGGAGCTGCCCGCCGCCATCCAACTGCTGGCGCCATGCAGCCAAGCTGCTACCGCCCCCGTTGCCTTCATCATCATCATCATCATCATCATCATCCTCATCGTCGTCATCATCTCCCTCATCGTTATCTTCACCATCATCATCATCTCCACCCATCATGTTTCCACGTCATCCCTATAATCCAGAAGCTTGAGAAGCTTCTATTGAAGCTTCTCTAAGCCAAGTTCACCTGCGTCTCCCGGGGTTTCTAAACCGTGCTCCCCAAGGCCTACTTTCCATGCCGCGAGGGAAATCTCGAGCAGTAGGGAGTTTTGAAAATCGGATAAAGGACAAGGAGAGTTTGCTGAGTCAAAATCTGTTGCATCAATGGCTCCTAAACAAAAGTCGAGAGGAGCACATGCGGGAGCTTCCACCCAAAGTACGAGAGTGGACAACGCCCCGGTTTTGAATGCCCAGGTTCCGATTAATATTTCCGCATGGAAAGGATGCATTAAGCATGTTTTAATTCTCATAGGGAAGTTTAAATGCATTGGGAAATTTATATACTCAATCGATCTACAAAGTTTAGTTGCATGTCGAGTACTTGCATTTCCTTGCACTTCCATGGTCAAGGGCAGTTGCATTTTCAAACGTATGATGCATAAGTTAAAAGATGAAATTGTGTGAAGGCGACCTTGTTGCATCTCGCGAAGGATAGGACACATAACACATAACGCACTTAGGTAATAAATTCCTAGTTGTATCTCGAGTATAAGGTAATCGTAGACAGACATTAAATGATGTCTAAATTGTTGCCATGAAAGGAAAAGATTTATGAACTTTGATATAGGCAATTCGCATGCAATGTTAATTGCAATTTAGGTTGCGATAAGTAGTAGAAGAAGGATTAAATCAATGATGTATTCATTGGCATCTGGTCATGAATGAATGATGCATCCATGCATAGAGTTCTTTATCAAAGTTCAAAATTGGGAAAAGATGCATCTTCATTAAAATACTAAGGCTTTGAATTCGATGCATCAATGTAGGGTTTTTAAGAATAGCTCTGAATGTCAAACAATATCGCATAGGGCAAGGAAAAGAAAGATCACTATAGATCCTATAGTTGCATAAAAGCAAAATGCTTTTGAAATTGCATATTCTCACGCAATGATACATCTTGCAGTTACTTCCATCTTTTAAGGAAAGTCTTCTGAACTCTAGAAGAATGTATTTGCATCTTTAAAGGAAAGATCATCTTTAATCGTGGGTTG
This sequence comes from Lygodium microphyllum, assembly GCF_053477565.2. Classification (NCBI taxonomy): domain Eukaryota; kingdom Viridiplantae; phylum Streptophyta; class Polypodiopsida; order Schizaeales; family Lygodiaceae; genus Lygodium; species Lygodium microphyllum. The sequence continues at coordinate 579,359 of NW_028229524.1, forward strand.
GTTAGTTCAACTAAGTAATTCGTGTGTAATTGAGTAGCTTACATGAAATTCATAAAGGTATGGTTAGTTAGCATATGATGGTCACCTCAATGTGCTAGGTAGGGTTAAGCTATGTTGAAATTCTGCCTAGTATCGCACTTAAGATGCCGATTTAATATTTCTGATCTTAAAGAACCTAACCACATTCCCGAAATGTTAGGGTTATCAAATCACCCATGTAAGATTGGTCTAGGGTTTCCACCCTAAGAATCAGTTGACTAAATGCTAAACCTCCGCAAGGAATTTAGGGACCCTAGGGCCAAAACGTTTGTCGGCCTAGTAGGGTTAGGGTTGGATTGGGTCAAGAGGACTCCCAAGCCCTTATCTTGATCAAAGGTGTTCTTGATCAAGAAAGACCGTACGAAGAAAGATATAATCCCACAGGTCAGATACTGACACCTATCTCGTGCTACAAGCTGCTACATCATATGCTCTTGTGTCTAAATCACAAGATAGTACTGCTACACCTTAGACCAAGGTTGGCAAGTTCTAATTACAAGTTAGCCTCTTTGAGAATTGAGTAGTTACCCTACTACAACACTTCCCCTTGGGAACTGTCTTGTCAAGTTTGAGGCAGTGGTGAGTTGCCAAGAAGCAATTTGACCAACCAAGTTAGGACAATGGGGTTGTCCATGATTTATTGACCATAACCTAAAATAGTGACAATTTGGGTCAACAGGGTATAAACCCTAACCCAAGGAAAAAGGGTAAACAAGCAAAGTCAACTTAGGAAACCCTTGGGATCTTGCCAAGTCACGATTAATCCAGGATTGAATGCCGGAAGTATTCGGAAAGAAGAAATTACACCTTAGCAGTTGGCCGTACAAACAACCACTGGAATGCTCGTGATTGTACACTTAGGAGCATTGTTTGTACTTCTTTGCTCAAGGAACTAATGCCGAAAAAATAACTAATGCTTCATGTTAAAAGCCTGGAGGGAGAGGCAGTATCAGTTACCTCTGACTGTCTGCCTGACCCTATCCAAGGGGGTTGTTAGCCGCAAGAGGTCTCTGCATAGGTGCTACTTGGAGCAGGAGGACTCTTGGGTTCCAGGGAGGCTTTGGCTATAAATCCCTTGCCTCCGGATCCTGCACAAGAGGCCGACGTGACTCAAGATGGGATCTTGAGTCCCGCATACTAGTCAACGGGTGGAACTTGGAATAGCAATCCCTGAGGATTGCTGGAATAGCCTTCGGGCTGGATATTTGATGTATTCCAAAGACTTTGATAAATAAAGATCAAATGTTGAAAAAGAAACTTGTTTGAGATTGTGTTTCTATGTCAATGCCTAAGTTACGTGAAGGAACCAATAATTAATTGGCTAATTAAGGAAGTTGTTTTTGCTTGTCAAACTAAATGTGATAGGTAATTAGATAACTAAAGCAACCCGAGGAAAGTGCGGTGGACGTGACTCTGGGTTCGTCCTACGGAAGGGTGGTCTCGGTTGGCCGAGAACTTTTCTCAAAGGAATTGATAGCAAGGTAACAATGACCTAGAATCTAGAGAGCTAGAGTCCCGATTTATACTATTTTAGGGGGACAGAATGGGACTATGCCTTACAGGCAGAGAGGTCGAGCTTTGCATCCCTCTCGTTTTCCATTCTCCTTGAACCAAGTGCAGTATAAATCCGCTTCGACTCTGATATTCAACGCAAAGTGGTTTGACGCTAGCTACCTCCTAGGAACTTGACTATTAGGAAAACCCTGACTCAGGTCGGTCCTAAGTGGGAACGGCCAGATGCTTCCACTTCGTGGCAGACTCGGGAAGACCTAGATCACAAACCCCGTGACATTCCTTGATAGTGCCGAGTGGCGCTTGCTAGACTCCCTTCCCGATGGGTTGCTAAGACATGTCCTACAAGTGGACAGGGGGACACGTTACACATAAGGTCTAGGTATACCCCATAAAGTAAAAGTGAGAAATATTTAACTAGGTTTCAACATTGGCTTGCTCTTATTGAGAACTAATTTGGATGTAGCCTGAAATACCTACGTCTGACAATGGGGTTATGTGTTTAAAGCCTTTGAGCAGTTTTGTGATGAGAGGAGCATTAAGCATCAATTGGACCGCCCGATGTACCCCAACCTAGATTGATATAGTTGAGCACATGAATAGGATGATTTAGGAGAGAGTCCATAGTATGCTTATTCATGCAAGCTTACCACAATACTTTTGGGATGAAGGCAGTTATTATTGCCATATATTTAATTAGTCAATCCCCATGCACTAATCTTAACTATCAAGTTGTGTAGAGGAGGTATGGTCTAAAAATCCTCCATCATATACTCATTTGTGTATCTTTGGCTATATGAGGCTTTCTGCAATCTTCCCAAGGATAAGTGTAATAAGTTGGATCTTAAGTCAATGAAATGCATCTTTTTTAGTTATGGAATGTAGATGAGATGAGCTATTGCCTATGGGATTTGCTGGCTCGAAAGGTCATCTACAACCATGATATTGTTTTTTATGAAGAGAGAATGCATAAGTAGCATGAGTATGTAGTTGAGGTATGCAAGGTGATATTTTAGAAGGCCCCTCCTCTTATTGTATAGCTAGCTCAACAACCTACAACAAACTGTTGCCTTAGTGACCCGTGACCATAATGTTAGATATGATATATAGTTCCTAGCTTGTTTTACGATGGCCTACTAGAGATACATATCATCTTGATTGGTTTGCATTCTCCATGGATAGTTGAAAAATAACTCATTGTAAAAAAATCATACATGGGACTTGGTTCCTTTGCCTAGTGGAAAGTGTGCTTTGCCATGCAAGTGGGTGTACAAGTTGAAGACTATCCCTAGATGTCCCAAGCCAATATATAAGGCCATATTGGTTTTTAAGGACTTTAAGCATGTGTATGGTGTTGAATTCAATGAAGTCTTCTCTTCTATAGTTAAGATGTTTTAGCATTGGTTGCATAGTTAAATTTGGACATTTATCAGATGGATATAAAGATGGCTTTTCTAAATGGAGACTTACATGATGAGATTTATATACAATAGCCTAACGGCTTTGAGGAAAAAGGCAAAGAATACCTAGTATGTAAGTTAAGATATATCATATATGGTCTTAAGTAGGCACCTAGGGAACGGTACTATAAGTTCAAAGATTTTATGCGTTTACACAGATATACTCGTAATGATATGGATCTTTGTTTATACACAAAGAAGACCTATGATGGTAGCCTTATGATTTTGGTACTCTATGTGGATGATATTTGATTGTTGGGGCTCACGATAAGCTATATGCATTGAAAAGTTAGCTCAAGAAGAGTTGTGAGATGAAAGATATGGGATAGGCCTCACTTATTCCTCGAGTAAGTTACTCATGAATATATGTGTGCATCATGTGGGTTCAAAATAATGTATTTTAAAAATAACATTTTATACATACAAAAGGGTGTAATATAAAGGGGTTATTTATAGATTGAATAGAAAAGGGTTATGTTTTATTCAGGAAAATTTCATAGATAAGGATATTTATAAATAGGCCTTGAGCACACATGATGTAGAGGATATACATATAGTAACTTCCCCGATATTTGTTCTTGGGATGCACATCATGCATGATCCCTTTCTAAGGAGATCCTTTACTTTTTATAGAAGAAGTACATCCTGAAGGTCCTTGATCAGTTTCATATACCGGATGTTAACCCTATTGGTTGTCCTTTACCTTCTCATATGAAGATTAGTCAGGCCAATTTTCTACAGTCTAATGAGCAAAAGGCCAAGGTGGCCACACAAGATCCCTTATGCATCCGGAGTGGACACTTTGATATATGCTATGATAGTAACTTGTCTTGACGTAACATTTGCAGTGAGATTTGTGGCACACTATATGGCTATAGTTGGTAGACAACATTGGGATGCCATGAAGGGTATCACGAGATACCTTAAGGACATTGTAGATATGTGTATATATTATGGTGGCTAGGATATGTATAATAATATATACTTATATGATATTGTGCATTATTAAAAGTATTATTTTATTTATGAATGATAAGTTTAAGCTTCTTTAGTGGTAATTTTAACTACTCATTGATCTTTAGTACTACTAAATTATTTGATTTAATCTCTTTAATATAAATAATATCAAAGTATTTTAATTTTAAAGGGAATCACACACCTATACATTGCAAGTAGCGAGTGCTCATCATTGTCACTTCATTATTTATTCTTTCAATGACTAATAAAATAAGGGATACCAGTCACATATTGTGACTATTGGAGTTTCCATGCCGTATATATTGAGTCTCTTTGTCTTGCTCTCTTACTCCAGCTACCATAGTTCATACCTTTGTTGCTTCTACTTGCTCACTCTCACTCATGTTTCTCCCTTCACATTGTTTATTTGCTACATAAATATGACTTATTATACATAAGCCCTTCATATGACACTACATTATGCTTGGTAGATAAATAGAAGAAAACTAATATATATATTGTTATGGTCATAACGTTATTAAGTGAAATTATATAAATTAATATTTTTTTAAATTTATTGAGTAAAAATAATATTTAGATAAATCTATATAGTAAGTATAAGGTATAATAATATATACTTATATGATATTGTGTATTATTAAAATTATTATTTTATTTATGAATGATAAGTTTAAGCTTCTTTAGTGGTAATTTTAACTACTCATTGATCTTTAGTACTACTAAATTATTTGATTTAATCTCTTTAATATAAATAATATCAAAGTATTTTATTTCAAAGGGAATTGAACCCATGATTTTCTAAAACAAGAGGGTTCCTAGAACAACGGATCTAGTGTTGGCAGTGTCTATAGCTCAATGGATGAGAGTACGTGGTTAAGATTTAAGATATGTTTTTAAAAATTCAAACAAGCTTTCTATATGGAATGCTTTGATAAAATTTTTCGTGGTTCATTTTTAGAGAGTTACCCTAGCTTTCTTTATAAAAGCAACAATATTGTGTGTAAAATAGGAGAAGGTAAAAATTTACTAGTTTCTCCTTCATCCGAAGTGAAATTAAAAGCTTTTAGTTAATTTTGGTATGTTTTGGATGTGATGGTAATGGAAGAATGTCATGATTTCACACTCAAAAATCTCTATAGTAACTATAGTAAGCTATAAGAAACCCCTTGGCATACAAACTTTTTATTTTTATTCATGCTTGTATTTTCTTTACAAGTAAATATATGATACACATGTAAATAACTATGTAACTCAACATTTCATAATGGAGGATGACAAACGATGGGGAGACACAAGGAACTTTTAATCATTCCCTATGTAGGAAATTTTATGAAATATAGGAATTCATTGATATTTCCTATACATGTATCTATGTATTTCCTACATATAACTAGAGAATCAAATTTCCCACATCTACTAGTAGGGAATTACACATCAAAAGAGAGAATTTCCTACATTCTTTCAAAATTTCTTATAGAAGAGAATATTAGGATAATCTGATTCCCCACTTGTAATAGTAGGAAACTGTAGATCATTGTAGTGAATTCTTATGTTCTCTCAAAATTCCCTACATAAGAGAATGTAGGAATGTCATTTCCCACTTCTAATGGTAGAAAATTATATGTACGTGTGAAGAATTGCCTACATTCCCTCAAAATTCTCTATATAGGAGAATATACAAAATTCAAGCATTGCTCTAGGTACTTAAGATCTAGCTTATAAAAAAACGTATAAATTTGTTAAAGTTGGAATTGACCATTTGAAGGTGTCTAAGAGCCATCTATCCCAAGTACACACATATACATGCATGTACACACACACATGCCCTCTCCACTCCTAGTTAAGAAGTCATATCTAGGTGCAATTTTGGACTTGTTTTCCTTGCATTAAATGTTAGGAAACTCGTTGAAAATGGCTCCCATATTATACAAATGGGTGGCTTTAAGCTAGCTGCTCGATCCTATGTTAAACATAGCTCTATTTTGTTCATTTCATGCCCATCCAGTGTAATAATGCTTCTTGATTTTGCTTTGTTAATTTGAGAATTTCTTCTCCTTACTCCTTCAAAAGTTTATTTCAATGGTGCAACAAGCCATGTGAAGGTAACCTATGACTAGCAAAATAACTAACTATTAGCTGGCATTTAAGTAGGTCAATACATATAACACTAGTAGACATTATTGTTTGATTAGTAAGAGGAAACAATTTGTTGTCTTTGATATGGACTTGATGAAATTGAATTATTAGAGAGCTTCTAATGAGGATTAATTGTAAGTTATTTTATGACTATTACTCAATTGAATTTAGTTCCTTTTTTTATTATAGAAAATGTTTTTATTGAGTAAATTATCTACTTTAGTTCTTGATAAGAGTTAATGTAAAAGAATCATTGCCTTCCTTAATTATAGTGAGTTAAAAGTTTTTAGACTAAGATAGGTTCATATCATTTGTTATTTTTAGTATGAAATAGAATTTATATTGAATATTTATAAATTTGGTGTCCTGGCTAAGCCAAAATGCTTCAACTCTTAGCTAGGTGCTTAAAGGCAACCTTGAAGACCTGATCATTTTTCCTAAGTGCAGTAGAGCGAGAGCATTGCTTTATATCTTTAAACATAATATCTATTGGAAATTTATTTTCCTTCTTTATGAAAACTTGATTCCTAATGGTCCAAATGATTTTTAGAACAATGGCCCTTACTACTTTCCAAAGCTTTAAGGACTCCTCATCTAGGGATCCTTTATCAACCAAACAAAGCTATGTACATCCTAATGGTATTATTTAGCCCAACAAGATGGGTCCATTCTCTCACTCTTTCCCACAATTGCTTTGCCCCCACATAGTGCCAAAAGTGATGGGTGACTATCTCACTGTGTACAATATAGAGGAGTCATCAATCATTGATTTTCATGAATTTGAAAATCTTAACCTTAGTAGGTATCTTTTTAGCACCTACTTTCAATAGCATTAAGTTCAACACTTGGTGCCACTTTTCAAGTTCTTAGTAGTTTTCTTATTGAAGTGTCAACAATGGTGTGAGGATAACATGTCTTACATGCTTCCTTGATGTGGGTAACCACGTGTCCCTTCTCTTCTATAAGTCCTATTTCTTGCTTGTTTTACATGTTGATTTTCCCCTTGTATTGATGATAGAGCACCACATATCTTTTAGAATGACCTTTGTGTCTAGCAACCACTTTGCCTTCTTGATTTAGGGGAGTGCAATCAAGCACTCTTTCTCTTCTTTATCGAGCTACAAATTACATGTTATTTCCTCCAACTCAAGTACTCCTTATATGTCAGTGTTCTAGATATCCAACCATTTCATTGTTCCCTTGTTGCCATTTTGAGGTCCTAGCTGGTGATGGGGGATGTTCATAGCATAAGGTTGGGGAAACATCCAAACACGTTGTAGAAACACTTTGCCTCTCATATAATGCTCCTTTCCAAATTTTCATTGAACCTTGGACACAACTTATCTCCATATGTCAATGAGCTCGTGATAGATAGTGGGAGCTAGATTTTCCCATTGGCAAGTTGCACTATCCTTCTAAGTAAGTGTTTTCCATTTTCACCCATGTAAGTTGAATTTGACTAATCATTGATCTCGATTCTTAGTGTTGTCTCACTGTTAAGCATGGAGGAGAAGGGGCATGGACTGGTTGCAGGTTGGGCCCATATATGCATGTAAGTACCAAATTATAGTTTGGTTTTTTCCATAGATGATTGCTTGTCCAATTCCCTTGTTCTTTGATGTTCTTCATTTGATATGATCTCCTGATGGACAGGTGTGAGGTGTAGTTTTTAACCTGCCAGAGAGGGTTGCTAATGCACTTCTATCAAGAAGATTAGATTCAATAGAAGCTATAAAGAAGGTTATTTACTTTTCCTTTTTTGGGTTTAATGTGCCATGATTTGCAAAGAGCATTCTTTCTTGTTGCAGATAGCACATGCATGCTAACACATGAATGCCTTCTTGTCACATGTGAATCTCATGTATGCATAGTAATTGTCTCACCCTATTTGTAAAGTTTATATATACACATATCTCAGCTAAAACTTTGCTGCATTTTTGGTTGGATATAATGTGGCGTTTAACATGGGTATCTGAAATAACATGCTGTCTGAGAACAAGATGGCTCACCTAAATTTGCAAGATTGACTAACTTGTATAGTTTTGTATTGTACTCCTTTATGGAGAACCTGTAAATTCCTATTCCTTGTCCTACTTACCTCAACTCTGGGTATAAGACCCATCTTGTCTCGTAGCTGTGAAGACCATTCGTGACACTTTGATTGAACTTTTTCTCTATATCACAACAAAATTTTTTTGGGTATATTTTCACCTTTGTGGTTCATGTTCTTAACATGGCTCTTGTTTTCAATGCAGCTACCTAAGATAGTAGAAAATGCTTTTGGTGCCAATAGTTTTGGTAGTATGGTCTTAATAGGGGCTGGTCGATTTAATTCTGATGGTTTTTCTAGAGGTGGTGCTTTTGGTCAAAATATGAGTCAAACTATAAATAGTAGTAGTCCAACAGGTCCCAAACTAGTTACGATGCTGGCACTGGGTTTAGTAGACCTAGTGGTCCAATAGGTCCCAAACTGGTTACGATGCTAGTAATGGGTTTAGTAGACCTCCTACCTATGGTAGTAACAATGATTTCACAAGCAGGCAGCCTTCAAATTATGGGAGCTCACCTTCAACTGCTTTTGGTAGCAGCAACTCTATTGGCTTTGGATCAACATGCCCTCGATTTTTGGGAGCACAGCTTCACTTGCTTTTGGTAGCTCAAGTGGTTATGGAAGAAACAATTGGTCAAGCAGCAAGCCTGCAACTAGTTATGGCACCAGTTCTAATGTACCAACTGGCAGTACTACACCTAGTATAGCTGGCTTTGGGAGCAATAATTGGTGAAGTAGTTCTGCAACCAAAGCTTCAACTGGTTTTGGCAGTGTTCGAACTAGTTCTTGGAGCACAGGTTCAATTAGTTTTGGCATAGGTTGATACATACTAGATTGGTAGATGTATCAAGGTAGGATTGGAAGCATTGCCCTTCATTGTGTTGCTATTGGTGGGTCCATGGCTGGAACAAACACTCCAGTGCTTTTAACTTAGCCAAATGCTATTAGGTTTGGAGTTGATAATAGTGTAGAACAGCACTACAAGTCTGCATCTTCCATGTTATCTCCTTGCAGTTAGTAGATTGACCTGGTAGTGAGTTTGACGTTGAGGCTAGAAGTGAGGAAGACCCAATGAATTTTGTGCTGCAAGAAGGATAGCTACTCTTAGATATACTTGCCATCAACAAAATAGAGGCACAAGGTCTGAGTGCTTGTCATGCAACAATGAAAGTAGCATCATTGGGCAGTCTAGTCAACTTATTTTATCTCTGAGTTAGAATGGACTTGTTATGTTGTTGTTGGATTAATAGGTGATATCTGCATCTCTCTATATGAATTGGTTTTTGTTGTTGCAATTGGGTACTTTGAGGTTTTGTAATTTTAGCTATTGGTAGAAAGAAGATGGCTACATGGAGGATGAGCAAGTCCTGATGTCTAAAGGATCAATGTTCTAACATGGTAAGGTGTGATCTATTGTACAAACTTCCAAATATTCTTATGTAGTGGTGGTTGTAAAATTATTAGGCTTATGATTCTTTCTTCAAGATTTGGAACCAAAACACTTTTTTCGTAGTGTGAGACTTTCACCTTTCCTTTGAAGATTTTTTGACAATGAAATTGTTATTGATAGGCACGTGCCAACTCAGTTGATGCTCCAATCAGGGATGAAGACATACTGAAGACAAGCACACATGTTTGTTAGCTAGAAGATCTGAATGCATATGACTAGTGCCCACTTGAATTGAAGCTCAAAACTTTGAGGATTTATAATTTTAGCTATTGGAAGCAAGAAGAGGGCTACATGGAGGACTAAAGGTAATAGTCTATACCTTGCAACACCTTGACGAAGAGGGTTTGTATATACATTTTGGTAACATAAATATTTGCATATAATAGTCTTGCATCTTAGTCTATACCTAGCCTTGTTTCTTTCCTTAAAATCATTCTTGGATTCAGTTAACTTTACAGGTTTCCTTGTTCTATTGTCTTATTTTATGTTATCTAATTGACCAAATGCATGAGCATTATCCATGTCTAGTAACTTTGGCAACTTGTTGAGTGTCTTTAGGTACTGGATTGGTTTTCTATTTGAGTGTATGCATAAAGGCAATGTGTGAATGGGGATGCATTGCATGACATCCAATGTCATAGTAGGCTCTTCTTTATATGCCATAGCAAGCCCTTTTGTGTGTATATCAGTGGCTAATTTTTTTAATGGCTAACATTCTTTATGGCAGGGCATGACTACAAGGGATCAACAATCTAATTAATGGAGTGTTGCTCAAGTCTAGCATATAAATTCAAACTCAAAAGAGGCTACATCTTCAAGCAAGCATGGAAAGTTTTACAATGGCAAGTGCTATATACTCTTGTACTTTGATCCAAGAGAACAAAGAGAGGAACATTTTGTATTTTCTTAGTTGGGAGACCAGAGCAATGTGGTAATCAAACATGTTTTGTCTGGTGCAGTGGTGTGTATATGTGATTATCCTCTTTTTTCACAATAGCAAGCTTGTGTATTGCAGGAGACCCTTTTTTCAACAACACAATATGCCAATGGAATTGCAAGTCCCATGCTTATGTTTGTAGTTCAGGTAATGCCTTTTGTTGGAATATAGTGCTTCAAGATTGTCTTGTCACTATAATTATGTGATTGTCACTATAATTGTGGTGGAAAATTAAATGTTTCAGTTTTTAAAAAAAGCTTGAACAAATTGAAAGTCTGCCATGCTATCAACCAACCATCATAGCTGTATTTTTTCTATCTAGACAGCCACACAATTGGGTGGCAATCTTGAATCATGGATGTACTCTACTCTTGTTGTGTTTAGGATCTACTTTGGGTACAACACATTCTCATAGATGCTTCAAAAGCTCAATTCCCCCAATCCTTGACATGAGAAGACTAAGGGCCATATCATTCTTATTTCTCTATACACACAACAAGGAACTTTTAATCATCCCCTACATAGGAAAAAAAAAGGAAATTCCCTATCAATTCCCTAGTTAAGAATACACATAAGTAGGGAAAGTAAATGATAGGGAAAATGGAACATTTCCTAGTTAGAGAAAATTCCTACATAGAGAAAATTCCATATGTAGGAAAATTCCTACATAGGGAAATTTCCCTATGTAATTCTCTAGAGAAAATCCTACATAGGAAAATTTTCCTATGTTTCCTATGTGATTCCCTAGTTTTTTTAACTAGGAAATGCTCCATTTTCCCTATCATTTACTTTCCCTACTTATGTGTATTTTTAACTAGGGAATTGATAGGGAATTCCCTTTTTTTTCCTATGTAGGGAATGATTAAAAGTTCCTTGTGTGTGCAATGGAGGCTACAAGCATCCAACCACTAGGGAGAAGGTAAGATCACTAACTTTTCTATTGTCAATTTAAAGTACTTGAGTTAATTACTAATGAACACTTCTCGGTAGGTCCTCGATTTGACTATTGGATTAGGATGGGTCCCTGTTTCCATGTATGATTGTGAGGAGGGAGAGAAAGTGGAACCATACAAGTACCCCATGACATGGAGCTTTTGCCTAGAGGTTGATAGATATGAGCACACAGATGTGGATGAATCCCTTTTTCTAGGGGTGGAGTAGAATGGTAACCTAATTTCTTTGAGTAAGAAACTTGCCTTTATTTTAGTACATCAAAGCATTAATAGTCAAAGGGTGCTAATACATTCTATTGTCTTACAGATAGTTGCTAGCAACCCTCACCACGGAGATGGACTATGTCTTGGACATTTTTGCATGCTATGGGGGAACTGGAAAAAGCATGGGCTGAATTGCAGTGCTATTGCATGTGCCTAGAGGGAGACTTTAGTGTCTACAATTAATGCCTTATACATGTGGCATGCCAACCACCTTCAAATCATAGTGATGATTAGTGATATGAATCAATGTGTTATTGGTAATATAAAATTATTTGCATTTTAGAAACTGCTATTATGATATTAACACGAGAAGGACCGTGAGAATTTAACTAATCTATGCATTTGGCTTTACTATATCAAGGAAAATGTAATCTAATCAAACTCTAAACTATCATGCAAAAACTCTAATGAGCACTTCTAAAAACTCTAAACTATCATGCAAAAAATCTAGCAAACACTCTTAAAGACAGTAAACTATCATGCAAAAACTCTACTAAGCCCACAATGCTCCCCCAAAAAACTCCAAGGATATCTACAAAAACTCCGAATGAAAGGCTTGCTAAATAATTGCCCTCAAATGCAATATATGGTGATGTGTCACTCACTGATATATAGGAAGTGCAAGACCAGCATTAATAAAATCAAGCCTAAACTATATCTCTAGAGAACCCATATGACCATTTCTCAAAGTTTCTCATGGTGGTATTTATTCACATTGAGCCTATCATGGTATGCACATTATCTTCGCACACTAAGCCTACAACATTACATAAATTTGACAACCCATTAACTAATTTGAGGATTTATTATTCTTCTTCTTCTTCTTCTTCTTCTTCTTCTTCTTCTTCTTCTTCTTCTTCTTCTTCTTCTTCTTCTTCTTCTTCTTCTTCTTCTCTCTCTCTCTCTCTCTCTCTCTCTCTCTCTCTCTCTCTCTCTCTCTCTCTCTCTCTCTCTCTCTCTCTCTCTCTCTCTCTCTCTCTCTCTCTCTCTCTCTCTCTCTCTCTCTCTCTCTCTCTCTCTCTCTCTCTCTCTCTCTCTCTCTCTCTCTCTCTCTCTCATAGTTAATAATTAATAATATATATCCATAATATGCAAAATACATTATTTAAGTAGGATTCTATATTTTTATTAATAACTAATTGATGTATTAAAAAATAATAGTTATTATCCAATGAATTATATTATCATATCATTATATATATTAATTATTATATAGTAGTAAAATATATTAAAATATTAATATTTATTATTAAAATTAGTATAAATAATACATAAAATATTATTATACATGATAAAAATTAGTTTAAACAATAATATATTAATCAATATTATAGATTATAAACTTATTTATTCACTTATTAGATACATGTACATTGAACATATTCTATTAACAATTAGTTAAGATATTAATAATTAATTATTAATATCTAAGAAATTACATTTATTATAATTAAGTATATTATTTAATTAAAATATAATTATATCATATATATCATTATTATATTTAATACTACATAATGATATAATTATATTATAAATATTATTATTATAATTATTAATTAAAATTATACATAATAATTAAATATTAATATATAATATAGATATTAACTATAAATATATATTATTTATAAGTTAAGTAAATTTATATAGTTATATTTCATAGCTAATAATGAATATGTACTTAAATATGTGAATATGTTAATAACTATAATTAAAATACATTTTAGTGAATTAAAATATTATTATTATAACACAAATATTATTATTATTACTGTTATAATAAATCATATATATATGCATGTATTTATATATGCATACATGTGTATATGTGCGTATATAACTCATGTGTTTTTATAGTGTATGTGCATTTGTGTATGGTTTTAGAGCATCTATAAATTGCATGAACATGTTCAACTATTAAAATTATTATCTTATCCCATATGTTCAATAAGAAAAGAAATTGAACCCTTTTTTATAGTATACATGGAATTGTGTATGCTTTTAGAGTATATACACATTGCATACATATATTCAACCATTAAAATATCACATCACTTCATAAATCTAAATTTTTAAAAAACTTATCTCTCTATTCCTCTATGAGAGAGAGAGAGAGAGAGAGAGAGAGAGAGAGAGAGAGAGATACAATTTTTTAAAGACTCACCTTTACCCTTTCCATAACCATATCCTATGTTCAATTAAAAAACAAAAAGAGAGAGAGAGAGAGACACACACACACACACACACACACACACTGTGTGTGTGTGTGTGTGCGTGTGCGTGTGTGTGTGTGTGTATGGATCTTTAAATAAAGGAGGAGAGTGTGTATGTGTATCTGTGTGCAATTCACAAAGAGAGAGAGAGAGAGAGAGAGAGAGAGAGAGAGAGAGAGAGAGAGAGAGAGAGAGAAGAGAAGAGAAGAGAATAAATATAAACTCCACTCACCCTTCAAGAAAAAGCCCTCTTTTTTAATTGAATACTAAATGTCTTCCCCTTGTACAACAGAGGCCTTCTAGTTTTGGGATTGCTAAGCTAGAGCTCTAAATAATATATAGAATAGATACCCTACTCGCCAACAACCTTATCCATCCACCTCCCTCGCACTTTAAGAGATTCTATTTTATGGCTCTGCATTTTCCTTACCTACCATCCACTTTATGGATCCATCTACCATCTACTTTATACATTATTTAGAGCTTTACCTTAGGGGCCTAGAAGCATATCTCGTACAAGGAGAAGAAGATTGATATTCAATAAATAAAGAGTAATTTTTCTCTAAGGGTGAGTAAGTTATTCTCTCTCTCTCTCTCTCTCTCTCCTCTCTCTCTCTCTCTCTCTCTCTCTCTCCCCTTTTTCTAGAGAGAGATGAATTTCTTTTTAATTGATATTTTAATTATTGAACATGTGCATGCAATGTAAATATACACTCTATTGAATAGATGGGTTGAGATAATAATTTGAACGATTTAACATGCTGATGCAATCTATACATACTCTAAAATCACATACAAATGCATGTAGACTATAAAAACACATAAACAATACATGCATATGTACACATGTACATGTACACATATGTGCAAACACATACACACATGTATGCATATATGCACACATATATGCACATATATATGCATATATGTATAGTGCTCATACACACATAAACATATATGAGTGAGACAAAAATGGAGAGAGAGAGAGAGAGAGAGAGAGAGAGAGAGAGAGGAGAGCCAATGGATACACAATTGTAAAACATACACTTATAAACATGCACACAAGCACATATATAAACACACACACATACATCTACAAATATATACATGTACATTACATGCAATGCATACACAAAGCACATATACAAACACACATATATATCTACAAATATATATGTCATGTACATTACATGCAATGCATACACACATGTGCATACACATATATACACATCTATACACATACACACATATGAGGTAAAGGAAAATGAGATAGGAGGATGAAAAAGAAAGGAGAGAAAAAAAATGAAAAGATGGAAAGAGAGAGAGAGAGAGTGTGTGTGTGTGTGTGTGTGTTAGATATGATCAATGCCCCACCCTCATTAGGTGCTACCAATGATCCATGGTGCTCAAAGTTGTAAGGCCCCCATTATGAGGAGAAGCCAAATGTGAGCCCGGACATTGGTTGAGTCCTGACTTGTATATCAGATGAGGTCTATGTGACCGGATGGCAAAAAGGTGACTGTTGTGGGTCTAATCTTTGGGTTAGACGGAGTGGTTAAGCTGGTAGCAACTCGAGGCACATTGCATTGAGTTGCGTGGTAAGGGAGTTAAAAGGGGCCCCTATTGTGGGGTCCGGGGGCCACGGAAGCGGCCCCTGGCTGGGGGGTCCCAGGGGGGCCAGCGGCCCCCCTGGCGGGGGTCCGGGGGCAGCGCCCCCGGCCCGATGGTAAAGGGAATATTCCCTGGCCGACTAGTGGAGGCTCATATGGTAGGTCGGTCAATAGGCCGACCTAACGACCTTCGCGGGCTATAAAAGCTAAACCCCTTCGCAGCCATCACTCACTCATCTTTCACCCAGTCAGAGTTGTTGTTCCAGCTAGCCTTAAGCTCTTCACCTATCTTCTGTCTAGATCACCATCTAAGCTTCACACAGTGGAAGCGCACGGGTGGACAGAGCCATCTTTGTATCAGTTGTTTGGAGTTAAAGAATTTACTGATTCCTCTCTTATCTGTTGTGTACTCTCTATCTCTTTCTCAGATTCTGTTCGCTGCGCCGTGTAATATTTTACATGGTATCAGAGCCCAGGGGGCTCTAGAGATCGGAGAGCGTGCAAGAGGCAAAGGCTTCAACAGCAAAGAGAAACGATGTCGACTCCGGGAAGCAGTTCTGGCGCATCAGGAAGCGGTGCAGGAGGTGGTGCTGCTGTACCGGCTATTCAAACACTGAGGATTCGTCCACCAACCTTCAGCGAAGGCAAGTTAGATGGTACAAACTACACCTTGTGGAAGTTCAAAATTACTACTATCCTTGATTCTTATGAGCTTCTGGAGACTGTGCTGGGGACTGACGCAGAACCACAGCCTATCCCCGACCCATCAAATCCTAGTGTGATGATTCCTCCGAATGCAGATCTTCTACGAGCTTGGAAACGAAGGAATGCAGATGCATTGTGTGCCTTAGTTACAAGCTGTTCTGACAGTGTTTTGACTCTGATTCAGCATACAACCAAAGCGTCAGAGGCTTGGAATGTACTAAGGAGTCAGTATGAAACACGAAACCAAACAAGGATTCAAAACTTGGAGAATCAACTAGCAGCGGAGAAGTTTGCTGAAGGAGAGACGGTTGAAGCATTCATCACTCGGATTAAGAATCTACGCGACCAGATGGCTGGCGCTGGGATACAAAAGACTAGCGAAGAGCTAGCTCGGAGGTGTCTTCGGATTTGTCCACAAAAGTTTGATGGACTAGTAACTGCCCTTAATACTCAGGTGAGACCTCAAGCTTTGACTTTTGAGGAGTTTTGTGCATTATTAATGGAGGAGGAGTTGAGGCTGAAAGCCCGAGAAGGAAGCAACAATGGAGATGCTGCATTCTCTGCCAATGCAAAAGGCAAAGGTGTTTCCTCCACCAAAAATGATGGTGACAAAAAGAAGAAGGGCGGCAAAAAGAAGTTTCAAGGAGAGTGCTTCTACTGTAAGAAGAAAGGACATGCAATTGCAGATTGTCGTGTCAAGAAGGCAGATGAAAAGAATGGTACCCTTAAAAGTAAAGGGAAAGAGACAGCCAATACGGCTGAAGCAGAGTTGGAGTTATTCATGGCGACCATTGAGGAAGTGTGCTCCTCGGCGCAAGAAGAATCTACCACTGACTCTTGGGTGTTGGATAGTGGGGCCTCCCGTCACATGACCAACAAGAAAGGTCTATACAGTTCTATGCAGCCTCTACAAGAATCCATCACTGTGACGGTTGGAAATGATGCTAAATGCCCTGCTGCGGGCACAGGTACTATTTCTTTTGCTGCTGCAAATGGTGAAGTCAAAAAGCTTTCAAATGTGTTGTATGTTCCCGAAATCAGGAGAAATCTCTTATCAGTTGCTGCCATAACTGATCTTGGTCATGAAGTGAGGTTCAAGAAGACAGGTGCAGAAATTATTGATAGTGCTGGCACAATTGTTGGCAAAGGAGAAAGAAGGAACAACCTGTATGAGCTAAGTGCTCTTACAGCCACCGCTGGAGTGGGCACAAGTAAGCTTTGGCATGAAAGGTTTGGACACATCGGATTTGCAGTATTGAAGGAGATGCAAAAGCAAGGTATGGTTGCTCACCTACCTACAATAACTGAATTGAAGGAACCATGTGAAGCTTGTATGATGGGCAAGCAACAAAGAAAGGCATTTCCACAAGAAAGCAAGAATAGAGCACAGGCTCCTCTAGAGTTGGTGCATGCTGACTTGTGTGGTAAGATGCCTACACAGGCCTTGGGGGGATCTTCTTATTTTATGTTGATTGTCGACGACTACAGTAGGAAGATGTGGGTGTACTTCCTTCGTGATAAGGCTCAAGCTTTTGGTAAGTTTAAAGAATGGCTAATACTTGTTGAGAATGAAACAGGGAAAAGTGTGAAGAAATTTAGAACAGATGGTGGTGGTGAGTTCAACTCAAAGGAGTTTGAAGGCTTTTGCAAGAGCAAAGGGATCAAGCGTCAATTGACGACGCCTCACACACCTCAGCAGAACGGTGTTGTGGAACGCAGGAATCGCACCATTGTGGAGATGGCAAGATGCATGCTAAAGGGCAAGGGATTGCCTAACCATTTTTGGGCTGAAGCTGTTAATACTGCAGTCTACATTCTAAATCGGAGCTATACAAAGGCTCTCAAGGGAAAAGCACCTCATGAGGCTTACACTGGTAAGAAACCATCTGTCTCACATTTCAGAATTTTTGGATGTGAATGTTATGCACATGTTCCAGATGAGAAGAGAAACAAGTTACAACCAAAAAGCAAAAAATGTATCTTCTTGGGTTATAGTGATGAGCAGAAGGCTTACAAATTATATGACCACGAGGCAAATAAGATCATCGCGAGCCGTGATGTGGTGTTCAAGGAGGAGCCGCATACAGTGGAGAAGGAGAAGGCAAGTTCTTCCACTTTATCATCAAGCGAAGAAGTAGTCCACTATGAACCTCTCCCGAGAGCTATCCCTATCCTTAAGGAGGAGGAAGCATCATCTTCAGATGATGAGGAAAAAGTTCACCGACCTGACATCACCCCACCGGAAAAGCCATTGCCGCGTTGGGTGAAGCAGCTCTATGACCACAATAATCCTATGCCTGCATCTGTTGAGGAGAAGGCAGACGGACCAAGGAGGTCTCAGAGAATAGAGGAGCAAAGGAGGGCTTCTGCTCACAGAGTCAATATGACCTTGATGGTTGAGATTATGAGAGAAGTAAAGGAGCCAACTGACTTAGAAGAAGCACTTGCAGATCCATCATGGAAGGATGCTATGTAGGCGGAGTATGACAGCATAATGAAGAATGACACTTGGGTGCTAGTGGATCGACCAGCAAAGCGGAAGGTTATTGGCACCAAGTGGATCTGGAAGGTAAAGTACAAGGCTGATGGTACCTTAGAAAAGTACAAAGCTAGACTGGTTGCACAAGGATTTTCACAAGTTGAAGGGTTTGATTTTCAAGAGTCATTTGCCCCAACTGCCAGAATGACCACTATTCGCACAGTACTTGCAGTGGCTGCCCACAAGAAGTGGCCAGTGTACCAAATGGATGTTAAGTCAGCGTTCTTAAATGGTGACCTCAAGGAGGAGGTGTACGTGGCTCAGCCACCAGGGTTTGAGGCCCCCCATTCTGAGAACAAAGTGTGTAAACTGAAGAAGGCATTGTATGGGCTGAAACAAGCCCCCAGAGCATGGTACCAGCGGATAGATAGGTTCTTTTTAAACCTAAACTTCAAAAGATGTGCCTCAGATGCTAACTTGTATGTTTACAGGGATGGTAAAAAGTCTGTAGTGATTGTCCTATATGTGGACGACCTTCTTATTACAGGTGACTATGAAGATATGATCAACCAAACTCGAAAGGCTTTGAGTTCTGAGTTTGAAATGACAGACTTGGGCTTGCTGCACTATTGTTTGGGGATTGAAGTTTGGCAAGAGCCAGGAAAGATCTTCATCTCTCAGAAGAAGTATGCATGGGAGATCTTGAAGGCATTTGGCATGACCGAGTGCAAGGAGATAGCTACACCTATGGAGGTAAATGCAAAGTTATCCGTCGAGGATACATCAGCACTAGCAGACATTGCGAGGTATAGGAGGTTGGTCGGCAGTCTGATCTACTTGTGTAACACCAGACCAGATATCAGTTTTGCTGTTGGAGTTTTGAGCAGGTTCTCAAACAAACCTCATGAGAGTCATTGGAAGGCTGGGATGCGGGTGCTCAGATACTTGAAGAAAACTCTTGACTATGGTATCACATACAGTTTCGGAACTTCTCTTGTGGGGAACTGTGACTCAGATTGGGCAGGAGACATTGATTCCAGGAAGTCAGTTTCTAGTTATTGTTTCTCTTTGGGTTCAGGAATTTTCTCTTGGATTAGTAAGAAGCAACCAACAGTGGCATTGTCTTCTACCGAAGCAGAGTATAAGGCAGCTTGTTTTGCTGCATGTGAGGCCGTATGGTTGAGAAGGATTCTATGGCATGTGGGAGTGCAGGATGAAGAACCAACTGTGCTGAGATGTGACAATCAGAGTTGCATCGCCATTGCCAAAAATCCAGTGTTTCATGCACGCACAAAACATATAGAGATCCAGTATCACTATGTGCGTGATTTGATGGAGGATGGGATAGTGGAATTGGTCTACTGTCCAACAGAGGAGAATGGAGCAGATGTCTTCACCAAAGCACTTACGAAGGATCTGCTTCAAGTTCATCTTCAGAGACTCGGCATTGGGCCGAGGAGATAGTTCACCTATGGGTGGACATTGAGGGGGGGTGTTAGATATGATCAATGCCCCACCCTCATTAGGTGCTACCAATGATCCATGGTGCTCAAAGTTGTAAGGCCCCCATTATGAGGAGAAGCCAAATGTGAGCCCGGACATTGGTTGAGTCCTGACTTGTATATCAGATGAGGTCTATGTGACCGGATGGCAAAAAGGTGACTGTTGTGGGTCTAATCTTTGGGTTAGACGGAGTGGTTAAGCTGGTAGCAACTCGAGGCACATTGCATTGAGTTGCGTGGTAAGGGAGTTAAAAGGGGCCCCTATTGTGGGGTCCGGGGGCCACGGAAGCGGCCCCTGGCTGGGGGGTCCCAGGGGGGCCAGCGGCCCCCCTGGCGGGGGTCCGGGGGCAGCGCCCCCGGCCCGATGGTAAAGGGAATATTCCCTGGCCGACTAGTGGAGGCTCATATGGTAGGTCGGTCAATAGGCCGACCTAACGACCTTCGCGGGCTATAAAAGCTAAACCCCTTCGCAGCCATCACTCACTCATCTTTCACCCAGTCAGAGTTGTTGTTCCAGCTAGCCTTAAGCTCTTCACCTATCTTCTGTCTAGATCGCCATCTAAGCTTCACACAGTGGAAGCGCACGGGTGGACAGAGCCATCTTTGTATCAGTTGTTTGGAGTTAAAGAATTTACTGATTCCTCTCTTATCTGTTGTGTACTCTCTATCTCTTTCTCAG
The DNA here is from genome assembly GCF_053477565.2 of Lygodium microphyllum. NCBI lineage: Eukaryota > Viridiplantae > Streptophyta > Polypodiopsida > Schizaeales > Lygodiaceae > Lygodium > Lygodium microphyllum. The sequence continues at coordinate 600,326 of NW_028229524.1, forward strand.
ATTCTGTTCCCTGCGCCGTGTAATATTTTACAGAGAGAACACATTTACAAGGCCAACCAGACAGAGACACACCTATTGAAGATATATAGCTCTACCTACACATATATAGTGCACACACACATACAAAAAGCATAGAAAAAACAAAAAGAGACAAAGATAAAAAATTATCTACATGTTTATATCATTCATATAAGTGTGTTTGTGTGTGTGTGTGTATAAGAGAGAGAGAGAGAGAGAGAGAGAGAGAGAGAGAGAGAGAGAGAGAGAGAGAGAGAGAGAGAGAGAGAGAGAGAGAGAGAGAGAGAGAGAGAGAGAGAGAGAGATGAGGAGGAGGAGGAGGAGACACAAGAGAGGGGAAAGGAAAGGAGAGACAAGATAGAGAAAAATAAGAGGAGAGTGTGAATAGTTATGAGACCACACAAATGGACACACATGTAAAAAATACATATACATTTGCACATCCAAATGTATATATGAGTGAAGAAAAAGTCCAAAGAGAGAGAGAGAGAGAGAGAGAGAGAGAGAGAGAGAATGGATACACACTTATAAAATGTGTAATTAGAAACATGTGCCTGTGTAGACACGAATTGACACATAAACATATATATGTCTATATACATATAATTCATACAAACACGTGCATATATACACACATATATATACACATCATGCACATATATAAGTGAAGAAAGATAAGAGATACAAGGAAGAGAAAAAAAGAGGAGAAAATAAAAATAATCAGAGCAAGAGTGAGGATACACATTTACGAGGCCACAGACTGTGTGTGTACACACACACACACACACACATACATGTACATATATATAAATATGTATACATATACACACACAAGGTATAGAAAAAATAAAAAATAAAAAAAGTGTGTGTATATTATTCATTCATTCATACATATAGTCATACACACATATATGAATGCATGTGTATTATTCACACACACACACACATCTTCTTTTTCTATAGTTATTGTTTAGAACTTTGACTTGGGGATGTCAAACCAAGATACACATTCATACACACATACACACACACAGAAAAAGAAGAAGAAATAATAATTCTCAATATAGTTTATGGATTGTCAAATTAATATAATAACGAGAATAATATGCAAGCCATGATATGATCAATATGAATATAAATCTCCATTAGATGTATTTGGCTTCGAGAAACTTTGAGAAATCGTTACAAGGATTTTAAAAAAATATGGTTTAGACTTGATCCTATTGATGGTCATCTTCTGCTTTATATATATTACTGTAAGTACCACATCTTGATATCTATATATTGCACAATATTCATGCATATAATATTGTATTAGTTTAAGTTACCAAAGCTTTTGAAGTTCTTGCTATGTTTCTTATATCAACATCCATGAACCATGTTGCCACATGTAATTCACTTTCAAACCCTGGTAGTACGAAGCACGGGGAGAATCTATGCGTTGTCGTGGCACTACGCGGACACAGTGTGAAAAGCTCTGGAGTGCATCATCATCCAAATTTCTTATTGATCTATAGAGTCAATGTCATCTAAGAAATTAGTGCTAGTGTCTGTGGCATGGATGGTCCAAAAATACTAGATTTTTGGACAATTTTAGCTTATTTTTTATATTTTGGATATTTTTTATTGTAAATATCCTAAAAAGATAGGAAAACTTCTAGAATAGGGTGGTGTGCAAAAAGCAAGTTACTTTTTCCATTTGGGATTTTTCATGAAAAAGAAAGATGGGCGAAATCGCAGGAGTCGTGATCATAGTTGATAGGAAGTAAACAACACTTTGAACTGGGAGAAGAAGGACTGGTCTAGGAGATTCTTGAGTAGGTGTTTTGAGATTTTACCCCCCTTTTGGAGCCAATGGAGCCATCAAATTCGAGTTCCAAGCAACAGAGAGGAAGCTGTTGTTGGATGCATGTTTTGTTCTACAAGGGAGCTCCATGAGATCTAATGCTTGGAGATTGTTTTTGAGTAGTTCCAGACAAGGAACTTTAGGTTCTGTCAATACATGGTGATTCGATTCATTGTGCTTTGTCTTTATTGTGTTTACATCTTGTCTATTCTTTTTCTTCTCTTCCATCTCCTATCCTCTACTTCCTTCTATCTCTGATGCCCGGTGGGTACGACCACCTACCATTCACTTTATAGATCGAGCTACCATCTACTTTATGGATGCACCTATCATCCACTTGATGGATATATCTACCATCCACTTTATCACCCTGCCACGGCACAAGAAGAACCTCAAAGGCCAAGAGAGGCTGCAAATAGCTTGTTGGCCACAAAAACCTACAAGAAACCTTCTTCCCACCAAGAATCCATGCTCCCCAAACACACAAGAGAGAGGCACACAAGAGATTGATAGATTCAAACCATCCTCACACTCTTCCTCTTCCTCACTCTCCATGAGATCTTGCAATGAAAGCACAAGAGAAAGAGACAAGAACAAGAAGGAAAGTGTTGTGCCAAATGAGGGAGAGAGGGAAATGAAGCATGAGAGGAGAAGATAAAGGAAGAGAGAGGGTGTAACCACCTCAGCTTCCCGCCTCCTCAAATCACCCGACAAGCCTCCTCTTCTTTTTCTTGATATTATAAAATTGAAATGCATACATCTTAGCTAAGGTCTAAGGACCCTTCAATTTTTGGAATGAGACAAAAGGTGTTTGACCTTCCCTTTTCCTTTCCATATTTTTAGATGTGAGCCTAAGGACCCACATTGTTACATTGCTTCATATTTGATTTTTGACAAAAATTACATTTGCAATGGATCATTATACAAAAGATATTTCCATGACAAGCACATTTTGGTGCCTTTATTTGCATTGATTTCCTGGTCATCATTCCTCCCACACTTAAGTGTGAAGCGTCCCCACGAACAAATTTGAAGAAGAACCACCATCATCACTTGAAAAACCTTTGTCTTCATCTTTAGAATTTGTCTTCATTTCTTTTCTTCATCGTCTTTGAATTGTCATTGGATAGGGAAGGAAAATAACAAACAAAAAGAAAGACATAACTAGGTCGCAAAGCCTAGGTCACAAACACTCCACAATAAAAATTCATCAAGCACACAAAAGATAGGGCTTTTAACCAACTTGCACACAAGAATAACTTCACACTTAGCATAGACGGAAAAACAACCACACCATGAAGCTCGACAAATAAACCCAAAGAAGATATAATCTTGATGCACACCCTCACAAAAGATAAGTCAATTTAAAGCACTCCACCCGGTTGTTGTTAAACAAGAAAAGAGATGTGGGTTTTATTACCAAAAACAACAAAAGAAAAGGAAAAATAAATCTTGGTGTGTTGGAGGATATTCTTGGTGGAAGAAAGAATGAATTCAAGAGAAGAGAAATAGCATACGAACTACCAACAAAGTAGTTGTGAAAATATCAATCCTTAAGGTTTGTTTTGTTTAATTGCAAAAGATATATGTTTGTAATAGCCAACGTTGGAAATAAAGAAGGAAAGGATAATGTTTCTTTCAAGCACCGATGGATGATTGGCCTGCGTGGACGTATGGACGAAAAGACGACGTGAAAAAGGACAGACGGATGTCATGAGGAGAAGGCGATGGAGTTTCTGATGTTGTCGTGGACCATCATCAAGACAGAGGCAGAAGGCAGATTGACAGGCAAAGTAGAACATCGTTGTTGTGCTACAATGCCGTGCAGGGGGCGTAAGCCTGGAAGATTCCACCTGTACATACTGGTTACGAAGCAGGCTCAACGAGGATAGAAGGAGGCTGTGAAAGGTAGGGAATGAGAGAGAGAGAGAGAATGAGAGAATGGAGGGCTTGTATAGTGGAAAAAGGGCAGAAAGAGAGGCGTGGAGAATAGGGGTAGGTATTGTTGGGGAAGTGGCTATCACTGTGTGTAACCTTCTATTCTTTTCTTCTTGATACATTCTTTAGTGTGCACATTGACCTTTAATAGCATCCTTTGAAACTTGTAATGACTGAAATGGTACTTCAAATCCCATTCTTTCTTGCAAGCTCCATAGCCACCTCCTTCTCGGCCAGTGCACCAAATGAACAGCGCCCTGCCACGGCACAAGAAGAACCTCAAACCCGGCCAAGAGAGGCTGCAAATAGCTTGCTGGCCACAAAAACCTACAAGAAACCTTCTTCTCACCAAGAATCCATGCTCTCCAAACACACAAGAGAGAGGCACACAAGAGATTGATAGATTCAAACCATCCTCACACTTTTCCTCTTCCTCACTCTCCATGAGATCTGGCAATGAAAGCACAAGAGAAAGAGACAAGAACAAGAAGGTTAGTGTTGTGCCAAATGAGGGAGAGAGGGAAATAAAGCGTGAGAGGAGAAGATAAAGGAAGAGAGAGGGTGTAACCACCTCAACTTTCCACCTCCTCAAATCACCCGACAAGCCTCCTTCTTTTCTTTTTTTTAATATTATAAAATTGAAGTGCATACATCTTGGCTAAGGTCTAAAGACCCTTCAATTTTTGGAATGAGACAAAAGGTGTTTGACCTTCCCTTTTCCTTTCCATATTTTTAGATGTGAGCCTAAGGACCCACATTGTTACATTGCTTCATATTTGATTTTTGACAAAAATTACATTTGCAATGGATCATTTTACAAAATATATTTCCATGACAAGCACATTTTGGTGCCTTTATTTCCATGGATCATAGTGAATGGCTGTAAATCCATCGTATTTCAGCCTATCCATAGGATACCTAGCTCTCGTAGACCTGCGCAAAATAGGTTCACTCCCAGGTGCTCTCAAAACATCCCTGGTCTTCCTTACTCCAGGTGTAACAATAGAAGGAATACCCAACTCATCATCAATGCTCTATTCTGAGCCACTGGATTCACCATCCACATAAGAGTGACCTGCATTTACATCAAACATGGGCTGATCAACCTTCTCTTTTGCTTTTCGTGATACCTGCATACCACTATCTGCATTGCTTTGAGAAGATTCTCCTAACCCAATCTGCCTGTCCATGGCGAAGAATGTGAACCACTGCTAGAGGACGCTCCAGGTCCACTAATATTTTGTGACTGCTGCTGTGAATTCTGTGCAGCATTACCATTTTGTGCATCTACATCATCAATCACATTTACTGGTTTATACCAGCTACTCATCTCATCAAAGACAACATCTCTGCTCACTGTAAACTTACGAGTAGAAGGGTTATAGCATCTATACCCTTTTTGCTGCAGAGAGTAACCAATAAAGATGCACTTCTCAGCTTTTGGATCCAACTTGGATCTCAACTCATCTGGCACATGTACATAGGCAATGCAACCAAAAATTTTCAAATGAGAAATATCTGGTTTCCTACCAGTATACCTCTCCTCTGGAGTCATCCCATGTATTGCTGCAGTGGGAGTCCTGTTCATTATGTAGACTGCTATAGTAACTGCTTCAGCCCAGTAAAAATCTGGCAAGTCTTTTTCATTGAGCATGGCACGAGATACCTCTCCAATATGCCTATTTTTCCTTTCTGCAATTCCATTTTGTTGTGGGGTATGACTGCATGAATATTGTTGTTTTATGCCATGCTCCTGCAGGAACCTTGCAAACTCATTTGAGAGGTACTCTCCCCCTCCATCTAACCTTAGGCATTTTATTTGCAAACCTGTTTCTTTTTCAACCATAGCTTTAAGAGTTTTAAAATGCCCAAAAACTTCACTTTTCTTTTTCATAAAATACACCCAAACTTTTCTGCTATAGTCATCAATAAAAGTGACAAAATAATGACAGCCTCCAAGAGATGCAGCTTTAGTAGTCCACACATCAGAGTGGATTAATTCCAATGGCTTCTTACTCTCTTGAACATGTCTAGGAAATGGTTTCCTTGCCTGTTTTCCAAATTGACAGGCTTCACATATCTTATGCATTTCTGCAACCTTGAATTTGGACAATCCTGCAACAATATTTTGGGCCTGCATTGATTTAAGTCGTTGTACATTAACATGACCAATGCGTTTATGCCAGATATCAATATCTGCAACTACACCGGTCCCATGTGCAAACATTGCTGCACTCAATTCAGACATGTCTGCATCCAATGTAAGCATTATACCCTTCTTCTTTCCTTTTGCTATCAAGCGACCTTTATTTTTCATATCCTCAACAAAGCATCCATGAGGATTAAATCTGACCTGCAAGCCCTGCTCAACCATTTGACCAACAGAAACTAGATTCTTGGTGATATTCGGGACATGAAATACATCGGACAAGTATTTCTTTTTCCCATCCTGCATAGACAAAGAAATTTTTCCAATCTGCACAATAGGATGTGCAGTATCATCACCAGTCTCCATGAATCCTGGTTTTTCCATTTTCCTTGCATCCTCCATCCATTCTGCATGACCTGTCATGTGGTTTGATGCACCTGAGTCAACATACCATACATCGTTGCTTTCTTCTGCACTTGTCACAGAATTGTTCATGTGCTGCACCATAAACAAATGCTCATTTCTGTCATCACCCTGTCTACTAGAAGATGCATAATTCCCTTGTTGCAGTTTTCCATTCATGATGTCATTCTGCTTTTTATAGCAGTCTTTAGCCATATGACCCATTTTACCACAGTAGTAGCATTCAACATTGTTGTTTGCATTTTGGCCTCTTTGCCATCCACCACGACCTCTTTGGCTCCCCCTGCCTCTAGAGTTACCACGTCCTCCTCCATAGGACTGGTTTTCTTGAGTCTCCTGCATATTCTGATTTCTACCACGGCCTCCAAATCGGCCTCCTCTACCTCTGCCTCTACCTCTTCCAGCATTTGAGTAGAAGACAGCTTCTTTTGAAGTTCCTCCTGAAGAAGATGCACCACCATTTCTCTGCTCCTCAGAAATTAGAAGAGCAATCAACTCCTCAAAATCAGGAAATCTTTCACGGACGGAAATGGATGTTCAGAACTGTGCATAATCCTTTCCTAGACCATTCAAGGTCACAGAAACTAAATCATCATCTTCCACTGGTGACCCAATGGAAGCAAGTGCATCTACAATCTTCTTCACCTTCATGTGGTAGTCATTGATGCTCATATTTTCTCTTTGCACATTATGCAACTCTTGCTTGAGCTGCATTTTCCTGGCTTGCGTATTTGTGCTATACATTTTTGACAAAGTATCCCATGCCTCCTTTGGCGTACTTGCATCCTGAATATGCACAATCATAGAGTCTGAAATACTGATAGACAGCTAGTACATAAGTTTCTTGGCTCTCTCATGCCATGCTTTAAATGCATGCATTTGCTGTTGATTGGGAACATCAGGAAGAACTGGTTCTTCTTCATTTCCTGCAACAAATTCCCAATATCCTTTTCCCATAAGGAAATTCGTCATTCTAAACTTCCATGCTTGGAAGTTGTTCTTGTCAAGCTTTTCAGTGACAATCTGTGAGAGAGAATTAGACGCCATTACAGAACACTGCAAAAAGTTCTGTCACTGTAAAGAACACAACTTCAGCCTCACAAGGGCTAATCTGCAAAACTGACGAAAGTGGTATTTGACCACACAGTCACTTCCTAGTGACGATTTTGCATCAACAGGCAACAAGGATGATTCTGTAACTCCCAATGTCTCTGCGCACAAGCATACGATGCAATTTCTACAGTAACTTTTCACCAACCTGTAGAACAGTGGTCGCACAGCATAAAATAGGGTCTTTTCCTGAGTGCGTGCAGAAAACTTCCGCCTCCAAAACATGCCCCGAAATGGCCTCTTGCTTCACCGCGAAGGGCGTCTCAACCTGAGACAATGCACTCTTGCAATTTCCGGCTGTGCTACCTGTAGAGATCTGCTCCCAAAACAGAAAATGAAAGCAACACTGCTCCTCTTACCAGAACACCGCGAGCTTGGCTTGCTTTCTTGAGCTCCTTACCACGAACATGGCTCTAATACCATGTCAAGATTGTGGGAGAGAAGGAAGGAGTCTCACTTGTAGCTTTCTTGCTTGCACAATGGGGGAATACACACAAAGGTGGAGGCTGAAAACTGTTTTTCTTTTCTTAGTTGTGTAAGCCAAAAGAACTCTCATACAAAGAAATAGAAGAACCCTATATATGGGTCTCAAACCAAACTCAACTAACTAAGGTGGCATATTAACTGAGCCACGAACTAGAGTAGATAAGGATTGCTGTCATCTAGCTATTATTCATGGGCGGTGTACCAACCGCATCTACAACTGACAAGTCGGTGACATAAATGCACAATGGTCACCCTGGCATATCACAAGTGGAGCTCGATATCTCAACAGAATGATGGTTTCGTTTTACCATTGACATGGCATGGTGAATCAAGCTTTCCATCAAACGAGGAGTGAGAGCTCCATTGATCTTCATTATAGCCCTCTGGTGCTTCAATTGTTACTGAACTATTTTTTATAGATGTTTATCATTATGCAAAGGCAGTGGACACATATGAGGCCATCTTAAAGGCTCACCCTACTAATGTAGAAGTTTGCAAAATGGTTGCACATATGTGGTAGTAGAGTGAATGTATTGAGGAGGCTGTAGGAATGTTGAAGAGCTAGTAGATGAGCACCCTACGACCTATATATGGAGAAGAAGGACTTTGCTTCTACTCTATTTCTTCAATTGAGCAAGCAAAAAGATTTGATTGCTTAGGCTGGGAGCTTCCTATTGATCTTGCAATAAAACCTAGGATATGCCATGCTCATCTTGGAAATCATGTTGGTGCTAATGTTTATTTTGAGGCATTGGGAAGAAAGCAAGTAGAGGAGTTTCCTGAATTGGCAATGCAAGCTACTGATGTACACATGGAGTTGGTTGAACTACCTTGTAGTACTACACTATGCTAGATGGAATTCAATCATTTAGAAACAAAATGATTTGGGAAAAGATGGAAGAATGCCATGAAGCTATGGATGATCTTGTTGCTGCATTCAACTTATATGACAAGGTTCTAAAGGAATTCCCTGAGGATGTAGATCTAAGGTTGGCATATGCATCTCTCCTTTTATATGCAAACAAAATGGAAGAAACTTTAGGTGTTTTGACATATTTTCATCCTAAAGAACCCACTACTAAAGAGACTAGTTGGCCATTAGATGAAAATGTGGTTGTCTCATGAGCTAGAATTCTTTTATTAACAGGAAGGCTTGATAAATTCTAGGAGGTTATTGTACCCTTACAGTTTTTTGACCATAGCTAAAGGTCAATGATGCTTCACTTTTCCCCTGCAAGATCCAAATCAACAGTTTCAATGTGTACTTGTGCTCTACATGATATCATGTGTGTGCTGGAATCAACAACCATTTCTTCAGTTCCTTGAGATGCCCCTCTCTAATTCTGAATGAAACTTGTGAAGAAATATTACCTTGAAGATGCACTTTCTAATCAAAGGTTCAATGAACCTCTCCCCATGATGACCATAGATTGCCCAAAGATTACTCTGCAGAATTGCAATTAATCTTTAGCAATCCTTCAAGAGGTCATGCCAGCTCCACTGGATGTTTATGATCATGGATAAGAATTAAACCTATTTGAGAGAACACATAAATTTATAAACTAGTCCAATAGAACACATCAACTCTAGTATACATTTCGTGTTACAAGTAAACATAAACTCCGCCACCATAGAGAGTACAAGAGGTAATGAAGTAATAACTTTCTTCTTGTTGATAGCAAAACCTTACTAATTTGGTACTCCAGAGTCACACCAACATGACACTTCAAGAGCAACCCCTGTACCATGTAATTGACAACACATACACAACTGGCCTTCTTGTAGATGGCTCAATTGTGAATGATGAACTAGGGTCTGTTCCTTGTGATATGATGATAAGCTCATGGATTCTTAAACCTTGCAACAAGTTGTTGGCCTACTAGTAAAATCAATTTTTGTGGACTTAGATATAGGGCTTATTTCTAAGGTTTGTTCCTTATGATATGATGATAAGCTCATGGATTCTTAAACCTTGCAACAAGTTGTTGGCCTACTAGTAAATCAATTTTTGTGGACTTAGATATAGGGCTTATTTCTAAGGTCAACATTGTTGAGACCTATGATGACACTCACATGAGGCACAAACTAGAGCATGCTCCACCTAATGGAAGAAAAACAATAAAGAAAAAGGCATATGAGTTCATAGGCACAATGGCTACTCATGTATGTACTTGATGATTTTGGAGCCACACGAGACATGAAGTCTTTCAAAATGGACATTACCACCAAGGAGCAACTTGAGAATTATCAACTATTAGCAAGAAAAAATACACAACTAGCTCTAAGGAGGTAGATTAACCATCTAAGCAAATGCAAAAGATGAGATTGGGAGCTTTGAGAGGAAGGCCTTTAGGAAGAGGTCATGGGGATGTATAGGATAGACCAGTCAAGAAAATATAGGAGGAGTAAGAGGAGGTAATGGAAGAGATTAATTCAGTGGTTTTCTATTCTTGTTAAGAAATAAGACATATAAGCACAAATTGTCCTTATACACTTAGATCAAGAGAAGACGTGTATCATTTACCCCAAAATCTTGCGAATAGACAACATGATTATGGTATTGAAATTAGAGATCATTCTACATCTGAAGTACTAAGACCATTGGAGGAATAGAAAGGTAAGACTACCATAAAGTGTATCATTGTTGAAAACAAGAGTTAGGAAAATAAGATAGTTAATGTAATGCATATAACTAAAAGGAGGAGAGATGTGGAGAGAAAGGACCCTAAAACTAGTAAGACTGGTAAGGAAAGAGGGAGAAAGGTGAAGAAGGGAAAGAAGAAAGAGAAGAAAGAGGGAGAAAATAATAAGGAAATCTAGGAAACATTATCATACTACTGACATTTCTTTAGGGGAAGGGAAAAGTGATTATGACTTCAAAAGGGATATGATGGGTAGAAAATCTTATATAACTTTTGTACAATTAATGCAGCTATGTCCTAGGATGAGAGGACTATGAAAAAAATTAGTTAATCCAAAAGAAGAGGAATAGTAAAAGTTTTGAGTGTAGAAGAACTACCAAATATATGCCCTTTTGTAGATGCATTGTATAAAGATCAAAATATAGGGGAGGCATATATAGACAGAGGAGCACAAGTTAGTGTGATTATTGAAGCAAGTGTAGAACAATTTGGTCTCCAAATAATTGCAGGATCTAGATTTTGAATTAGGCTTCTAAATCATGTTAAAGTAGAATGCATGATAGGTATAATTCAAGACTTGGAGGTTAAAGTCTATGGTGTAGCCATGAAAATAACTTGCCATGTTATGCCAACAAGGTTACGAACATTTCCAGGAAAACAAGAGAAAAACTTTAAACCTTGTGGAGAAACATAAAATAGAAAAAACTAGAGAAGAATCATGGACATTCATATACTAAACAAAAATAAAGATAATGGTTTCTAGAGTTTTTGAAATTTTTGGTAAAGGAAGGACAATTCCTTCAACAAAAGACACTTGACTTTTTTTATGCTTAAGGATGAGGGAGCATCTGAAGAAGAAGAAGGACAATCTAGTGTTCAAATATCAATTTTGAATTTAAAGTAGAAAGTTCAGGATAGCATAATGAATAGAGAAGATGAAGAGGGAAAAGTAGAGGAGTTAGAAGAATTGATGGGACAATCTCAAGTATCAGCAAAGAAAAGAGAGTTGTTGGAAAAATTGTTGAGTCATCCTGACTTGACAGAGCGAGAGAAAAAACAATACCAAACCATTATTAGTAAGCATCTAGATCTCTTTGTAACCTCTTACATAGAAATTAGAGGTATGCGAGGAGAAGGAGTAAAAATTGAACTTAAAGAATATGTGAAACATGTTTGTTAGAAATTAAAGCCCTTGACTTTAGAGTAAATGACTATTTTCAAAGCAGAGGTTGAAAATTTGTTGCAATATGAAATTATTTATCTTGTTGAACATTTTGAATGGGTAAGAACGATAGTTATAATTGCAAAGAAGACAGGAAATTGGAATATTTATGTAAATTGTAAACCCTTATATGCTCACAAGGCAAGATCATTATCCACTTCCTTTCATCGATGAGATTTTGGATTTAGTTGCACATTATGAAAGGTAAAATGTGTGTGATAGCTATTTGGGTTATTTTTAGTTACCCATCGCTCCTGAAGCTCAAAGGAAAACAACCTTTATAATACCTTGGGGATGTTTTTGCTATAGAGTTTTACCTTTTGGACTTAGTAATGGACCGGGATGGTATGAGGGAATGGTAAAGAAAGTGTTAGCTCCTTTCCTAGGACAATTTGTGAGGGGTTTCATTGATGATGTCCGTACATAGCTCAAGACTTCATCATTGTGCAAAATTGGTTAAAGTGTTTGAGACATTGGATAGTTATGGTTGTCAATTGAATCCAAAAAAAAGTAAGATAGTTCAACCTAAAGTGAAATTTCTTCATCATGTGATTTCTGAAAATGGAATAGAGCTAGATCCTTAAAAAGTAAAATCTTTGGTTACCTTAGTGTCACATGCAAATACTGAGGAGCTTATGACTTTTATTCACAAGGTAAGCTATCTTTCAAGATTCATATATTTGGCTTCTCTATTACTTTACCCGTTTTGCAAATGGTAGCTAAGAAGGATCCTTTAGAATGGACATTAGAAGCTGAGGAAGTATTTTAGCATGTCACAAAAACTATAGGTCATGCTTCATCTATTGAAGTAGTTGATTGGCAAAAGGAAATGTTTGTGAATCCTTAACTAGGAGAATATGCCATGGTAGCAGTTCTTATGCAACAAGGAAGGAATTTTGGATATATGAGAACCATTTATTTTACTAGTCGAGTGAAGTTGCAAGAACAAAGACTACTTATATTGAAATTGAATAAGTGATGACCAGTGCAATGTTTGCTTGCAAGAAGCTCAAGAGGTACTTGTTGCCTAGGCCCTTTACGATTTTGACTAACTATACATTGTTGCATAGCTAGTAAATAACTCAAATCTTTCAAGGAGAGTTATGAAACAAATTATTGAGCTTGAGGAATTTTGAGTATAAATTTCAAGTTGAGGATTCAACTTAAGCAACAATAGCAAACCTTTTAACCTATAGGGGGAGTTCATTTTTATTAAAAGGAAAATTTGGGAACAAAGAAGAGGCAAAACTAGAGATTAAAACCTTAGTTTTGATGTACTTCGATGGTTCTTACTTATAAGGCACACCAAACATCATTACATGGGATTGTGGTTTATGATCCACAAGGAAATTTGATAAGAAAAGAAACTATTAAACTTGAGGCAACTAGTAACAATGAAGTTGAATGTGCAACTTTGTAGGTAGCTATTTCAATTTATCACAGAATGAGAATTAGAAGATTGAGGATTAGGGGTGATGTTTTACTTTTAGAAAAAGCAAATTCTCAGAGTCTGACAAATCAAGAATCCCAAACTTAAGAGAATGCATAATAATATTAGGAGAGATTTGAATCATTTTAAAGCTTGAAGTTTGAAACACATAGCCAAAGAAGAAAATCAAGAAGCTTATAATGTAGCCCAAGCTACAATTTGTCAATTATTTGCTATCGAGGAAGATTTTCCTTTTATATCAAGGAATAGAAATACTTGAGTTGGAAAAAGAGTTTCATTTGACTAGGAAGATACCATCTAATATTCCTAAGATAAAAGGTATGGATTTTTAAGAAGAGCTGGAAGGTATAAATTAGTGAATGACATTGTATTTGCAAAAGGAGTGGATTTGATTCTTGGAAGAGTGCCTTGGAAAGATGAAATTTATCATAATCTAAAAGTAACCATAGGGCAACTTGTGGAGAACACTATGCTTACAAAATTACACTCCAATTTTTTTTATTAACAGATATATATGTCCAATCTACATAAAGATGTAAATCATTGGTGCAAATCTTGTCATGAATATAAAATAATGAGGTAAAATTTTATAAAACCAAAAAAAAAAGAGATAAATCTTGCTTATGATATTTTTGAAAAATGGAAAATAGATGTAATTGTCCTTTGCCTTCTTGTACTTCAAGAGGAAAGATTTGTATTTTTATTGCAGTTGATTATCTTTTCCTTTGGGCAGAAGCAAAAGCAATTAAGAATATTAGAGTAATTGATGTAGAAGAATTTATATATGAGGATATATGCCACAAGTTTGGGACATCTATAGAAATTTTATTTGATAGAGGACCTAGTTTCAATGGAGAATTGATAGATTATATTTGTGAGAAAATAAGATAACAAAACAATTTTCTTTGCTTTATTAACCTCAATGTAATTGCTTAAATGAGAGATTCAATGGTGAGCTGATTACGACATTGTTAAAGATGAAAAAAGATCGTCCTCAAACATAGGATATTGAGTTTTCGAGTGCATTATGAGCTTATCCTTTATCTAAGAAAGAGAGTACTAGGTTTTCTGCATATAAGATAGTTTATGAAAGAGAAGCCTTATTGCCTATATAAGTAGATATACCTACTTTGAGGATGCTTAGAAAGTTGAGTGAGGATGAGGATAAAGATTATTTGAATGAGAGCTCGAGATTGTTGCAATTACAAGAAGTACAATTAAACAGATAAGAGGAATGTGATTATTATAAAAGAATTAAAAAGTAAGTGTCAAATGAATATACACATGTATATAGACATGATAAACATCTATTTTAATGGATGAGTAATGCAACGGAAAGGTCTATAGACAACAATGAAAAATGATATTAAGAATTGTGTACCATTAGAAGAGAACTTTGAGTTTGAACAACAAATAAAAATGTTACAACACATAACAAGGTAAATAGAACAAGAATGCATTAATAGAATATTTAGCACAAGTTGACTACTTGCATATAGCATTTTGCATGCATAAAACAAGGGCGCACTATCATGCATAAGAGCATTGCCCTTTGTTTTTGGCATGAGAGAGAGAGAGAGAGAGAGAGAGAGAGAGAGAGAGAGAGAGAGAGAGAGAGAGAGGGAGAGGATCCTTTTTCTTTAATATTCTAAAATCAAGTTCTTTCTCGAAAACCAAGATATTGATAGGTTCAAGGCTCAGTGGACCACTTAACTAAAGTTAACCGTGGGTAATTTTTTATGGACATGCACCACCTTGTCACCCCACCATTGTACAAGCCCTAAAGGGCAATGCTAACAAATGGTTGAATATAACTGAGTATGTAAGCTTTATTGTATGAAATGTATACACATACATTTCATGAGTGTGCACAAACCCTTCAAATTCCATAAATTACCTATTATAGTAGCTACTACAAACATACAAATGGAAGGATAACCATACAAAGCTAGTTCTCCAAATTTAGAAAAACAATCATTTTGTGGTGATGTCTATGAGCATGCCAAGACCACAATACAGAAAGGAAATCAAATAATGCAAACATCCCATTGAAGTTTCGAATTATGTATTTGATAAAGTCTAACTTCTCATTAGAAAAAGGCTTTGGTATCTCACCTTCTCTTTTTGAAAGAGAATGGAAGGGCATAACACTATTTTTCTATGTTTTATTAATGTGTGCATTTAGAGTATTAAACATTTGTAACGCTTGTTGAGACCGGTAAAACTCCTTTTGAAGGTGTTGCGTCGCGTCCTTCTAATTTAAGCCCGGGCCCACGCCATTGAATCACTCAAAGTACAGGAGTCATCTACTACTGGTATACGATACTATAAGTTGAACGAGTCGACCATTGAAAGGTCGTCGGAGGTCGAAGTGGCGATAAAGGACCGATCGTCTTCCTCTGTTACTACGAGAGGTGGTCACTGGCAATATCTCTGGCTGCCTCGAGTTACTGGCAATATCTCTCGCAATATCGACTGGCTGAACCTGATCACCACGAAGTACAGTTTCTAGATCGATAAGAAGCCAAGTACTCTACTATTAATCACACATGGAGTCTGGTTTTGTAATATTCCCCAAGGAAGTGATGCTGCGAGCGAGCAGGACGATATTACCGCCTCAGCTGAAGAGCTCGCCGATCACCAGGGATAGCCACGGCAGGTGGACGCCTGCCAACACGAGTATAGATATTAAAGGAAGCCCTAAATATGACTGGGCTGATCTGCAGAGGCCTAGTGATACAGTGAGAGTCACGATGATGACCCCTCTGGAGGGAACTCGATCATCGAGTCTCGAGAGTCATGGTCAATTATCGGGGAAATCGACGCCCGGATTATTGCCATTATTAACGGCAGCCATAACCTCCTCGTCCTTCCCCTCGTCCTCTACTTCTTCTTCTTCTTCTTCCTCTTTGGAGAGATGTCGGCGGGAAGCATCTTCTCCTGGATCGTCGTCGTCATTGGCATTCAGAAGTGATCAAGATTCCAAACCCAGCTCCGGGATCAAAGGGTCCGTGCTGAGCCTTTCAACCGCAGCCTCAGCTGGCGCTGATAGAAGCTGGTGGACGGGCGCGGTGGCGTATGAGGGGAGTCCCACGGGGCGGGCAGTGTCGAAAACGTATCCGGCTTGCCAGCCGATACGATACGGCCATGTGGAGGCCCTGTTCTCGGCTGTGGAGTCGCGGACTGTGGATCGGGCAATGCTGCCTTTGGTGGAGTTAGAGAACGAGAACGACAACACCTCCTGTGGCGCGCTCTACCATCGGATCTACGACCTCATCCTGCGGCACAGCAATCTTCACGTCGTCGCAGCCGTGCACGAATATTATGAAACAGCTGGAAGTGAGGGGAGGCGCTCATCTGGCCGCCAATTCTGGGTAGTGTCGAGGGACGCTCGGATGCCCGCCACGTCGCGAGAGGACCCCACCTACATGACGAGCGTGGCCCTGGTGCTGTCAGAAGGCCTGGGCAGTCTGTACAAAGCCCTGGCCGCCTTCCCCTTCCGAGGCATCAACGTCACCCGGCTGGAGACCCGGCCCTGGCGGCAACAGCCCCTTCTCATCAACCCCTGGACTGTTCACTGTACTCAATCTCCTATCGACCCTTGTACTTCTATTAATCATGCTGCCCATGAGAACCATATTCAATCTCATCATTGTCAGTTCCAGTACGTCGTCCTCATCGACTTCCGGGGCTCCACTGCAGACCTCAGCACCCAGAACGTCCTTGCCCAGTTGCAACAACACTGCTCCTTCCTTCGGATCCTAGGCAGCTACCCCACCTTTGACTTCCATCACCACTAACCAGCTTCCCCCCCACCGGCGATTGACCGCTTACCATCCCCTCAACAACGAGGACTCCTGATTCCCTAATCCACTGGTCAGACGTTACATCCTAGGCCTCCCTCACAAGGAACTTTAAACACTTTTCCATGTAGTAAAAAAAGAGAGATTTTCTAGATACTTATCAAAGTATCTAGAAAAAGTCTCAACTAGTAAAAGTGGAACACTTTACAAGTTAGTGATCTAGTAAAATATTTCTATATAGAAAATTTTTAAAATTCCTAGTTGATGATCTAGTAAAATATTCCTAGATAAGAAAACTAGTTGAAACTATAGATATAGTAAATTTTTTCTATACAAGAAAACTAGTTGGAATCATTAATACAAGCCATTATCACACTAATATATCGTGTTAAGAAAACTAATCACGATTTGTTCACAATGTTGTATTATTAGCAATAGAATTGTGATTGAATTCACTAAAAAAGTTGTCTTGAACACTACATTCTCTCTGTAATGAAGGTGGGAAAAGCATAGATTTTATGTGGAAAATAGAGGGGAAAATAGTAGGGGAAATGTGGGAAATGTGGGGGACTATATAAGTCAACCCCAAAAGGATTGTAAGGTACCTATTTGATTTGACATCTAATCTCCAACTCAATCGGCTTCCTTCCTCACCTGTGCTCTCTCTCAATTCACGCTACTCCTATCTCCCCTTCCTTCTCTATCTTCCCTTGCCTTCCGTGGCTTTCCTCCATCTCCCAATTCCCCTTCATTGCATTGGTATCAAAGCCTAAAATTCTGGCCAGAACGATTGGAATCAAGGCACTCAGGGCGGCCAAACTCGCTCACACACCGATTCCACTAGTGAGCCATTCCGTTTGCTTCCGCCAATCACGAACTCAACATTTCGTTTGGAGAAACCAACAGCCTCGCTTCAACCGTCACTTCTCTGCCTCACGTCGCCCTCACTGTTCTGTCCATTCGCTACAGTTCCGTGCGTCTTTTTTTTCTGTTCACGTCACCGTTACTACCTGCCACCATCTTTGCCAGTGTTGCTCGACCACGAGGTAGTAATACGCCATCTCCTCCGGAATACGCTATCTCCACCGGCCTGCAATCTCCACCGCCCCGCCATCGCGCCATCTCCACCGGAATACGCCATCTCCACCGGGTTCCATCTCCACCGGAATACGACATAGAAGAACTTCAATTGATGGTTGATTACAAAGTACAATGGAGAAATACAAATGCTATGCACAATGGAGAAACAAAAATGCTCTTCACGATCCAATTGTAATCTCTCTAGGTCCAGTAATCTTTAATGTAACTTCTCCTTTTGAGAGCCTACTGTGCCACCTAATACCTCAAGGCTAGCTAATTTCACCTCAATAGGCAAAAGAGCCTCTTGTCCATAAACTAGATGAAAATGTGTGAACCTAACATGGTTTTGAAGGAGGTTCTGTAAGCCCATAGAGCTCCACTAAGGTGCTTGTCCCAATCCCGGGGCCCTGAATATACCTGTTTGTTGATGATTTTACAAATCATTCCATTTACCTTTTCCACCAATCCATTGCATTGAGGGTAGTAAGGGGTAGAGTGTCGTTGTTGAATATTTAGCTTTTGCATGAGTTCACCACATTATCTCTAAACCCTGGTCCTCTATCTGATAGTATTTCAAGAGGGGTACCAAACCTACAACAAATGTGGTCAAAGATGAATTTACTCACTTCTTTAGCAGTGATTCTTCTAGTTGGCATAGCCTCGGCCCATCTAGTCATGTAATCTACCCCCATGATAATATACTCTTTTCTTGATGCAGTACGTGGTAAAGGCCATATGGCATCAATTTTCCACTTCTCAAAGGGTCCATAGATCTTGATTGGGGTTTGGGGTTCTACTATGAGCTGTCGTGGTCCTGATTTCTGACATTCTTCACATGTTTGACCCCAATATTTGTCATCTCAGTGTAGACTGGGCCAAGTAAAGCCGACTTGTAGAACCTTTCTACCTGTGATGTCATGTGCAAAATGGCCTCCACACACATCATGGCAAGCTTTTAAGATTTCTTCAATTTCCCATTTTGAAGGCACTTTCCTAAGCACACCATCCTTACCAAGACAATACAAACTATCATTTACCATGCGATATCTTGTAGCCTTTCGAGCTAGCCCTTGTCTTTCTCCCTTAGTCAGGTGTTTGGGAGCTTCTCCTTGCTCTAAGAGGTGTAGAATATCTTCTAAGTCTTCCTTGCCTTGCTGAAGTGGGGGTTTGATAGCCACTGCTCTCGCCATTGATTCATTCAGCTTTGATGATGCTAGATGGTCGGCATCCTTGTTCTGGTCTCTTGGCACATGATGTACTTGTGCCTCCCTAAATCTTCTCATAAGGGATTCGGCCTCTCTCATTTTACTAGAGAGGTTTGTGTTTTTGCATGCCCATGTACCTTGCATCTACCTTACCAATAGCATGGGGTCTCCAAAAGCATTCAACCTCTCGATTGAATTACTAAGACACCAACAAAGACCATGAATTAAAGCTTGATATTCTGCCTCATTGTTAGAGTGGACACCTTCCAAGATGATTCCTTCACCATAGATTTTCTCTCCTAAAGGAGAGAAAACAACAATGCCTGTGGCTGCCTTATCCTTAGTTATCTTGTATGCACCATCAAAGTAGAGACTATAAGCATCTACAAGAGTCTTTATGGATGGGGGTGGTGGAAGATCCTTTCTTTTCACCCTAAGATTTTTCTCATAGCACCTATTTGTCAAAATATCAGCCAGGCATGCTCGAGTTATTTTTTCAACCTGCACTGTATAATCAAACTCTTGAAGTTGGACCATCCACTTTGCTATTTTGTCAGAGATTTCTATATGTTGTAGTGCATAGGGAAACATATCCTCCATAGTGATGATCACAAACCTCTTTGGAAGCAAATATGGCCGAAATTTGGTTACTGCAAATATGAAGGCCAACACTAGTTGTTCCATGGAGGTGTAAGTCTTCTCTGAGGCTTTCATGAGGCGGCTAGCAAAATACACAGGCCTCATGAAGGATGTTTTTGGATCTTTTTGTAGGAGAGCAGCACCAATGGCCTCTTCTCCCACGCTAGGGTTTACAAATAATGTTTCTTCCCAACAAGGCTAGAGGATTATAGGAAGTGACCCCAACATTTTCTTTATCTCCTTAAAATGTCATTCACTTTGTTCACTCCATATAAGTGTTTCTTGGCGTATCAGTTGTTGTAGGGGATATATGGCCTGAGAGAGTAAGTATATAAATCTACCCAAATATCTTAGCTTTTGTAAGAAGGAGACTAATTGTTTGATGGAGGTTGGGGAAGGTAGAGCTAGCAATATTTCTACCTTTCTTGGATCTACCTCAATCCCTTCAATTGACACTACATGCCCTAGTAGTGTAACCTTGTTTTTCCCAATGTGACATTTATCCTTATTTAGTTGTCCACCCAACCTAGCTAAGCGAGTAAATCCTTCATCAACCTTGCGTAGATGTATGTTCCTTGAGCTGTAAATACAAAAGTCATCTATGAAAACCCTTATGGACTTACCAAAGTAAGGTTGAAAGACCATATTCATGAATCGTTGAAAGGTTGCTGGGGCATTTGTGAGACCAAAGGGCATGACCCGAAAGGCAAAACAGCCCCATGGTGTGATGAAAGTGGTCTTCTTTTGATCCTCCTCTGCAATGCGAATCTGGAAGTAGCCAGAGTAGCCATCACACAACACTGTATACTGCTCATGTCCCGCTACTTCATTCAAGATTTCATCTTGAAATGGGAGAGAGAAGTGGTCCCTCTTTGTTGCAGCATTTAGTGGCTTGTAATCTATGCATACTCGCCACTTACCATTTTTCTTTGGCCTCATTACTACTAGGGAGACCCATTCTGAATCTCCCACTGGGTATATGAATCGTGCATTCAAGAGTCTCTTCACCTATGTCAACAATGCATCGTATTGCACAACTCCCAGTCTTCTCAATCTTTGTACTACAGGTTTGCTTCCTTCTTTGAGTTGGATGTGATGCTTCACTACAGTGACACTTGTAATGTGAGTATAATCAGAAATAAACAATGATGCATGCTTCTTGAGAACATTCACATAACCCTTCCTTTCTTCATCCTTTATATCCTTGGATATCATCTTCTCTAGGCTAGCATCCCACACATCTTCTCCTTGGATCCTTGGGTTGTCTTCTGATGAGGTAGGTTCCTTTAAGGTGATGCCCATAACTTCGAGAGTGGTATCACTCTCTCCACTTGAACTCTCTTCCTCTTCTATTGATGATGAGGAACATCCACTTGATCACCACCCATCGGTAGACGTTTCTAGTTCAAGGTTCTCTTGATGCCCACTCTTCAAGTTGTATACTACATTTTGATCGTGGCCACCCACCTTACGTGGCCTCAACTCCAGATCCCCTGTTGCCCAATCTTGCCTAGCTCCGATGCCCATAAGCCAAGGTCTCCCTAGGATGAGAGGATATCCTTCTCCCTTTACTGGCATCACATAAACATCCACTGCTGCAGTGATTCCAAAAATAGAAACTCTCAAAGCTTTCACTACACCCACACATGCGACCGCATCATTGTTGGCCATCTTTGCCCTAAAGGTTGAGGATTCCATTACTTCTAAGCCTAATTGATGCATAAGCTTTGTTGTCATGACACAAACCTCTACTCCACTATCGATGTATGTTTCTCGAATCCGTTAACCTTTGATTTGAGCCTCCACTAAATGCACTATATCTTTGAGGCCATATGCCTTGATTGCACTAACCATTTTATCTTGCCTTTCCCTTGTACTTACCATTTTTTACCATTGTCGTTGTAGCTTTGGAGAGGCATGAAGTAGTTGTAGCCAAGTAATTTTTGGCCCTTGAGAGCTCACATTTGCTATCAGATCATAAGGTTGTGTTCGAGAACCCAAAGGAAAGTTGGAGATATCAATTTTAGACCTAGTTTGAGTCTTTCTCTTCTTCCCTTCATCTCTAGGTGCCCGTGATGTACTTGCCTCATTGATTGCTTCCTTGCTTGCCTCAGTTTTGGACATGTACCGGCTTGATAGGCATGGTCTCTACTACATCTATCTTCATCTTACCTCTCGCTATTTCTTCTTGGAGACTTCTATCCCTGATCACCTCCTCTATTTTTATGACATTAACATTTGGTTGAACAGCAGGGGTTTCAGCTTGAACATAAGGTGGTTGTAAAATTGCAGGTCGTGACTGCTCTTGCTCTTGAGTCCTAGCACGAGGAGGGCTTACCTGTTGTTGAGGACCTCTGGCAGGGTGATCATATCTTCTAGGGTGAGGACGATTTTACATGCCATGTCCATTTTCTCCACAGTTGTAACACAATATCTCCCTTGCTTGTCGTCGCTTTTATGGTCAATTCCCACCATTCCTCTTGATAGATCTTCTTGCACCTTGCACAAGATTCACTCTCAAACCCTCTAGTTGATTAGTAAGATTGTTTATTTTTTGGATCATGTCTTCTTAACCTCTAACAAGGCCTGGTGCATTAGATACATTTGGGGGAACTTGAGAGGCCTTCATAGTTGTGATGTTGTTTCCCAAAACTACTTGGCTAGCTTGGGCTTGGTAGAGAATCTTTTGATTCTTTTCCCTAGTGATTCTCAAAGCATCTTCAAAAGTGTTTGGAAATTCACCTTTACCTTCTCCCTAAGCAAGGGGTACAAACCTGAAATAAATCAATCCTTTTGAAGGCAGTTTGGAGCTCTCTCAGTAGGATTCAGTGAATCTGACCATTGCCCCCAAAGCTTCAAAAACCCTTCCTCATAAGTTTCATAACCATAAGGATCACTTTGATGGAGGGCCAAAAGCCATTGCCATAACTCTTCAGCTGAGTTAGTTTGTTGAAATCTCTGTAAGAAAGCTGCCTTGAATCCCTCCCATTCAGCTCTTTGGGCCGGATTTAGAGTTTGGAATCACATTCTAGCTTCTTCCTTGAGCACCAAAGGAAAAGCCCTCAACTTTAGAACTTCATCATCCCCCACCACAGAGACAAGGAAGGCCATCTCAAGGTTGTCTAAAAAATCCATTGCATTTTTCCCATTGCGCCCAAAGAAGCTTGGAAATGCCATGTTGCCTTACTAGAGTACAAATAGGCGAGTGGTGTCCCTAGGTATGTCCTACCCTTGATGGGCCCTAAGCGAGAAGTGGGGGAGCAGAAAAGGGCTAGGGGGTTAGGATGGAGCCGGCCGACCGAAGCCACCGGGCACGCCTAACTTGAGGACCCCTAGGTGCGGTGATTGTGCATTATGTGGTGCTGAGTGGTTGTGGAAGTGAGTTGTTTGGTTTATTCCATGCGTAAGGATGCACAGGTATTCCATGTGTAAGGATCCGCCTATGCGGTTTTTTTTTTTGCACTACTAGGAGAACAACAACCTATTCCTAATCTTCCTTGTCTGATGGAGGCGGAGAAGGGGGTCAGATGGACTTGCTAAAAAATTGACGGCTTTTCATGTACCCTTTGAGGTTCATGCAGACGTGGAGAGAGGTGGTCCATCTGACCCCCCTTCTCCACCTCCATGACAAGGAAAATTAGGAATAGGTTGTTGTTCTCCTAGTAGTGCAAAAAAAAAGAACCACATAGGCGGATCCTTACGCATGGAATACCTGTGCATCCTTACGCATGGAATAAACCAAACAACTCCGCTTCCACAGCCGCTCGGCGCCGCATAATGCACCGATCCGCCCAGCGGCTGAGGGTGCTCAGCATGTAGTTATAAAGGCGGGATCTGGACAGGAGGAGAAGTCTGTGAGAAAGCATGTCATGGAATCACTTAGGCTTCCTAAATCAAAAAGGAGGGCATGCTCGAAGGAGGCGGCATTGGAGTTGTAGATGATGGGAAAGTCATGCCACCCATGGAGGGTGGCAACAAAATCCACGCCTACCCTATGAGGATATGCCATGAATGTAGGGTCGTTCCTCTCGTAGGGTAGGGTTTTGCAAAACGCCATCCAGGCGAGCATGCTAATATCACATACTCGTCTTCTCCAAAGATGTTGGCAGTTGTAGCCCTGTACAGTGTGTGGTACCTCAAACACTTTGTCTTGCCAAAACTCTGCTTCCTCCGTGCCCCATAGAGTGGGGGTCTTTGCTCTGTCTTCCAGCCATTTTTGGCCCAATCGGCCGCCATTCGCGATCACCTCCTCCATTACCTTAATTGGTAGGACCCTTCTCGGGCTGTTAGGCATGAGGAAACTGAAAGTGAAAGGGTCATTTTCGTTTTCTTGCTGTTGTTAACCCCAACACGAAGAAAGCAAAATGAAATAAAAAAGACGCAAGGCAAAGGTGGAAAAAAGGTAGCCCGACTGAAGAAAGAAGAGGAGAAAAGGCCAAAAGCGCAAGGGCAACCTTAAAAGTCCAAGGCAAATGCAAAAGGGAAAATGTGCATTTTAAAATACAAAGGCGCACCCTCAAATCTTGTAAAAGAGTACCAGGCTCTCTCCTATGCAAATTGTAAAGATAGATGGGCGTGGAGAAGAAGCAAGAAGGATAGGAAGGAAATAGGAAAAGAGGACCTAGGCCAATAGCCGGTCATGTAAAAAGGGGATGACCGCCCAAGGAGGAGTAGGGCATGTATAAAAGCCAAAAAATGGAATGAGAAGCTCATTCTTGTGTGTGGCCAAAAGTGGCTCTCCTCTTCTTCTTCTTCTTCTTCTTCTTTTTTGCTTGAGCTTATGCTTGAGAGAGGGAGTGTGAGAGTGTGAGGGAGTGAGTGTGTGAGGGTGAGGGACCGGGGAGGAGAAGCTCTCCATCTTCTCCTCTCTTCTTCTCTTCTCTTCTCTTGCTCGCAACTATGGAGCTTGGAGCGTGGAGCTTGAGGATGGAGCTTGCTTGAAGCTTGCACTTAGATCGTCGAGCTGTCGGAGTGCGCGGGAGAGGAGGTAACTCAATCGACATGGAGGTAAGCTCACTACACCCGTAGATATGAATGGCGCGTCGGCTATGTGAGAGATAGCTATTAGTGCTCAGCTTGGAATGCTTGAACAATAAGCGGTCTGTGGGTCTTGGCGGTTGAGCGAAAGCTCCCACATTTTGGTTTCGTTGCCGGGACCAACGAATTCAAGCCTTGAGCATTTGCACGCTTCGAATCGAGCATTGAAGTAGGGTTTTCCCCGAACCGGTGCTTGAAGTAGATACGTAGGAAGCAAGGGAGTTTGAAGAGGTATTCGATCTCCTTAGCAAGTAGGTTTTTTATTTTTTGGATTTGGAAAAGCACGTTGGAGTAGTGTAGGTGATTGCTTTGTGATTTGTATGCATTTAGGGTAGGAAAAAACATAGAAAAAGAAGCAAACAATAGGATTTTCTGTTGTTGTATAATAGGCTAAAATAGGGAAATAGGGGCACAGATCCTTGGAGTGCCGTTTGATTCGAGCACCACAGTGATTCCAGGCATGTCTGGCATTTCCTTGTAGTGTTTTGCACCTATCTGGAAGGCACTGGATGATTCGGTGGAGTAGACGTTGACCTAGAGGCATCGCGCATAACTCACGGGCCGTCGTCCGCGCCATCGAACCAGGCCGTCCCAGTCCCAGAATCGGACCACTCCAAAAATCGGACCTCTCCGAAAATCGAACCACTTTGAATATCAGACCACTTTTTTGATCCGATTCCTAGAATCGGACCAGTCCCAGAATCGGACCACCTTGTCCGATCCGATTCCTAGAATTGGACCACTGCAAGAATCGGACGTGACCAAAATCAGACCACTGGGCCGATCGGACCAACCCAAAATTGGACGTCCGATTCTGATAATCGGACATCTAAGAATCGGACAAAAAACTGCCAAAATCGGACAGGTATCTAGGACACAAATTTTGACGCATCGAAACCCCGAAATTGATCCCAAAGGCTACGTAAACCTAAAGGCACATCATAGATCCATCACTGGGTTGAAACTTAGAGCAAGTAGTTCAAAATTTGGCTATAAACGGTCCTCCAAATTGCACATGGCGTTTACCGTAACGGCCCTGCGGGCCGGGGGACTGCCCCCCCGAACCCCCGCAGAGGGGGGTCTGCCCCCTCCACACCTCCCCCAAGTAGGTTGGAGAGAAAACGCGTGCAGTGACAGGTCCTCCAAAATAGACCCTAGTGTAGTAATGACTCTACACGAACATGGATTCTCACTGACAAAAGAGTAACCAAAAGCCCATACCCGAGTAGAGAGAAACAGAGACCCTAGAACCTCAATGGGCCAATCTAGCCAACAAGGACAAAAAGGCCACACTGTAAAAACACATACGTGTTGCATTCGGACTGCATCTAGTCAAAGCGGAAAGCAACAACATCAAGCTACAACAGCGAGAATGACTAGATATGATGGTCCTGACAATAGATGCTCCTTGAATAGCACTGCAATGATGAGCCAAGACATCAGTGGAGAATCCACATCTGGTCGTGCAGTTGGGGACTCAAGGGCATTTGTCAGAGGGCTTAAATTTACAAGCCAAGACCCGGAAGATGAAGACATAGTACCACCTACTTATCTTAGGGTTGAACTCACCACGAAAAGAGAGCATACTATCGATGCTCTGATTGATGAAGGAGCAGATTTTAATGTCTTGACCTATGAGGCATGGACCCTACTAGGCCAACCAGAGCTGACACCGACTAATGCAACTCTTAGCCCTTATGGGGGACCTCCACAAGCACTCATAGAGAAGTGCAATATCCTTGCAACAATTGAAACTGAAAGCTTGCCTATCATATTTCATGTTCCTCCAAATAGTGCTAAATATGGTAAGGAAACCCTCCTGGGAAGACCCTTCAAAAGGGTGACCAAATGTGAGACTGACTATGTAGCACAGAGGATACACCTGACACTACCGGGTGTGAGGATAGTCACAACCTTTAGCAAGGGTGACCTCATCGAACCTTGAGGGAAAGGAAAGGAAGGTGCTGACATAACAGTCAAGCCTGCTAATAAGAGCAAGGACTTGTTGGAAGAGTTGATACAAGCACAGGTCGAACAACGAGAACCAGTGAGTGAGGCCATGCCTGCAACAAGAAGGTCAAGAGACAATGCCAAGGACGTGCTTTGGACTTACAAATATCGTAGAAGACCCCAAAAGAAGCCCAAGCCTTATAGATGAAGGCATTGATGGAGGGTCAGCACAATGCCGCGATGGATATCCAAAGCCGTTGCTACGTGCTCAAGGGTATTACACAGGTAACCGATGGATTTGGGTGCCAAAATCCCCTACTAAACCTCCCTTGCCAACTGAAGGCCAAATCGTATCAAGAGCAAAGAAGCATATGAGGAGATCTAAACGAAAAACCAAGTCTCGAGTCAACAACAGTGGAGTGACTGAGCCCCTCACGGTCGAAATCAAGAAACCAAATGGGACCAATCGGAGGGTAAATCCTCAGCCTAGCGTGCTTGACAAGAAGATATCAGATGTAATCATTGAGGATACGCAAAATCCACTAGTGTCTAAGGAGCCTTTGATTCCCCAAGAGGATAGCAGGCATCATAGGCACAACATTGCTCATGGCAAGGTTAAATGCTCAACAAAACAAATAGCAAAATCATCTAACAGCCACGAGCGAATCTCCCAGCCAGTGTCAAAGCCACTTAGGAGTCCAAAGTCTCCTACATCCTCTTCCCCTAAACGGACACAAGAAGCACAACTGTCGTCAAGTGCGGCTACTCAATCTCAATCTCTACCTACATCAAAGCTTCCAAATGTCCAAGAGGCAGGACATGGCACCATCCGTAGCTCTTGGCCCAAGGATATACCTATGCAACCTAATGTGACTAGATCAACTCAAGCTCGATCTACACAGGTGAATGCTCAAAGGGCAACAAAAGACACGACCACTTCCGATCGCCCTAGGGACTTAACACCACAATCCACCAAGGGTACCCAGCCCACTAGACTAGCCGCTACTACTTCCAATCAGGGATCACAGCAGTCACAGCCCTTGGCCGTGACTATGCTCCTGGCGGAGCGTGTCCTTAACAGTACACCTGTGAAGGAGGTGCCGCAACCAATGTCCTTGACAACTCCAACACTTCCAAAGCACCTAAAGCCTAGGCTTGAGGAGAGACCTCTCAAAGATGTGGCCAAGGAGATGGCACATCAAGAGTGGATACAACGCTACCACAATAGGGTGACAAACTTATACCAGTCACATCCAAGGAGAACCATGACGCAATGACAAAGCCTCAGGAGAAACATGAAAACCCCAAGAGCATAAGAAATCCTAGCGTTGGCCAAACTTGCTCGTCTAGGCCTGAGCCCCCAGCTACGCTAAAGCCCAAGCAAACTCCTAGAACCTTGCATGAGATAGCAACCGAGCAAGCCCTCGTTGAATATAGAAGTGTCATAGAATGCTCGTCTAGGCCTGAGCCCCCAGCTACGCTAAAGCCCGGGCAAACTCTTAGAACCTTGCATGAGATAGCAACCGAGAAAGCCCTCGTTAAACATAGAAGTGTCACAGAATGCTTAACTGAGTTGGATGCTAAGCTCAAAGTGTTCGCACGTGTCTATGTCCTGGCAAACATGGGCGCATTCCCTAAAGAGAAGCTCAAAGAATACTTGCCGTTTCCCTTATCCTGGGAAGAGCAAGAACATCTTGACGAGCACTATAACAGGCTCCTGTATGAACACATGCGACTCATCTCTAACGAGGAAGCCGACGAACTACGCTTAACTGTCACATTCAATTATGTGCTTTGCCAGCCAAATCTCTTAAAGATAGAGCAACTAAAGCGACTATCAGAGGGCCGAAGTTAATTTGAATAGCGTTGGTGTCAAAACCGCGTGGCAATGGCCGAACTAGGAGCCCAAATCATGACAGTCTCAGAGGAGAGATTGGCCAAATGGCGGTCTCAAAGAGACCCAGCCTATGTGGCACCAACTTCCTTTCGAGTGCTGACTGCAATTCAGGGTAAGGACTTAGCTAAGGACTTAGCTAAAACTAGCCAAGAGAACTCTCTGTCTGATAAGGTTCTTACTGAGGAGGAGTTACATGTTGCCAGTAGACTCGGACAAGGTTCCATGCTACTCGATGTTGCAAAATATCTATCGGTATTGAGTAAGCTTCCACGAGTACTAGATGTGTGTGCCACGGTCCAGTACAATCCAGAGTTCTACAATTGGTTTTTACCCTCACGGAGTGACATGTTTTCATGAACATGTACATAAATAAACAACGTGTTTTGTGACTATGTAAATAATATCAAAAGAAGCAAAGGCCAATACACCCCATGAGCAATGATGACCAAGTGCAGGTGATATGCATCAAGTCAAAACTAAGGGATTCAGGTTGGCGATCTCTTGTTTAGCTGGACATTTTCATTATGGTTGAAGCATGTGACTTGCATGTGCAGAATGACACAGGTCAATGTCTAGAAGTGTTTAATATCCAAGTCACCACAAGACCACCAACCCCACAAAGAACCATTATGGAGGAAGCGACAGGAATACCAACAAACAAAAGCCATGACGGAAGCGCCACTGGATGAGAACCCAAGGACACCTCTGCAAAAAGCACATATTGCAACTGAGCATGGCCAAAGCATAATCATCGATTACCTCCTCCTTCTTGGCCAAACTCTATGTTAGATCAGGAGCCACGCTCTCAACAAGGCAAACGTCTCTTCATCATCCAGGATTCAATTCGCAAGATGCTCTGTCCTTGTCCTACACGGCTCACTCCAAGTGCTACCTCAATTGTTCGATGTCTCACATGTTACAAAGAGGTTTGCAAAATCTCAAGTGTATCTCTTCATCTCAACAACAGTTCCTCTAGCATCAAGGCTGGTGACACAATCATCTCTGTAATATCCATTCTTCATAGCCTTTGGATCCCAACATTTCTCAATCCAAGTGAAAGGCTAACAGCCTCAATGTATTGCATTGATTGTATTCATTTTTTCCACCAAAAAAAAAGAGAAGAAAGCAAGAAAGAAAGAAAGAAAAAAAAAAGCACACACGATCACAGATCACATCCAGAGGTCCTCAAATTAGGTACGTCCAGTGACCTTGGTCGGCTCGCTCTGTCCCTAATCCCCTAGCCCTTTATACATCCCCCAAAATTATTCAAGGCACATCAAGGGCAGGACATACCTAGGGAGCTCGCCTCACCTTTGGTTAGACCTGTCACCCTAAACCACTTACACAATTCTTTTGCACTCCATCTCAATGCCATTACAATCAACAATGGTAAGCAAGGCATGAAAGACGATGCAAAAGTACACCATACTTTTCAAGCACTACAAGTAGCCACTAGCTACCAGAAGCTAAGACATCAAGGAGCTCAATTATGCTACATTGCCTTGACAAGATCATAATGATGTCTCAAGAAATCTTCAAGTGTACTCCCCGTCTTCATCGATAATTTTTTTCCATCAACTTAGCCCCTCACTTCACTGACCCATTGATATACAAGGAACCAGGCTGACAGTCTTCTAACTAAGTAATACCTAAATAGCACGTGTATTCACTTAATATTCACACTACAACCTATACACGGTTTGGGTCCTCAAGTGCAGGACAATACTCCAAGCTCGCTTAGAGTTTGACCAGTCTCCCAAACTAATCAAAATATGTCTTGTGCAGAATAGGAAGACTAGCACTACCCCTTAAGGAGAGACCACATCAGAGGTTTTCCAATTGTAGGTATTAAAGACTCCAACCAAAGCGTCGTCAGCTCTACATCAACACTCAACTCTGAACTCTTGTCCTTTACTTCATCATGCAAGACCACCAGAGAATCATCACGAGCAGAATCCACCATGAGCATCCCGAGAACACCAACACCCGTGCCAGCTATGAGTGACCATTCCCAACAAAGAGTAGCCCTATCGCCACCTACAAAAATCATATCACCAGCCAATCAGAACAGCAAAGTGCCACCAAGGACCTTCATCCGCACCAACATCAGAACTCCTCCAAGGAAAACCACAACAGTCCCTTCCACCCACGTCTTTGGTGCAAGCTCTGCATGCTACCTTCGACGAAGAGTGCCATGGGACTGGCACTCGTCTAGGAGGGGGGGTAATGTTAACCCCAACACGAAGAAAGCAAAAGGAAATAAAAAAGACGCAGGGCAAAGGTGGAAAAAAGGTAGCCCAACTAAAGAAAGAAGAGGAGAAAATGCCAAAATCGCAAGGGCAACCTTAAAAGTCCAAGGCAAATACAAAAGGGGAAAGGTGCATTTTAAAATACAAAGGCGCACCCTAAAATCTTGTAAAAGAGTGCCAGGCTCTCTCCTGTGCAAATTGTAAAGATAGATGGGCGGTGGAGAAGAAGCAAGAAAGATAGGAAGGAAATAGGAAAAGAGGACCTAGGCCAATGGCCGGTCATGTAAAAAGGGGATGACCGCCCAAGGAGAAGTAGGGCATGTATAAAAGCCAAAAAGTGGAATGAGAAGCTCATTCTTGTGTGTGGCCAAAAGTGGCTCTCTTCTTCTTCTTCTTCTTCTTCTTCTTCTTCTTCTTGCTTGCTTGAGATTATGCTTGAGAGAGGGAGTGTGAGAGTGTGAGGGAGTGAATGTGTGAGGGTGAGGGACCGGGGAGGAGAAGCTCTCCATCTTCTCTTCTCTTCTCTTCTCTTCTCTTCTCTTCTCTTCTCTTCTCTTCTCTTCTCTTTCTTCTCTTCTCTTCTCTTCTCTTCTCTTCTCTTCTCTTCTCTTGCTCGCGGCTATGGAGCTTGGAGCGTGGAGCTTGAGGATGGAGCTTACTTGAAGTATGTACTTGGATCGTGGAGCTACCAGAGTGCGAGGGAGAGGAGGTAACTCGATCGGCATGGAGGTAAGCTCACTACACCCATAGATATGGATGGCGCGTCGGCTATGTCAGAGGTATCCATTAGTGCTCGGCTTGGAACGCTTGAACAATAAGTGGTCCGTGGGTCTTGGCGGTTGAGCGAAAGCTCCCACAGCTGTTCCCAAATCACCAGCTCCGCATGGAATTGCATCGAGAGGTCATCGGGGCATGGTTGGAGGGTGCAAATGGCCGTACGACTGGTTTGGCTCTCAACTGCCTCCTGGTTTCTTCAACTAGTTTCCTACGTCGCTCCCTAAGCGCAGTTTGTCTTTGTCCGAGGGCGGGTTGATTTGTTGTTGTTCCTGATCATGCAGCGAGGGGGGTTGTGGGATTATTTCTTCATTGGTTCTCCTTATGACAAATTCAATGTCAACCTCCTCCCCTTGTCAGTCGTCTAGTTGCGCTCCTTTCTCAAAGCCAAGTGCGTCCAACTCCTGGGGAGTTAGGCCGTTCAATAGTAGGTACTTTCGTTGTTCTTCTAAGCCCAGCCTAACCTCTACAGGTTGGGGTGGCATCTGTAGCCCCGCATGCAGGGCCCTGCATGCGATGCTCAGTTTCTTCGCCACTACCTCCAACGACTCCTTTCCCTTTGGCCGGGTTGTGTCCCCAGTAATGTGTTGAGGAAGGCCTGTTGCTGGGCAGTGAAGGCTGTCTGGGCGGTGTCCGCTTTGCTTTCTGCCAAGATTTTTTCTTTTTCCACCAAAGCAAGGCACCGCGCCAGTGCCTTCACCTGTTTCTCGTTCTACACGGCCCATTCCTCGGCCCTTTTGTTCATTCCTTCCATGCTCTCCCCCTGCTTTTGTGCTAGGGTTACGAGCTTCTGCTCCTGGGCTCTGATTTCTTTGCTTATATTCTCGTGCTCTTTCCTTCCGAGGCGCAGTTGATCGGTCATGGACTCGATCTCTTTTCGTTGTTGCTCCATCTCTTGTCTTCTCTCCTCTTCTTTGGCATTTAGTTCCTCCATCATTTGCTCAATGTTGGCGGTTTTCGCCTCCAGTTTCCATGTTGCATCAGGAGGAGCTTGTATTCCCGCTGCATCTGCACAAGTTCTTGATTTTTGTCCTCAAGCCGCTGTTGTAGCTTTCTTCCATGTCTTCTTTTGCTTTCAATTCTTGCTTGAGGTCAAATATTTGTCGGTCTTGCATGGCTATGATGCGGGTTTTCTCCAGTTGGAAGGCGGCTACTAACTCTTTCTCTGTCACCAACTCAGCTACCGCCATTCTCTTTTCCTCCTTCGCCCTCTCCAATTGGGAGAGCAGCTCGACGATGTATCCGTTGTAATTGGCTACTAGTGCCGTCATTGTTGCATGGGTGGGGGTGGTCGAGGCCTCCACACGCGGATGCTTCTGGTCCTGCCTCGATTCTACATCCGCGGCTGGCCTTTTTTGCCCTGTGGCCATGGTTTCTGTGCTCTTCCCCTTGGGCCATTTCTTTACTGATGAAGTATTGCATCCATGCCACAAAGTTGGAAACTTACATGCTGGTGGGGATGCTAGGGGTGAGCATAGTGGGTTCAATGGAGGGTGCCATGAGGTTGGGGATAGGATGGAGGGGTGCTTTGCCTTTGCCTTCCAGGACACGGGCGGCGCGACTTCTGGTGCCTGCGTGCTAGAGCTAGGCCCTTCTTCCCTCAACTGGCTCCAGGCTCCTCGATCATCCGCCCTGCATTGTTGTTCAATAGACCAGCGTGTGGCCTTGGCCAAGTCCTCCTATTCCTTTCTTCTTAATTCCTCTTCTTCCTCCGCAGCTCTTCTTTGCCTTTCTTTTTCGGCCTTTCTGTATTCTTCCTCCAGTTTCTCCTTTTCTTCCTGCTCCTCTCTTTTTCTCTTTTCAGCCTCCTATTTCGACGCCTTTTTAGCCCACTTGACTTGCTCTGTGGCACTACAATGCTCTGTACTGCACTGTTCTGTTCTGTACTGCTCTGTCCCTCTGTTGATAGGTTGAACTTCACAGTCTTGGCAAGGGAGTTGTTCTCTTCTTGAACAACTGGTTCCTTCTTCTTGGCGCGCATGACAGCAGCAACTTCCAACTCTACCAAATTGGAGGCAGGCTCTTGTGCCTTCTGTTGGCTATCAGTAGCATTGGCCTTGACAGGGGCTGGACTTGGACAGTCCTTTGCAGTGTGGCCTTCACCTTTGCATCGGCTGCACAAGGGCTTGTAATCCACAGATCGTCTAGGGTTTGGACAATTCGGGGAGATATGACCCTTTTGTTGTTTCTTCTTCTTCGTGCTTCCTCTTCTTCTCCCTCTCCTCGGCCTCCCTGAGGGATTGTCTTTTTGCTTTCTCCAAATCTTCCTTCTCCTTCCTACGACCTTCATCCGGTTTCTTTTTCCTCTGCGTTGTCTTCTTCTTGGTTTCCTTGACCTGCTTTTTGCTTGATTGCTCTTCTTGCCCCTGTCCTTCCTTATCGATCTCAATCCTCACTAGACCTCTCCTGGTACTAATGAGGGGGTGACCTGTCGGGCGTTTCCCCTTCCCCCTCTTCTGCATCCTGCGTCTCTTTCACGGCCTCCTGGATGAGCGTTGTTAAGATGCTTCCATAGGTGATGAATGAGGCCTTGGACGAGGCCTTCTTTCTTTCTGCAACCTTAGACGCTGGAGACTCTCCTCCTGCGGGCATGCTTCCTAAAGCCAGCGCTTTAGCCGCCTGGTCGATAGTTTTACGCACATAGCCATTCCAATCGACTTCATGCAGGGTATGAGCCGCCACATTCTCCAGCACTGGCACACTGATTCGGTGCATGAATGTGTCGTAGCGCTGGCTGGAGAAGAGCACATGTACCAGTTTTTCTTGTAATCTGGTTTCTGCATCAGGGATATCTTGAATGCTGATGCCATCGTTTGTCAGCACGTCCTCCTTTCTCATCCCCAGCATGGCGTACACATCTCTCTTCTACTTCTTTTCTATTTTCGGTTCTAGTCCCAGCGCCTTTTCCACCGAGGTGGGGGTTAATTGAACCAGCACACCTGCTTGGCATTTTGTCCCCTTCCTATTGTGACAGTGCAGCACTCGTTGTCGGGGTCATAAGACCTGAGAAATTCCACACACTTTGTGTGGTCGGGTTCTTGGGTGAATCTTTCTAGGTATCTGGTGATGTTGCATTTTTCAACGACTCTCTTGGCCACCTCTTCCTTGGCCACCAATCCTTCTATGTTGTGAATGGCTCGAAATTGTAGTTGGTTGTAAGCGTGGCTCTCCAGGGTGATGTTGCACTGCGCTCTCTCCTCTTCCATGAATGGAAGCTGGTGGGCACAGTCTTGTTGTGACATTTTTCGTTCCTATCATGAACCCCAATTTCCATTAGTTCTTCCAAATTGACAATACAAAAACATCATAGACCGAAAAGGAAAGACTTTACGTGTTTATTGAATGGAAGCCTCAAAATCCTATTCAATGTGGAGCCCCCCTTTTCAACTTAACTTTTTGCCTTTTATTCTAAAGTTCTCTTGACATTTTTCTACCTCGCTTGTTGCCTACGCACTTATGCGTTTTGCTTGACCCCCGATGATTTTAATTGATCTCTTGATTCTGTTTTTAATTGATCTCTTGATTCACCTTATCTCTTGATTCACCTTACTCCCCTTCCCCTCCCAGCTTGAGAAGAATCCTTACTAGGATTGAAGGTGTGGGGGGTTGAGAACCTTGGAATGGGTCTTAGGAGTCATCGGTGCAGGAACCAAGTGTAAAAATTGGGATTGTACTCTAACTGAGCTGTCCGATCGAGATCAAAAGGGCGAGTGCCAACATGCATTATGTAAGTGAGAACATCTGTTAGGACGTCACCGGAGGCACTGCCGGCTAGCAATGTGTAGCTCCTTTTCAGTCAGTAGGCGATCGAGGTAAGGATGTCCCTTGATGTGCTCCTCCAAGGGGCAGTTGCGAAGAGTGGTCAACACTCTGTACGAGGTTGGCGCGACATAAGTGGGGTCGTACTCTGCTATTTTGATTGTGCGATGCTGCTCTACATTGGTCATGACTCGGCAGCCCTCTACTTCCCATTGCAACCTAAGAGTCTACTAGTGCTGCAAAAATGGGAATTCAATCCCAACAAGCTAGGATAATTTTGTGATTTCTTGGCCGCTGATGGCAGAAGTGGTTCGCTAATCGTATGACGTTATGAGGCGCTGTTTGAGTACTTGCTCTTTAGAGACCTCACTATCGAGAGATACAGCAGCAGCAGCAGAGTTTGCTGCCTTTGCGAAGGTAAGTTCAAACGTCTCCCAAGAACAAGGCATCATGCGAATTTCGGTTGCAAAAGGCCCGGGCAACAAGCCTAAGTCCAAGCGGTCATAGCTCAGAGCCAGCTCTCTGAAGGTGGCATCGAACCGTCTAATGCAATCAACCATGTCATCCCCTGTATCTATGGCTAGATTTGAGGCCAGTGTCAAAAATGACTTTCGCTCGTAGGAGGACTTAAGACCTGCCGGTGGTTAGGGTTTGCTGGCCCTAGAGCATTTGACAGCGGATAGTTGTGGTTGCAGGTGTGCCTTAGGTTGCGGTTGGGCTAACTGGCTTAGGGCTAGTGGAGCGGTAGCTACTTCTGATGGACTACTACCTTCAGCATGGATCATTGTAGTCGGATGGACTCTAGTGGGTGATGGGTCATGTGATGGTGTCTGTCGTTTGGGCCAGTAGGCTTGTTCGAGTCTTTCGGGCATATGTGTATATGGGCTTGATGGATGTGGTCCTAGGGAGCACTGCGGCTCGTTGTTTTGAGGTTTGATGGGGCTGGGGGTGATCAAGCTCGGGGATAGCATACGAGTGGCAATCTTGTCCAGGTGGGTTTTAGGGATATACAACTAGGTGTTTCCCTCATAGTAGCCTTGCGCGAGCAGGAGAGCTTTGGAGACCCACTTGCGCCAGATCATGCCCTGATTTCTATAACTGCACCTTGGTGTCCTAGGTTTAGAGCTATGGGTCTTATGAGGTCGCGTGTGATGACTCCTAGGCAGCGATTGTGGCTGTTTAGGCCTCTATTGGAAATTATGTTGTTGAGCCTTAGCTTTTGTCACCACGAGTAGTGGTTCTTGAGTAGTGGTGGGGGGTGGCCGGGCACTACCCGTCTCCTTAGATTCGAATGCTAATAGTTCTATCGGTGGTCGTGTGGACCATTCCATCACTCCACCCTTGCTGAAAGGTGTATCAATGCGGATGTTGCCTATGTCGAGGTGAACGCGTTGCGACTCATAATCGAAGTGGCAACAAGTTTGCTTCTTGAAGGTTTGCCCTAGTAGCGTCTCCGTGCCTGCGTCCTTGGTGTTTGGCAGCACGTTGAAGATCATTGGTACAGTTTTAGTCTCGATAGAAACGGTAGCCCTACACACTTGCCAAGGAGTGCATAGGAGTGGCCTCCATATGGGTTCAACCTTGCGTTAGTGGGTTGTAGTGGTGGTTTTCCAAGTTGGGTCCAATGATCGTGAGTTAGGACATTGAAGTCCGCTTCCTCGTCAATTAAGGCATTGAAGATGCATGTCCGCTTGGTAGTGACTGTGATGTGCAGGTATGTAGGTTCCATGACTTCCTCCTTCGCGTCGTTGATTTTGGTGATGGTGGCTACACGAACGTTGACTGGTGGTTCCAACATTGGTGGTTCATGCAAAGGATCCGCATGGGGATAGTATTTCTTAACACGGCTGCCATTGAAGAAGCCAATTCCGTCGACTAGAGTTTCGAGCTCAACATTGCCCAATCGGCTAATTGCACGGACCCTGAAAGGTCCAAGACCCTAAAACTTTATTTTTTGCTTGTGCCCCTTGACTGAGTATAGGAGCACTAGGTCGCCTTGTTCCAAGTCGCGTTGCTTCACATGTTTGTCAAACTAGCTCTTGCGTCATGCCTTCTCGCATATGAGTACGTGAGTGGCTAGAAGATGGGTCTCCGAGAGGCGTTCGAGTTCTACTAGGCATTGCGTCCATGCTTCCTTTCCTTCCCATCGCTCTTGAAGCTCAATTCGTAGGCTAGGCACAAAGAATTCTATGGGGAGAATCGCTTCGGTTCCGTAAGTGAGCCTAAAGGGGGTCTATCCGATGGCTGTTTTGTAAGCTGTGCGATAAGCCCACAAGGTTGCCATCAGCTTATTATCCCAGTCACTGCGTGAGGCCGAGACTACCTTGGTTAGGACATTGATGAGAATCTTATTTGTGGATTCTGCCTGGCCGTTTGCTTGAGGGTAGTATGGAGAGGATTTCCAATGGATAATCAGGAAGGTGGATAGGAGATGAGTTATCACTTCATTGATGAAGTGTGTCCCCTGGTCACTGACTAGTTCGATGGGGCATCCGAATCATGAGATCACTTGCTCCCATAACAACTTACCAATCGTTCAAACATCGTTCTTTCGGGTTGCTCTCGCCTCTACCCACTTTGTTAGGTAGTCTGTGGGCCACAATGATGTATTTGGCGTGAGAATACTATGCAACAGGGCTGATGGGTCCCATGAAGTCGATCCCCCATTTTTCGAAGGGTTGTCGTGCAATGACTAGGGTCAACTCCATCTGATCCTTGCGAATCGGGACCTTTGTCCCCCCTGACATTTGTCACAATGCTTAACATCACGGAACAGCGTTGGCCACCATAGTTGAGATTGCAACAACTTGCGAGCTATTGTGTCTCTGTAAAAGTGTCCTCCAGCAATCCCACTGTGATCCTCTGAGAGCACGTCGTGCATCTCATGCTCGCACACACATCTATGCATCAATCCATCTTTCCCTAAGGGATATAGCTGGCCTATTATCAACTGATAGGGTTGGATTTTGAGAATAAGTCGCCTTAGTATTGCCTTTTCTATTGGTCATTCAAGTAGTCCATGCTCAAGCAGTTGGACTATATCATCTGCCCAATATGGTGTTAAATCGGCTTTGAATAAATCCCTCCCGTTGGAGAGGTTAAAGAGGTGGGCATCTGGAAATTCATCAATGATGCCTTCTCCAACGGGTTCCCCTGTGGGGATGCATGACATATGATCAGCCATGTAGTGTTGTTTCCCCTTCCGTACAACCACCGAGAAGCCAAACTCCAAGAGCAAAAGGAGCCACCGAGCTATGCGTCTCGTAGCGCAAGGTTTGTTCACTAGGTATAGCAAGGCTTGATGGTCTACGAAGAAGGTAAAGGGTGTAACCAATAGATAATGCCGGAACTTCTTCACAGCAAACACCATGGCCAAGCCCTCTCTTTCAGTCATCGAGTAATTCATTTTCATCTCTGCTAGTTGTCAGCTTGTAAAGCTCACTAAATAGTCTAGGTTGTGCTCGCCAGGTTGGCACAACACTGCCTCCATAGCGATTTTAGAAGCATCAATATGCATGTGGAAGGTTATGGTCCAATCTGGGGCTCGTAGAATTGGTGCTATGGTTAGAGCCTTCTTCAGCTCTTCATATGTGCATTGGCAAGCTTCAGTCCATTCGAAGACAATCAGCAGTTTGTACAAAGGTCTTACTATCAATGCGTAATTCAACACAAACTGTCGACAGTATCCTGTATGGCCTAAGAAGCATTGAACTCCCTTGTAGTTGGTTGGGGGTGGAAGGTCAGCAATAGCCCTGACCTTCTAGAAGTCAGTGGCAATGTCGTTCTTCGACACCACATGGCCAACGATGCATCCATGTTTCACCCAAAACTGGCATTTCAAGGGGTTCAAGGAGAGATGATATAGGCGACACCGATCAAAGACTATTTGGAGTTTGTTCAAGTGTTCCATCCAGGTCAAGTGAACCCAGACGTCGTCGACAAAGACTTCTAACTCCTTGTGAAGCATGTCTTTAAATATGGTGCACATGAGACGTTGAAAGGTGGCATGGGCATTAGTCAACCCAAAGGGCATGACTATGTATGCAAAGACGCCCCACTCGGTGGCGAAGGCAGTCTTATGCCTATCGGCAAGATGCACTTGCACCTGGTTGTACCTGAGAAGCCATCCAAGAAACTGTAGGCCTCCTTGCCTGCCACTCTTTCAAGCATGTGCTCGATGTATGGCAATGGATAGTTATCCCTCTTGGTAGCAGCATTCACCTTTTTATAATTGACGCACACTCTAATTTTTCTGTTTTTCTTCATCATAATGACTATGGGTGATACCCAATCCGTGTGCTCAATTTCGTAAATGAATCCTGCTTTCATCAGCTTATCAATTTCTTCCTTGAACAGCATGAGCATGCTTAGGATTCATTGGGTACGGTCACTGCTTCATCGGTGCTGCATCTGGTGTCATGGGTATGTTATGAGTCACCACTCTCGGATCTACCCCCTTAAGCTCTTCCAAGGACCATGCGAACACGTCCACATACTCTCGCAAGAGGGCGACCAGACTCGCCTCCTCGTCCTGAGCCAAGTCATCGGCAATGAAGAATGGTTGGGGTGTCTCCCCTTACCGTGCTAAGTTCACCTCCTTGACCCTGGCTGGTCCCTTGATCGATTCCCTC
Organism: Lygodium microphyllum; assembly: GCF_053477565.2. Taxonomy (NCBI): domain Eukaryota; kingdom Viridiplantae; phylum Streptophyta; class Polypodiopsida; order Schizaeales; family Lygodiaceae; genus Lygodium; species Lygodium microphyllum. Next base: position 640,634 of record NW_028229524.1, read on the forward strand.
GTTTGCCCTTGCCGTTTGGCACCCATCAAGATCACTACCCTATCGCCTTTCTTGAATTTCATAAATCGTTTCGGAAGGTCCCATGGTTTTTGTTGCTCGTCTATTCGGGTGTCCCTGGGTTGGTTTGCCCTTTCTTGCTTCAATCGTTTGCGTCTCAGGTGGACAGGTAAGTCCCCGACTATGCGTCGGGTCTTGGGCGGCCTAGGTATTTCTTGGTCGCTATCTAAGCTCCCTTCTGACTCGGAGTCAAACTCGTCATCTTCGCTAGAAGAGGAGGTCTCCCCTGATGGTCGCAATTCAAATGGTGATTCTGCTCTAAGCACTTGTGTTGTCCCTAGTTGACCCAAGCCTCCTTGCTCAAGGTCTATGGATGCTATGTGTTCCAGGCACAGTCACAATTCATGTGCATGAGTCCTCACTCTGTCTTGTAGGCATTCTTTTTTGCGGCGAATCTGCCCGTATTTGTTCTATTTCATCTCCCTCCATGTCGTACTCTATCGAATCCACCCCCCTCACTTTCATCCTCAAAGGGTTGGTAGTCTTTATACTCGTCGTCAAAGTCCTCCACAATAGCCAGTTCATCGTCCCGTAGGGCTTGGTACTTCTCTTGTCGCTGATCTGGGACTAAGGCCCAGTTGTACATAAGGTTCAAGTCATGCACTCTGGTCCATTGCCACTCGAATTTGCCTAAGAGGTCCTGGAGAGGTGTGAGGTTTGCTACTGAGTTGCCAGCCAGCTTGTCTATTAAGTATTCCAAGGCCCCCTGGAGTTCTTTCTTATTGCCTGGCACTTGGAAGGTGACGGGCTTAGGTCTCCCAAGATGGGTTCCTTCCATCATGCACACAGGTATAGTGGGCATGCCGTCGGTCACGCCCATCATTTTGATGGCTTGCTCATGCGCTTCTTGGTCTGAGAACGGCAGGTCAATTGTAGCAAGGACATGCATCCAATCCCACTCGTCTTCTGAACATGGGATATACTTGCTCAAGAGCCCATAAGACTTCTTGACCTGACTGTCGCCCTTGAGCATCGAGGAGATGGCATCCAAGTTGACTGGTGAGGTTTTCCATGTGTCCATCTCCGTCCTGTTGCCTAAGAATATCAAGCCGTTACCCCAATCTTCAATAACTCTGGCATTGCACATCCAGGGCCGGCCTAACAGGACATCGTAGTCCACCCCCTTCATGACTATAAAGTCGACCGAGAACTGGACACCTGCGATTTTTACTGGCCAATTTTTAAGTACCCCGAATGGCCTCACCCTCATGCCATTTGCTAGGGTGACGTTAAACTGAGCGGTCTCAACAGGTGGGTTTCCCCAGGTTTTCAGTATTGCATGGCTTAGCACACTAACCTCGGCTTCCATGTCTATGATCCCCTTTCTTGTTGTGTCTCCTAAGGCTAGGACTGGTAACACTGCATGCATCTCGGTGCCTTCCTGGAAAGCATTAATGTGCAAGGATTTTGGCACCGAGTGTAGCGTTAGACTCGGTATTTGTGTTTCTGCGTCCTGATCCTGCAGATTCAACGCCTATTACTAGAGTTTTCCTAAATGCATTTCAACGTCAAAAACCCAATGCAAGTCTCATTTCGTCAATCGGAGGTCATTTGACCCCCCTTTTAATCCCCACAAGGTTCAGTGTTATAAAGCAGCTACCAGATCAGGAAGCTGTAAAGTGCATGGGAGAGGCCAAATTGATGGAGTTCGACGCCATGAAGCTGCCTATCTAGTCGGATTGCAAATCTGAGTTCGTTTGGGCCTTCAAAATCGAAAAATCCATTTGCCTGGCAGTGTGAACAAGAAAGGCTGAACCGATTATTTTAATCTTTAAACCTTAATGAAGGATTAAACAGGGAAAAAACTCATGAAACTATCAAGATAGAAGGGGGTGCATTTTTTCATGATGCTCCAATGATTGGTGCCTCTCTGTTGTTGGCCGGGTGAGAGAGATGAAGAGGGATTACTAATCCACACAGAGTGCTCTCTGTTTTGGCTGTAAGCATGTATCATATGATTGAGAAATGAGAAATCTGATTTTTTTAGTATTTCTCTCTCCTCCCTCTCTCTCCTACAAGGGGCAATTCCTACATGTGAAGGGAGATGAAGCCTAGGTGGTGAATGCTTGTCTGGCGTGGTACTGAATCACTTCCGAGTCAACTTGGGGCTGGAGATGGATTATTGAAGACAGGCTGAGTATTAATGGTGGACTGTTCTGCTGTCCCAAATCTAGTTTTAGAAACCTACAACCATTAAAAAACCGGTATTTCTATTTTATAAAGGAAAAAATACTTCTTTTTTAGGTTTGGTTGCCCAAATGATGTTCATACTGAATGAAAATTGGCAAGAATGTTGTTTGATGTATGTTTGATGATTCTATGTCAGAAAAAGTAGAATATGGAATGCCATAATGCTGAAAATAATTTTCTAAAACCCGAAAAATGCACATTTTACAAAGGAAATGGGGTTTTTTGTCATTTCGGGTTTGATAAAAATGATGCATGAGGGATGAAATGTGGAAAATGAGTGATTCTCAGTTGTCATAGTAAAAAAAACCAGAAAAACCAGTAAATGCTCTATTTTCTTGATTAATAAATAGTGAAAATAGCAAAAAATAGAGAAAAATAGGTTTTTGAGTTTTAAAAATTAAGGAAAAATATGATTAATGTCTGTGAATGTTTAGCAAGATTGAGGCATGAGGTTAAGCCTCTGCTCACCCTTGTTTTTATGTTTTAATGCATTTTTATTGCTTTATACATCAAAAATAACAAATAAAGCCCTACACCTATGCAACAATGTAACATATAAGCAGTAGGGAGAAAAGAAGGGTTGTGGAAATGTTTAAGTGCAGAAAATGAAGTAAAGTATAATCTTTTGTTTGTGCACATCATATAGGACGATCTTTTGTTTAAGTTAAAGGGGCTAGTAGCATAAGGTAACTCGATGCTAGTCTCCAGCAACACAACAACAATGCATAGATTGAAAATCATTGAAGGACTAATTTTACACTTCACTTTGTTGATTTGTTTTGGAATAAAATGTTTGTACACAATAGGCATCCACCTATGCACTTTGCATGCTACATGGTATAAAATCTTGGATGCATAGCACCTGTATACCAAACAATGACCAACGCTAAGATTGTGAGGAAGTCCTTGCTGTAGAATAGACAAGCGGTTCCTTGGGGTAAGTTCAGTGAGGAAATATCAACTCCTGGATCATTTGACAAATCAAAGAGTGGATATTGTACACTTGTTCTTTATGTTGAGGCAGCACATCAAGGGGCCAATCCTCGAGATGTAGGAGAGCTGCAGTGAGGCCCAGGTGTTTCAACCGAGAGATTGCCTCTTGTGTATGTGATACGAGGTATTATACCTATATGTTATGGGATCTCCCTCTAAGGAGTAGGGGAAGGTAAACGTTGGAATGTTTCATGTTGTAAACGCAAGATAGAGTTTAGTATAGCATGTCCCTTGGCCATGAGGCTGTGTGGGGTGTCTCGTGTGTCTTAGAGATCCGAGAGTCAATGTCGGGCCCATTTTAGGTCCCGATAGGTGGTGCATTTTCTGAGAGCGGCCTGTAAGTAGCGGTTTTTGAATATTGGTCTTATAAGGGACCTATTAGCTTTATTCTATAGTTGATAGCTGGCTTGAAGCAGTGGATGCTAAAATAGGCTGATTAAAGTTTCAACCATGAGCATTACGATGAAACCAAGGAACCCCTGTAACTGTAAAGATACTTTGTCCATTTTAAATGGTTTAGTGGGATCTTTGGCTAGAAATGTGACCAATTACTTTACCATTTTCCCTGAAAGTGGTATCATGATGGAGTTTGGGTCACTATGAGGAATACCCATGGAGTAATCATGAGAAATAATCCATGAGAGTTAGAGGAAGGATTAGAAAGTAGAAGGCAAGGCTAGGAAGGCACAGGCATTTACAATCCTCAGTGGTGATAAGGTTTTAGAGGGAAAGACCAGACAATTGCTATCCCACACCGGGGGTATGATGCCAGGAGGCATATTCCACGGTGGATTCCGTGAGGTTTTGCGGTGGATTCTGTAAAATTTTATTATTACCGGGGCTCATACACAAAGTGGATTCTTTGTGCGAGAAGTCGATGGGGATGCCTATCCTTTTCGGGTGTTTTGTTAATTTTATGTGTACATGGGTGATTCCATAGCGGGTGATTCTGCAAAATACATATTTAAATTAATAAACATTTATGAGTTTAGAGTGCGCACTCGTAATAAATTAAGGTTAGGATTGATTTCTAACCAATTTATTTATGTAGTTGAAGACTGCTAGGTATTCACTTTTGTCGGTTTAATTGTATTATTTTTCTAACAATTGTGAATGCTTCAGTTGATGTGTAGAGCGAGCAACGGTGGCAGTGGGAAGCATTGGAGGATGGCGTGTATTCAAATTATCATTGATTTTTGATGGGCGCATATCTTAGGCATGGCACCTATATTTTGTCGCGCTTATTTATCAAAGCGTTTGATATTTATTTATTATCTTTGTATGCGCATGGGCGCACGATTTAAATACTTGTATTAGACATTGTATTTGGGTACCGCCTGACTTCTTGGGCGCCCATTAGCTTTAATTCTTTATAGGCACAAAAGCAAACTCAAAAGCTAAAGCGTGCTATTTTTGTAATTTGGGCTATTATTTGAGCTTGAAGATGAATAATATATGAAATACATGCTTTATGGAGCGCTCACACAAGGCATGGGGGGAGATTGCACCCAATTGGTCTCTTGTTCATGTCGTGCAAGTTTTCTTCATTGATTTTTGTGCAAAAAGTAGAGTTCTTTTGTTCTTGGGGACCTTCTGACGCTCACTACGTGCACATACGGCGACCGAGATGCCACTAATCAAAGTAATATATGCCTATGAGCAAGAGATACATCCGATGCGAGGGCCAAATTCTGTTGGATATCGAAGTGCAATCCTGCAAATCCATAAGGCATTGGATGGTATCTACATACGTGGGAAACCCTTGTTAGAGAGGAAGGTTCTATTGGGACCTACCATCGATTCTAGGGAAATAGTAGCAATCGGGGACAGAATTATTAATACACCATCAATAGGCGATGGGCTAGACTCCCTATTGCATAGCATAGGTCTCCCTAGACCACTTTCTGAGTTGATAGAAAGGGATAGCAAGGATGGTATTAACCTTCCTACACCAATAAAGGTGGAAATGTAAGAGCTTGGAGACCCTAGGACACTGGAGTTAGGTCATGATTATGAAGATTTTAATGACCCAATGCTAATCCCAAAGAATAGGACTAAATGTCGTCCTCCTTATAGGGATCTCCTAGTGTTTCATGGGTTGGTAAATGAGGACCTGATGTTGCACTTAAAAGAATATGGCCTAACTTGCCTTGCAAGTAGGTATGATGATATACATCGGATGCTCGTATTCTCAAGAACCCTGAAGGGAGAAGCTACAAAATGGTATTGGAGCCTCCCAAGAGGGTCGATTAAATCATTCGAGGAGTTGCACAATAAATTTTTAGATGAATATGAAAAGAAGGTGCTTATGACCCAGTTCTTAGGGCATCTTATGCAGATAAGACAAGAGTCTTACCCTTCTACTAAAGAATATGCTAGAACCTTTGACGATATCCTGAGACTTTGGCCAAGAAGAGCTACTATGTTGCCTAAGGATGTGCTATGTGAGCTCTTTATGAGCGATTTAGAGATTAATACGCAAATCCAAGTGAGGATGTGAGATCCTAAGTCATTAAATGAGGCCAAGAGGCATGCAATTGACTATGAGTAGTATATTCGAAGATGTTGGGAAAACTTTTGGAGTCTCCCTCACTCGTTGCAAGTGCATCCAAATATCTAGCCTTTTCTACAAGGACAAGATTCATTTGCTAATATCAAGACAACCTTAGCGGGGGATCTTGGTAGCCAGAATCTGCAAGTAGGAAATGGCAATCCTATGAGCAGTGATAAGATGCATCTTGGGGATAAGAAGATTCCACGCCCAGCCAGTGCCATCAAGGCTTGCAACAATTCCACGAGAGGTAGTTGCAATGGCAGCATTGATAGGACCATCGAGCCTATAAGTATGGATAAGCATGCTATGAGTGGTCCTAGTTGTGCTGGTAGTAAGGCTCTTGAGAAGCCTTTTCAATTTAGTAATGAATCATGATTTCGAGTAGATGCTATTCCTTTTAGTAAAATCATGGTTCCTATGGCTAGGCAGTTGCAGAGTGGACAAAGGAAAGGGAAGACATCTCATATGAAGAAGATGTACCATGCCCAAGGTCCACCTATGCTGGGTAGAAGCCCTAAGGATGTGAGGCCATCTGGCTATAGCAATAAGTCCGCTTTGAGTCCATTAGACCAATGTGGAAAAATGAGGTAGTATAAGAATATAAAAAGGAATATGAGATGGGTTTGGAGATCCAAAATTTCTAAATGTGCGATTGGTGTGTCAGATGAAAGGCTAGGAATTCCATGTGGATATGCCTTGACAATTTCCCAAGTGGATGAGATCAATAGCCATAAGGACACATCTGACAATATGCACCTCCCTAAGCTCCATCCATGTGATGTGCCTAGACGTGAAGCTCTAGCTCATTTGGGTTGAATCATTGATACATGTAATGGTCCAATTAGAGAAGGGTTGAATAATCATAAATCCATGATTCTCCCTGTAGGAGAGCTACTGGAAATTTGGGACAAGCGATCTGTCTGAATGATGACCAAGAAGATGAGATATATCAACCTAATGATGTCATCATTCAGCTCATAGTATCCAAGAAGAGATGGCCATTATTACTAAGGTATCAGTAGAAAGGCTTGGGCTAGTGGATCTACAAAGGGCCCAAATCACTGATTTGCATGAGTAGCATGAGGCTAGTCCTCATATTTTATGCTATCTTTGGTATCTTGGTTAGTTTTATAGGATGTGGTGTATATGCCAAGAAGATCATGTATTGCATGGATTAGAATGCCCTATGTATTTTAGGCTAGGAAGGCTAGTTGCTTTGGATATTATGATCAGATTACGTTAGGCCAAGAGGGCTAGTTAGTTTGTAGTAAAATGTTCTATTTTCATTAGGCCAAGAGGGCCATATGTCTATTTGGTGCAAGTGTGTTTAATGGTTTGTTGTTTTACTGATTGCATCATACAGGTTGACAAAGTCACTGGAGGGAGTCTTTGCTACCAGAGGAGCTTCTTGTGGCCATTCCAGGTGGTTTTGGCCCCTTTCCGAGTCTTTTTCCCTTATGTTGATAATGATATATGTGTATGTCAGGGTTACTATCTTTTCGTTTGTTGGGGACCGATAATCAAGGCATGAAGTCCCAAGTTTAGGTTAGGTATGTATAAAGGAGGTCTGAGCAATTGTTGTCTCCTACAAAGGCATTGTCAAGCACTAAAAGACCTATTTTAGAAGGCAGTTCTAGTGACCCTATTGTGCTGACCTACTAGGCAGCCGTTCTAGGAGTTTCTGTTAGTTGTGAGGCAGCTAGAGAAGCCTGCCCTTAAATATCAAGAGAAGAACAAGTTCTGAAGCTATCTAAAAATACATATACGGAGGTGTAAAAAAAGGGGTTCTAACCCCTATAAAAATAGAAAAGGAAAGAAAGAAAAATACTTGAGCAGTTGTTCATCACCTTGTAAAGGCCTGGTAGGTTCATGGGGACGATTCAGTAGACCTAGGGCCGATGCCTTGTCTTCCTAGGGGTGGCATCTAGCTGAAAGAATAAGAATAAGAGAAGGTTAGAGCAAAAATAAAAGTGAGACTTAAAAAATATTAAGTGTCGCCTTGCAAGGGTTTGGTAGGCTCTTGGATACAAAGACAAGACCTAAGGCCGATGCCTTGTTCTCCTTGGGTCACTACGTTCAACTCCCTCCTTTTTACACGCCCCACTATAGAAAATAAAGTCCTAAAAGGAAAATGTGCTAAAAGACAATATTTCTTCATCAGGCTATAGGAGTCCTCGCCTAGTAGGAGCTCCTAGTTGCGTTGTGCTCAGTTAGGTAGGTAGTTCAAACCACCACTTAGGATGACCTCTTTGATCGTTCTTTTTAGCTTGGCCGTGTTGGAGCAGTAGGTTAGTGACTAGCTTTGAGCTTGCTGTCTGATTATGCTAGGCCTACTCCTTGTGTATTTCATGCATTGGTTATTTCAGGGGGTAGGGTGAGAGCTGTGATGTGTTTTGTTGTACATTTTTCTTGTATCAGCTTGATGCTCTTTGTGGTTGTGTTTATGTGCAGGTTTTTTTCGTGGGATTTGACGGGCCGTCACCCTATCCCGTGTGGTCACCAATGAGAGCTGGATTTTAGGACCCGATTTGGACTTGTTCTTAAAGCACTGGAGCCCGTTTTGGAGCCGAAAAGTACCCGAGAGGTGTTAAAAAGCCAATTTTCATAAAAAATCAAATGGTGGCAAATGACCGAGCTAGAGTTTTCCTAGATGCATTTCGACGTCAAGAACCCATTGCAAGTCTCAGTTCGTCAATCTGAGGTCGTTTGACCCCCCTTTTAATCCCCGCAAGGTTCGGCATTATAAAGCAGCTACCGGATCATGAAGCCGTAAAGTGTGTGGGAGAGGCCAAGTTGATGGAGTTCGATGGCACGAAGCCAGCTATCTAGTCGGATTGCAAATCGGAGTTCGTTTGGGCCTTCAAAATCGAAAAATCCATTTGCCGGGCAGTGTGAACAAGAAAGGCTGAACCAGTTATTTTAATCTTTAAACCTTAATGAAGAATTGAAAAGGGGAAAAACTCATGAAACTCTCGAGATAGAAGGGGGCGCATTTTTTCATGATGCTCCAATGATTGGTGCCTCTCCGTTGTTGGCCGAGTGAGAGAGATGAAGAGGGATTACTAATCCACACAGAGGGCTCTCTGTTTTGGCTGTAAGCATGCATCATATGATTGAGAAATGAGAAATCTTTTTTAGTATTTCTCTCTCCTGCAAGGGGCAACTCCTATGTGGGAGATGAAGCCTGGGTGGTGAATGCTTGTCTGGCGTGGTACCGGATCACTTCCGAGTCAAATTGGGGCTGGAGATGGATAATTGGAGATAGGTTGAGTATTAATGGCGGACTATTCTGCTGTCCCAAATTTAGATTTAGAAACCCGCAACCATTAAAAAATCGGTAATTCTATTTTATAAAGGAAAAAATGCTTCTTTTTTAGGTTTGGTTGGCCAAATGATGTTCATATTGGATGAAAATTGGTATGAATGTTGTTTGTTGTATGTTTGATGATTCTATGTCAGAAAAATCAGAATATGTAATGCCATAATGCTGAAAATAATTTTCTAAAACTCGAAAAATACGCATTTTACAAAGAAAATGGAGTTTTTTGTCATTTCAGGTTTGATAAAAAATGATGCATGAGGGATGAAATGTGGAAAATGAGTGATTCTCAGTTGTCATAGTAAAAAAAGCTAGAAAAACCAATAAATGCTCTATTTATTAATTAATTAATAATGAAAAATAGTAAAAAATGAAAAAAATAGATTTTAACACTTTAAAAATTAAGGAAAAATATGATTAATATCTGTGAATGTTTAGCAAGGTTGAGGCATGAGGTTAAGCCTCAAATCACCCTTGTTTTTATGTTTTAGTGTGTTTTTATTACTTTATACATCGAAAATGACAAAAAGTAAAACCCTACACCTATGCAACAATGCAACATATAAGCGGTAGGGGGAAAAGAAGGATTGTGGAAATGTTTAAGTGCGAAAAATGAAGTAAAGTCTGATCTTTTATTTGTGCATGTCATATAGGATGATCTTTTGTTTAAGTTAAAGGGGCTAGTAGCACGAGGTAACTCAGTGCTAGTCTCTAGCGATGCACAACAATGCATAGATTGAAAATCATTGAAGGGCTGATTTTACACTCCACTTTGTTGATTTGTTTTGGAATAAAATGTTTGTGCACGATAGGCATCCACCTCTACACTTTGCATACCACATGGTATAAAATCCTGGATGCATAGCACCTGTATACTGAACATTGACCAACGCTAAGAGTGTGAGGAAGTCCTTGCTATAGAATAGATGAGCAGTTCCTTGGAGTAAGTTCCATGAGGAAATATCAACTCCTGGATCATTTGACAAATCAAAGAGTGGATCTTGTACGCTTGTTCTTTATGTTGAGGCAGTGCATCAAGGGGCCAATCCCTGAGATGTAGGTGAGCTGCAGTGAGGCCGCGGTGTTTCAGCCAAGAGGTTGCCTCCTGTGTATGTGATACGAGATATTATACCTATATGTTATAGGATCTCCCTCTGAGAAGTAGGGGAAGGTAAACGTTGGAATATGTCATGTTACAAATGCAAGATAGAGTTTAGTATAGCATGTCCCTTAGATGCTCCTGATTGCGAGACCATGTTGGGTGTCTTGTGTATCTTAGAGGTCCGACTAGTGCTAGAGAGTTAGTGTCGGGCCCATTTTAGGTCCCGACACACATTGGGTATTATTGGCAATAGTGATATTAGATTGCAATTCACTTCAAGCATTACATTTGTTTTGCATGATATATGCCATGTTTCAACTTTGACCAAAAGCCTACTCTCTATTAGATAGTTGGATGATGCCAAATATCATGTATCTTTTGGTGATTCCATGTGGAAGATTAACCGTGGAAATCTTGTGTTTGCTCGAGGTGCCAAGGCTGGCAACCCCTATCGTTGCTTGTATCTGGGTCTATTGACCATATTTTGGATATAATAGATATACCACATGTATCTTCATGGCATCATCACCTTGGGTATGTGTCCTTAAAAGGAATGAAAATGCTTTCTCATTTGCAGTATCTTTTGTCCCTTTATTGCAAATGTTTTGATTCGTGTGATCATTGTCTTTATGGCAAGCAGACATGTAGTTCTCATAAGATGGCATTACGTGCATGGGTGAGGCTCTGGTTCTTGTTTATTCTAATGTATGTGGTCCCATGCCCTGTCAATCACTAGGTGGTACAAAGTAACTTTCATTGATAATTATTCACATAAGATCTAGACATATCCCATAAAGGAGAAATTTGATGTATTGGCTATCTTTTAGCTTTGGATTGCTCTTGTTGAGAACCAATTTGGATATAGGTTGAACTGCCTAAGCTCAGATAATAGGGGTGAGTATATCTTTAAAGCATTTGAGTAGTTTTGTGATGAGCAAAATATTAAGCCACAGCTAACCGTTCCTTACACTCCACCCCAAAATGCTATTACAAAGTAAATGAATAGGACAATTCAAGAAAAAATCGTAGTTTCATTAGCGAGGTAGGCTTACCACTGTTAAGTGAGTAGTGATCGACAACAAGCCTCACTCGCTACTCGATAACGAGATGTTAAAGAGTCTGGCAGAAATTTGACTTTGTTGATGAACAACTCGTAATAAAAAAATTAATGTTTTATGATCACTAAAAAACCCACACACGAATCTAAACACCAACAATGCCTCTAGTAGCTCAAGTGTGCCTAAAAATCAAACACAAAGTAGAGCAATCGACAAATATCAAAATCTAAAAAAACCTTGAGTCTGAAACAAAACACCAACACTTCATACCTCTTCAAGAATGATACAACTTCTTGCACTTCCAACACTTGAGTTTATGCAAGCTTGATCACCACACACGAACAACTGTACCATTGTATGGGATCCTCATCTCTCCTCTTTCTCAACACAAAATTGTTTTTGAAGGGTAGGACAAGGGCCCATGGCACATACTCACTCCTCCCTTATATAGATCTTTCTTCTCAATACACACATTGAGTTTTTTAGAAAAGCTTCAGCTTTTCAATTCATTAGAGCTTTACTCAAAAGCTTAAGAATTACTATAAGCTTTTTATAAGGCTTTTAAAAAAATTGTTTATTTTTCTCTTCACATTTTCATTTTCCACCACCTCCATTTTCTAGAGTTTGATGCCTTCTGAAATAAACAAAAAAAGGTCATGCTCTGATAACAAATCTCATCTCAACAAAACAATAATGTCTCCTCTAGTCATGCTTATGCCCCAAACTGTGCTTTTCACCATGATTACTAGCTCGAGCACTTAAACTTTTTATGCTTTTTTGAAATTCTACCTTTCACTTCTAAAGATGTTGCCTTCCTTCACAAGTATTGGGATAAGCAATCCCGGTCGCCTAGACCAACAACAGCAACCTTCCTTGCATTCACTTTGGGAGTGGAGTCAATCAGTCCTATATTATCCCCAAAAGCTCTTCATCACAATACATACATATTCTTGTTCCCCTAACTTTAGCTTATTCCCACCATATTCTAGAAGAAGCATTATGTCACCTTCCTTTTGCTTCGTTTGTGGAATCAACATTGTGATTATCACATGCCTTGCATAATAGTAGTCACAATTGCTTGTCATTAGGCTTAAGGCCAAGGAACCTAATAAATTGTACAAGGGCTCCAAGAATTTTTTATAGCATGAATTGCTCCACGGGCATCAATTTGACCATCGACAACATACCACAAGATTTCTACCATTGGCTTTCAATACTCTCTTTTTTTAATAGGACTGTTGACTCCTTATTGTCAAGAGCTTAACGATCTAACGTAGATATCATGAATCGATTCTTGCACAAACAAAGCATACTAATGAGCCAATGCTATCTTTGTTCGCAATGAAGATAGCTTCCATAATGCTCATAATTACATGATAGAAATTTGCTTCTTTGCTTGCCTGCTAAAATGCATTCATTAATATCTTTGAATACACCCTACTTCAGCATCTTGAGTCCTTGGATCAATTGCTTGCTCAACATTGCCTTCTCTGAAATCTTACAAGCAAGACCATTTCGATAACAATAAGTGTTATGTCACTCTTCATTCCTACCATTTGTCCAGGTCAATGTACTTGTAGAAATTAGCAGAGCTGAACTACATATCACAAAAATATCATTCCTTCAATTTTTCCCAAATAGGCAAAACTATTTTTATTTATCTTGAGAACTTGAAATGTTTGTTCCTCTAATATTCTAGATATTTTGACTTGTTGTAAAAAATACAATTGAAGATAATGAGCTTTTAAGTGCACAGTAAAGCATTCCATATCTAATATATGGAATTCTAAGCCCACCATAGTCAAGTACTTCAAACCCTATTTAGTTTGAAACCTTGTTTTGACTATTCTCTGAATCATAGTGTAGCACAATTTCAACAAGCATGAAGTCTTCATCACACTTTGCTTTCCATTATTTTCATGACCTTCCACTTCAATTTCAGAAGAAGAGAGATACGGAACAACCTTTACTCCTTCTATAGCATCCTCATCGCCATCACATTCTTCTTCCTCTTCCTTTGCTTTATAATCACATCATTCACCTCCAAAGGAGCTTTCCATAAATCACATAATCCAACATTGAATATGATAACCAATGTAACAAGCTCTAGTCCTTAATTGGAAATGTCTCCTCCAAGATCAAATGTTTTAGCTCATGTCACCTTTCCCCCCTTGAGTCTTCTATGATTGATATTTTCTTCATATGTACCTGATTTTTTTGCTCATGCAATGTTTCCTAGAGAACATGCTTTGAAATTGTACGCCGTGCTCAACCATTCATGATTTGAGAAAAGATGCAAATTTGGATCTATGTGATGCAAACAAACAAGCCATGCTTCACTTTGTGTGTGTGTGTGTGTGTGTGTGTGTGTGTGTGTGTGTGTGTGTGTGTGTGTGTGTGTGTGTGTGTGTGTGTGTGTGTGTGTGTGTGTGTGTGTGTGTGTGTGTGTGTGTGTGTGTGTGTGTGTGTGTGTGTGTGTGTGTGTGTGTGTGTGTGTGTGTGTGTGTGTGTGTGTGTGTGTGTGTGTGTGTGTGTGTGTGTGTGTGCTGGAAAATGGTACCTAGCCTTTATACATGTGCCCATGCGCTATGCAACATGAAAACATAGCTCCTTGATTTAATTACGATCCTTATCCTCACCTCTCAACACTCAGCAATAAAATATTATGCTCCACTCCATCCACCCAAAATCTCACTATCACTCAAGAAAATAATGGTCCTCAGGATGTTGACAAAAAAAACAACCCATCTCACAATTAATGGCATCCTTCATGACCCTCAAACTCACCCAACCACTTTTCCCACTCAACCAAAAGTTCCTAACTTGATGATGAATAATCCCAACTCTTGTGCGTGCAAGAAACTGTGTGTGCTCAATTGAAGGTGCTCTCTCATGTGCACGTGCAACTAAAATTTACTGCATATAGTTGCAATGAGCCTCATGCCGTGCTAGTGCTCAATGATGGTGCAAAACGTGCATCAACCCAAGCCATGGCAAGGAAGTAATTGTATAAGATTAGGTAATGACCCCCGAGTGTAGTGCATCTGACAAGTGTAACATGAGGTGCTTGTGAACCTAAAATCCCTGTGATGTGCAAAAGTCTCGACAAGAAATCATATATGTTCCATGATGTTTGGTAGCTACTAGCAACTCTAACTCCAACCTATCCCAAAAAATACCAAACTCGACCAAGACTATTAATTTTTCACACTCAAAAATTCAAACAAAATAACCAAAAAGAAATCCTAAGCTAGAAGAACACAGAAAATCCAACTACAAATGACAAAATAAACAATCCCACAAACCTCTAAGCTAACAAAAATCAAACCTATTTACACTTTTTCCTAGGGGTTTTTAGTTTTCACAAAAATGCTCAATACTGCAACATTTTTGGACTAATACAATTACTAATGACATACGCTTGATAAATAGATCCCCATGCACTAATTTGGTTGTCAGATTTCAAAGGAGGTATGGTCTAGAAAACCCCGATCATATGCTCATTTAAATGTCTTTGGATGTTAGGTTTTTTTCCATGTTCCCAAGGACAAATGTAATAAGCTAGATCCTAAATCAATGATATGCATCTTTCTTGGTTATGGGTATGCAGGTGAAAAGGGCTATCACATATTGGATCCACGAGATAGGAAGGTCATCCATAGCTATGATATTCTTTCCATGAAGAGAAGATACATAAGCAACATGAGAAGGTATTTCAGGTACATATGGTGATATTTTAAGAGGAGCCTCTTGTTATTTTACAACTAGCTAGATAGAATGTACCTGATGTTCTAGTGGCCCATGATCATGATGTTCAATAAGATGTACAAGCCCCATAGCCTGTTTTGAGACTGTCTCCTAGAGATAGATGTCAGCTTGATTGGTTTGAGCCCTCCATGCACTATGTTGTGGTATAGATTCTAGTGAGCCTCTTACTTATAAGGAGGTGGTGCTATGTAGAGGTGATAGTCACTCTTGGGAGAGGGCCCCTACAATCAAAGTATGACTCATGTTATGGGAGCACTAGATTGTGCTCCATCGAGAGACTAGACTAGATACAAGATTTGTTATGAGAATTCTGATTACAAGATAATCCCATGTAGGGGTACAAGGTACAATGATAACTTAACAAGATACAAAAAATCTCATAGCCCAGGACTATAGGTATAAATAATGGGACTCGATAGAATATGAAGGATCCCACAACCCGGGACCGTAGCTATGGATACAAGATATCAAAATTACAGGATCTCCCTCGACCGGGATGAACAAGAACAAGATACAAGATAGTATTAGATAAGATCTCGTACTATGAGATTACAAGGTGACGAGACAACAAGAGTATAATGGAAGACAATACAAGACTAGATACCATGACTAGAAAAGAACTAGAACTTGAACTTGAAGTTACTTAATTGGAGGTCTCGACTCCTTGAGCTCCCAAGACTGGCATTGGTAAGACTAAGGAGCCCTATGGCGAGCCCCTCTTTTTATAAGTGTTTGAGGGTAGCTAAAGATCTTCTAGAATGTTCCATGATGATATAATCAATGAGATAAGCAATGACATGGCATATCTTTTAGAAGGTTCTGTGATGACATGGCAAGGGTGGGTTCACATGGTTAGCTTGAGGATGTCCTATTAAGGGTACATTTGCATGGGGTGTGGATTCATATGGCATGAGCAAGAATTAATCCGTACACTTGATCATAGCATGTCCGCGATGTCACCCCCTCCTCTAATGACGAGTTCCATGAGGAGCGGCTTGGTGGTTTGGTCCAAGTTTTGTTGGATTCCTCTTGTGAAATTATTTAACTTTGAGAGTTACTCTTTGGAGATATTCTGAACATTCCCAAATGCGATCATTGATGTCATATCCTTTCCAATGAACAATGTATTCCAGTCAACCTTGGGAGATCCTCGTGTCTAAGACGTGCTCAACCTCGAATTGTTCATGATCTTCAATCTGGACAGGTGATAGGGGATTAGATCTCTCCCCCCTCGGTGGTGAGCTATGGTATGGCTTGAGTAAGGAAACATGGAAGTCTGGGTGGATCTTCATGGTGCTGGGGAGTTGGAGTTAATAAGCAATTGGTGAGGGCCTTGTTGTCTAGAGGTTATGCCTGAGTAATCATATTTTATAACTGACTTTGTATGTTGGATGTTGGATATGATGCTAGTCCATATAGTGCTTATACTAATTCTGAGCTTTTTGGATTTGTTGCTTGAGTTCTTGGTGTATATCTACTAGGTGTTGACCTTTATCTCGGACGGCAGGGTTCTTTACTTGGTTGGAGAGATGTACATCCATCCTTGGATGCTAGCCATAGTTTGCAAAATTATAAGAAAACTCTGCAAAGGGCAAGAGCTCAAACCAATCATTCTGATGGTAGTTGATGGTGCAACGAAGATATTGTTCCAAGACTTGATTTACACGTTCTATTTGACCATCATTCTATGGATGATTGGTTGTGGATAACTTAACTTGGACTCCAAGGAGGTTGCAAAGGCTCTTCCAAAAACTAGATATGAATTGGGGACCTTGACCACCTGATGATGTCATCATGAAGTCCATGTAATCTAAAAATGTGTTTGAGGAAGAGTCTAGCAATAGAGCTGCACCTATGATGGTCTTGGTGGTAGGGATGAAATGTGCCATTTTTGTGAACCTATCTACCACAACAAGAATAGAGTTACATTTTTCTAATTTGGAAGGATCTATTATGAAATCCATGGACAAAGAAGACCAAGGTCACACTGGAATGGGCAAGGGTTATAGGGAGGCCATGTGGTTTGTGACAAGGTACCTTGGGCCTATTGCAAGTACCACATGATTTTATATATTCCTTAACTTCTTTCCACATTTGGATCCACCAAAAATCTATTGACATAAGCTCTAAGGTCTTATTAACTCTAAAGTGTCCTACTACCGGGGTGTCATGGCATTGTTGGAGTACCTAGAGCCTTGGCTTTCTTAGAGGGATGTAAAGTAGATCCTTATAGTATATCAATCCGTTAGTTATGTGAAACTCACAAACTTCATTTCCTTTTTTCTCTTGATTTTTTCTCATGACATTTTTGGCCAAATCATCATGCGGCAGAGCTTCATGGATTAGCTAGATCAAGATAGGGTCATCTTGGTGACAATTGGAGATGGTTTACTAGGTAGAGGCTTGAGTAGTATTGCTCATTATTGATAAAAAGCTATTTCTCCCTTCTTAGGTGCTAGGTAGGATCTTCTCAATAAAGCATCTGATTGGCATTGTTGGCATCTTGGGTGATAGTTGAAGACAAAGTCTATATAAGAAGTTACTCCAATGAGATTGTCTTCAATTGAGGATGCAGGTTATCATGAAGTATTCTAGATTTTTGTGATCTATATAGACGATAAATTTATGGGTTGCACCCTCTAGATGATGACACCCAAGTATCAAAGGCATTTACAATGGCAAGGAATTCTTTGTCATGGATCTCATAGTTTATCTCTAGAGGGGAGAACTTCCTTGACTGGAATGCCACTAGATGCATATGACCATCATCTCCATGGGACAAGATGGCTCCTATGGCATGGTTTGATGCATCAGTCTCCAAGAAAAATGGCTTGGTAGGATCTGGGTGGACTAGGCTTGGGGTAGTGGTGAAAGTCGTCTTCAAGGTCTCGAAGGCTTTCTCGGCTTCTGGGGTCCATGAGAACTTTGAGTTTCCTATGAGTCTAGTGAGTGGTGTGACTATCTTTGAGAAATCATTGATAAATATCATGTAGAATTCAGCAAAGCCAAGGAAAAATTGGACATCGTGGGGACACATGTGGGTGTCTACCAGTCAAGAATAGTCTTGATCTTCTTGGGGTCCATGAATATTCCTCTCTAGAAGACATTGTACCCCAAGATTTTCACTTCTGTCTGATGGAAAAAACAATTCTCAAGTTTTGCATTCAAGCAAGAGATCTACATTCCTTTTTTTAAAGACATCTTGAAATTCTTGATATTGGCTTGGCTAACTCATCCTTTTGAGCTAGTATCTGATATATCATGTAGGTCGGTTCCTACCTTGATGTGTGCATAAAGGCTTTGGCTCCTAGATATACCAACTTTCCTTGATTTTTACAATGTATAATGTTTTGCTTAACCAATTCATATAGAGAGATGCAGATATCACCTATTAATCCAACAACAACATAACAAGTCCATTCTAACTCAGAGATAAAATAAGTTGACTAGACTGCCCAATGATGCTACTTTCATTGTTGCATGACAAGCACTCAGACCTTGTGCCTCTATTTTGTTGATGGCAAGTATATCTAAGAGTAGCTATCCTTCTTGCAGCACAATATTCATTGGGTCTTCCTCACTTCTAGCCTCAACGTCAAACTCACTACCAGGTCAATCTACTAACTGCAAGGAGATAACATGGAAGATGCAGACTTGCAGTGCTGTTCTACACTATTATCAACTCCAGACCTAATAGCATTTGGCTAAGTCAAAAGCACTGGAGTGTTTGTTCCAGCCATGGACCCACCAATAGCAACACAATGAAGGGCAATGCTTCCAATCCTACCTTGATACATCTACCAATCTAGTATGTATCAACCTATGCCAAAACTAATTGAACCTGTGCTCCAAGAACTAGTTCGAACACTGCCAAAACCAGTTGAAGCTTTGGTTGCAGAACTACTTCACCAATTATTGCTCCCAAAGCCAGCTATACTAGGTGTAGTACTGCCAGTTGGTACATTAGAACTGGTGCCATAACTAGTTGAAGGCTTGCTGCTTGACCAATTGTTTCTTCCATAACCACTTGAGCTACCAAAAGCAAATGAAGCTGTGCTCCCAAAAATCGAGGGCATGTTGATCCAAAGCCAATAGAGTTGCTGCTACCAAAAGCAGTTGAAGGTGAGCTCCCATAATTTGAAGGCTGCCTGCTTGTGAAATCATTGTTACTACCATAGGTAGGAGGTCTACTAAACCCATTACTAGCATCGTAACCAGTTTGGGACCTATTGGACCACTAGGTCTACTAAACCCAGTGCCAGCATCGTAACTAGTTTGGGACCTGTTGGACTACTACTATTTATAGTTTGACTCATATTTTGACCAAAAGCACCACCTCTAGAAAAACCATCAGAATTAAATCGACCAGCCCCTATTAAGACCATACTACCAAAACTATTGGCACCAAAAGCATTTTCTACTATCTTAGGTAGCTGCATTGAAAACAAGAGCCATGTTAAGAACATGAACCACAAAGGTGAAAATATACCCAAAAAAATTTTGTTGTGATATAGAGAAAAAGTTCAATCAAAGTGTCACGAATGGTCTTCACAGCTACGAGACAAGATGGGTCTTATACCCAGAGTTGAGGTAAGTAGGACAAGGAATAGGAATTTACAGGTTCTCCATAAAGGAGTACAATACAAAACTATACAAGTTAGTCAATCTTGCAAATTCAGGTGAGCCATCTTGTTCTCAGACAGCATGTTATTTCAGATACCCATGTTAAATGCCACATTATATCCAACCAAAAATGCAGCAAAGTTTTAGCTGAGATATGTGTATATATAAACTTTACAAATAGGGTGAGACAATTACTATGCATACATGAGATTCACATGTGACAAGAAGGCATTCATGTGTTAGCATGCATGTGCTATCTGCAACAAGAAAGAATGCTCTTTGCAAATCATGGCACATTAAACCCAAAAAAGGAAAAGTAAATAACCTTCTTTATAGCTTCTATTGAATCTAATCTTCTTGATAGAAGTGCATTAGCAACCCTCTCTGGGAGGTTAAAAACTACACCTCGCACCTGTCCATCAGGAGATCATATCAAATGAAGAACATCAAAGAACAAGGGAATTGGACAAGCAATCATCTATGGAAAAAACCAAACTATAATTTGGTACTTACATGCATATATGGGCCCAACCTGCAACCAGTCCATGCCCCTTCTCCTCCATGCTTAACAGTG
The DNA here is from genome assembly GCF_053477565.2 of Lygodium microphyllum. Classification (NCBI taxonomy): domain Eukaryota; kingdom Viridiplantae; phylum Streptophyta; class Polypodiopsida; order Schizaeales; family Lygodiaceae; genus Lygodium; species Lygodium microphyllum. The sequence continues at coordinate 660,872 of NW_028229524.1, forward strand.
AGACAACACTAAGAATCGAGATAAATGATTAGTCAAATTCAACTTACATGGGTGAAAATGGAAAACACTTACTTAGAAGGATAGTGCAACTTGCCAATGGGAAAATCTAGCTCCCACTATCTATCACGAGCTCATTGACATATGGAGATAAGTTGTGTCCAAGGTTCAATGAAAATTTGGAAAGGAGCATTATATGAGAGGCAAAGTGTTTCTACAACGTGTTTGGATGTTTCCCCAACCTTATGCTATGAACATCCCCCATCACCAGCTAGGACCTCAAAATGGCAACAAGGGAACAATGAAATTGTTGGATATCTAGAACATTGACATATAAGGAGTACTTGAGTTGGAGGAAATAACATGTAATTTGTAGCTCGATAAAGAAGAGCAAGAGTGCTTGATTGCACTCCCCTAAATCAAGAAGGCAAAGTGGTTGCTAGACACAAAGGTCATTCTAAAAGATATGTGGTGCTCTATCATCAATACAAGGGGAAAATCAACATGTAAAACAAGCAAGAAATAGGACTTATAGAAGAGAAGGGACACGTGGTTACCCACATCAAGGAAGCATGTAAGACATGTTATCCTCACACCATTGTTGACACTTCAATAAGAAAACTACTAAGAACTTGAAAAGTGGCACCAAGTGTTGAACTTAATGCTATTGAAAGTAGGTGCTAAAAAGATACCTACTAAGGTTAAGATTTTCAAATTCATGAAAATCAATGATTGATGACTCCTCTATATTGTACACAGTGAGATAGTCACCCATCACTTTTGGCACTATGTGGGGGCAAAGCAATTGTGGGAAAGAGTGAGAGAATGGACCCATCTTGTTGGGCTAAATAATACCATTAGGATGTACATAGCTTTGTTTGGTTGATAAAGGATCCCTAGATGAGGAGTCCTTAAAGCTTTGGAAAGTAGTAAGGGCCATTGTTCTAAAAATCATTTGGACCATTAGGAATCAAGTTTTCATAAAGAAGGAAAATAAATTTCCAATAGATATTATGTTTAAAGATATAAAGCAATGCTCTCGCTCTACTGCACTTAGGAAAAATGATCAGGTCTTCAAGGTTGCCTTTAAGCACCTAGCTAAGAGTTGAAGCATTTTGGCTTAGCCAGGACACCAAATTTATAAATATTCAATATAAATTCTATTTCATACTAAAAATAACAAATTATATGAACCTATCTTAGTCTAAAAACTTTTAACTCACTATAATTAAGGAAGGCAATGATTCTTTTACATTAACTCTTATCAAGAACTAAAGTAGATAATTTACTCAATAAAAACATTTTCTATAATAAAAAAAGGAACTAAATTCAATTGAGTAATAGTCATAAAATAACTTACAATTAATCCTCATTAGAAGCTCTCTAATAATTCAATTTCATCAAGTCCATATGAAAGACAACAAATTGTTTCCTCTTACTAATCAAACTATAATGTCTACTAGTGTTATATGTATTGACCTACTTAAATGCCAGCTAATAGTTAGTTATTTTGCTAGTCATAGGTTACCTTCACATGGCTTGTTGCACCATTGAAATAAACTTTTGAAGGAGTAAGGAGAAGAAATTCTCAAATTAACAAAGCAAAATCAAGAAGCATTATTACACTGGATGGGCATGAAATGAACAAAATAGAGCTATGTTTAACATAGGATCGAGCAGCTAGCTTAAAGCCACCCATTTGTATAATATGGGAGCCATTTTCAACGAGTTTCCTAACATTTAATGCAAGGAAAAAAAGTCCAAAATTGCACCTAGATATGACTTCTTAACTAGGAGTGGAGAGGGCATGTGTGTGTGTACATGCATGTATATGTGTGTACTTGGGATAGATGGCTCTTAGACACCTTCAAATGGTCAATTCCAACTTTAACAAATTTATACGTTTTTTTATAAGCTAGATCTTAAGTACCTAGAGCAATGCTTGAATTTTGTATATTCTCCTATATAGAGAATTTTGAGGGAATATAGGCAATTCTTCACACGTACATATAATTTTCTACCATTAGAAGTGGGAAATGACATTCCTACATTCTCTTATGTAGGGAATTTTGAGAGAACATAAGAATTCACTACAATGATCTACAGTTTCCTACTATTACAAGTGGGGAATCAGATTATCCTAATATTCTCTTCTATAAGAAATTTTGAAAGAATGTAGGAAATTCTCTCTTTTGATGTGTAATTCCCTACTAGTAGATGTGGGAAATTTGATTCTCTAGTTATATGTAGGAAATACATAGATACATGTATAGGAAATATCAATGAATTCCTATATTTCATAAAATTTCCTACATAGGGAATGATTAAAAGTTCCTTGTGTCTTCCCTGTGACAAACGCCATGGTTTGTCATCCTCCATTATGAAATGTTGAGTTACATAGTTATTTACATGTGTATCATATATTTACTTGTAAAGAAAATACAAGCATGAATAAAAATAAAAAGTTTGTATGCCAAGGGGTTTCTTATAGCTTACTATAGTTACTATAGAGATTTTTGAGTGTGAAATCATGACATTCTTCCATTACCATCACATCCAAAACATACCAAAATTAACTAAAAGCTTTTAATTTCACTTCGGATGAAGGAGAAACTAGTAAGTTTTTACCTTCTCCTATTTTACACACAATATTGTTGCTTTTATAAAGAAAGCTAGGGTAACTCTCTAAAAATGAACCACGAAAAATTTTATCAAAGCATTCCATATAGAAAGCTTGTTTGAATTTTTAAAAACATATCTTAAATCTTAACCACGTACTCTCATCCATTGAGCTATAGACACTGCCAACACTAGATCCGTTGTTCTAGGAACCCTCTTGTTTTAGAAAATCATGGGTTCAATTCCCTTTGAAATAAAATACTTTGATATTATTTATATTAAAGAGATTAAATCAAATAATTTAGTAGTACTAAAGATCAATGAGTAGTTAAAATTACCACTAAAGAAGCTTAAACTTATCATTCATAAATAAAATAATAATTTTAATAATACACAATATCATATAAGTATATATTATTATACCTTATACTTACTATATAGATTTATCTAAATATTATTTTTACTCAATAAATTTAAAAAAATATTAATTTATATAATTTCACTTAATAACGTTATGACCATAACAATATATATATTAGTTTTCTTCTATTTATCTACCAAGCATAATGTAGTGTCATATGAAGGGCTTATGTATAATAAGTCATATTTATGTAGCAAATAAACAATGTGAAGGGAGAAACATGAGTGAGAGTGAGCAAGTAGAAGCAACAAAGGTATGAACTATGGTAGCTGGAGTAAGAGAGCAAGACAAAGAGACTCAATATATACGGCATGGAAACTCCAATAGTCACAATATGTGACTGGTATCCCTTATTTTATTAGTCATTGAAAGAATAAATAATGAAGTGACAATGATGAGCACCCGCTACTTGCAATGTATAGGTGTGTGATTCCCTTTAAAATTAAAATACTTTGATATTATTTATATTAAAGAGATTAAATCAAATAATTTAGTAGTACTAAAGATCAATGAGTAGTTAAAATTACCACTAAAGAAGCTTAAACTTATCATTCATAAATAAAATAATACTTTTAATAATGCACAATATCATATAAGTATATATTATTATACATATCCTAGCCACCATAATATATACACATATCTACAATGTCCTTAAGGTATCTCGTGATACCCTTCATGGCATCCCAATGTTGTCTACCAACTATAGCCATATAGTGTGCCACAAATCTCACTGCAAATGTTACGTCAAGACAAGTTACTATCATAGCATATATCAAAGTGTCCACTCCGGATGCATAAGGGATCTCGTGGCCACCTTGGCCTTTTGCTCATTAGACTATAGACAATTGGCCTGACTAATCTTCATATGAGAAGGTAAAGGACAACCAATAGGGTTAACATCCGGTATATGAAACTGATCAAGGACCTTCAGGATGTACTTCTTCTATAAAAAGTAAAGGATCTCCTTAGAAAGGGATCATGCATGATGTGCATCCCAAGAACAAATATCGGGGAAGTTACTATATGTATATCCTCTACATCATGTGTGCTCAAGGCCTATTTATAAATATCCTTATCTATGAAATTTTCCTGAATAAAACATAACCCTTTTCTATTCAATCTATAAATAACCCCTTTATATTACACCCTTTTGTATGTATAAAATGTTATTTTTAAAATACATTATTTTGAACCCACATGATGCACACATATATTCATGAGTAACTTACTCGAGGAATAAGTGAGGCCTATCCCATATCTTTCATCTCACAACTCTTCTTGAGCTAACTTTTCAATGCATATAGCTTATCGTGAGCCCCAACAATCAAATATCATCCACATAGAGTACCAAAATCATAAGACTACCATCATAGGTCTTCTTTGTGTATAAACAAAGATCCATATCATTACGAGTATATCTGTGTAAACGCATAAAAGCTTTGAACTTATAGTACCGTTCCCTAGGTGCCTACTTAAGACCATATATGATATATCTTAACTTACATACTAGGTATTCTTTGCCTTTTTCCTCAAAGCCGTTAGGCTATTGTATATAAATCTCATCATGTAAGTCTCCATTTAGAAAAGCCATCTTTATATCCATCTGATAAATGTCCAAATTTAACTATGCAACCAATGCTAAAACATCTTAACTATAGAAGAGAAGACTTCATTGAATTCAACACCATACACATGCTTAAAGTCCTTAAAAACCAATATGGCCTTATATATTGGCTTGGGACATCTAGGGATAGTCTTCAACTTGTACACCCACTTGCATGGCAAAGCACACTTTCCACTAGGCAAAGGAACCAAGTCCCATGTATGATTTTTTTACAATGAGTTATTTTTCAACTATCCATGGAGAATGCAAACCAATCAAGATGATATGTATCTCTAGTAGGCCATCGTAAAACAAGCTAGGAACTATATATCATATCTAACATTATGGTCACGGGTCACTAAGGCAACAGTTTATTGTAGGTTGTTGAGCTAGCTATACAATAAGAGGAGGGGCCTTCTAAAATATCACCTTGCATACCTCAACTACATACTCATGCTACTTATGCATTCTCTCTTCATAAAAAACAATATCATGGTTGTAGATGACCTTTCGAGCCAGCAAATCCCATAGGCAATAGCTCATCTCATCTACATTCCATAACTAAAAAAGATGCATTTCATTGACTTAGGATCCAACTTATTACACTTATCCTTGGGAAGATTGCAGAAAGCCTCATATAGCCAAAGATACACAAATGAGTATATGATGGAGGATTTTTAGACCATACCTCCTCTACACAACTTGATAGTTAAGATTAGTGCATGGGGATTGACTAATTAAATATATGGCAATAATAACTGCCTTCATCCCAAAAGTATTGTGGTAAGCTTGCGTGAATAAGCATACTATGGACTCTCTCCTAAATCATCCTATTCATGTGCTCAACTATATCAATCTAGGTTGGGGTACATCGGGCGGTCCAATTGATGCTTAATGCTCCTCTCATCACAAAACTGCTCAAAGGCTTTAAACACATAACCCCATTGTCAGACGTAGGTATTTCAGGCTACATCCAAATTAGTTCTCAACAAGGGCAAGCCAATGTTGAAACCTAGTTAAATATTTCTCACTTTTACTTTATGGGGTATACCTAGACCTTATGTGTAACGTGTCCCCCTGTCCACTTGTAGGACATGTCTTAGCAACCCATCGGGAAGGGAGTCTAGCAAGCGCCACTCGGCACTATCAAGGAATGTCACGGGGTTTGTGATCTAGGTCTTCCCGAGTCTGCCACGAAGTGGAAGCATCTGGCCGTTCCCACTTAGGACCGACCTGAGTCAGGGTTTTCCTAATAGTCAAGTTCCTAGGAGGTAGCTAGCGTCAAACCACTTTGCGTTGAATATCAGGGTCGAAGCGGATTTATACTGCACTTGGTTCAAGGAGAATGGAAAACGAGAGGGATGCAAAGCTCGACCTCTCTGCTTGTAAGGCATAGTCCCATTCTGTCCCCCTAAAATAGTATAAATCGGGACTCTAGCTCTCTAGATTCTAGGTCATTGTTACCTTGCTATCAATTCCTTTGAGAAAAGTTCTCAGCCACCGAGACCACCCTTCCGTAGGACGAACCCAGAGTCATGTCCACCGCACTTTCCTCGGGTTGCTTTAGTTATCTAATTACCTACCACATTTAGTTTGACAAGCAAAAACAACTTCCTTAATTAGCCAATTAATTATTGGTTCCTTCACGTAACTTAGGCATTGACATAGAAACACAATCTCAAACAAGTTTCTTTTTCAACATTTGATCTTTATTTATCAAAGTCTTTGGAATACATCAAATATCCAGCCCGAAAGCTATTCCAGCAATCCTCAGGGATTGCTATTCCAAGTTCCACCCGTTGACTAGTATGCGGGACTCAAGATCCCATCTTGAGTCACGTCGGCCTCTTGTGCAGGATCCGGAGGCAAGGGATTTATAGCCAAAGCCTCCCTGGAACCCAAGAGTCCTCCTGCTCCAAGTAGCACCTACGCAGAGACCTCTTGCGGCTAACAACCCCCTTGGATAGGGTCAGGCAGACAGTCAGAGGTAATTGATACTGCCTCTCCCTCCAGGCTTTTAACATGAAGCATTAGTTATTTTTTTGGCATTAGTTCCTTGAGCAAAGAAGTACAAACAGTGCTCCTAAGTGTACAATCACGAGCATTCCAGTGGTTGTTTGTACGGCCAACTACTAAGGTGTAATTTCTTCTTTCCGAATACTTCCCGCATTCAATCCTGGATTAATCGCGACTTGGCAAGATCCCAAGGGTTTCCTAAGTTGACTTTGCTTGTTTACCCTTTTTCCTTGGGTTAGGGTTTATACCCTGTTGACCCAAATTGTCACTATTTTAGGTTATGGTCAATAAATCATGGACAACCCCATTGTCCTAACTTGGTTGGTCAAATTGCTTCTTGGCAACTCACCACTGCCCCAAACTTGACAAGACAGTTCCCAAGGGGAAGTGTTGTAGTAGGGTAACTACTCAATTCTCAAAGAGGCTAACTTGTAATTAGAGCTTGCCAACCTTGGTCTAAGGTGTAGCAGTACTATCTTGTGATTTAGACACAAGAGCATATGACGTAGCAGCTTGTAGCACGAGATAGGTGTCAGTATCTGACCTGTGGGATTATATCTTTCTTCGTACGGTCTTTCTTGATCAAGAACACCTTTGATCAAGATAAGGGCTTGGGAGTCCTCTTGACCCAATCCAACCCTAACCCTACTAGGCCGACAAACGTTTTGGCCCTAGGGTCCCTAAATTCATTGCGGAGGTTTAGCATTTAGTCAACTGATTCTTAGGGTGGAAACCCTAGACCAATCTTACATGGGTGATTTGATAACCCTAACATTTCGGGAATGTGGTTAGGTTCTTTAAGATCGGAAATATTAAATCGGCATCTTAAGTGTGATACTAGGCAGAATTTCAACATAGCTTAACCCTACCTAGCACATTGAGGTGACCATCATATGCTAACTAACCATACCTTTATGAATTTCATGTAAGCTACTCAATTACATGCGAATTACTTAATTGAACTAACCAACCCACGATTAAAGATGATCTTTCCTTTAAAGATGCAAATGCATTCTTCTAGAGTTCAGAAGACTTTCCTTAAAATATGGAAGTAACTGCAAGATGTATCATTGCATGCGAATATGCAATTTCAAAACCATAGACATTTTGCTTTTATGCAACTATAGGATCTATAGTGATCTTTCTTTTCCTTGCCCTATGCGATATTGTTTGACATTCAGAGCTATTCTTAAAAACCCTACATTGATGCATCGAATTCAAAGCCTTAGTATTTTAATGAAGATGCATCTTTTCCCAATTTTGAACTTTGATAAAGAACTCTATGCATGGATGCATCATTCATTCATGACCAGATGCCAATGAATACATCATTGATTTAATCCTTCTTCTACTACTTATCGCAACCTAAATTGCAATTAACATTGCATGCGAATTGCCTATATCAAAGTTCATAAATCTTTTCCTTTCATGGCAACAATTTAGACATCATTTAATGTCTGTCTACGATTACCTTATACTCGAGATACAACTAGGAATTTATTACCTAAGTGCCTTATGTGTTATGTGTCCTATCCTTCGCGAGATGCAACAAGGTCGCCTTCACACAATTTCATCTTTTAACTTATGCATCATACGTTTGAAAATGCAACTGCCCTTGACCATGGAAGTGCAAGGAAATGCAAGTACTCGACATGCAACTAAACTTTGTAGATCCATTGAGTATATAAATTTCCCAATGCATTTAAACTTCCCTATGAGAATTAAAACATGCTTAATGCATCCTTTCCATGCGGAAATATTAATCGGAACCTGGGCATTCAAAACCGGGGCGTTGTCCACTCTCGTACTTTGGGTGGAAGCTCCCGCATGTGCTCCTCTCGACTTTTGTTTAGGAGCCATTGATGCAGCAGATTTTGACTCAGCGAACTCTCCTTGTCCTTTATCCGATTTTCAAAACTCCCTACTGCTCGAGATTTCCCTCGCGGCATGGAAAGTAGGCCTTGGGGAGCACGGTTTAGAAACCCCGGGAGACGGAGGTGAACTTGGCTTAGAGAAGCTTCAATAGAAGCTTCTCAAGCTTCTGGATTATAGGGATGGCGTGGAAACATGATGGGTGGAGATGATGATGATGGTGAAGATAACGATGAGGGAGATGATGACGACGATGAGGATGATGATGATGAAGGCAACGGGGGCGGTAGCAGCTTGGCTGCATGGCGCCAGTAGTTGGATGGCGGCGGGCAGCTCCTCACAGTGGGCAGCAGCAGCACGATCAATCCCCCCCTCCAAGCTTGGGAGGGGGTGTTTATATGAGGTTAAGGTAGGGGGTGGCCACACAAGTGCAAGATGCATGCTTCCCTCCCCCATGCCCCTCCATACACCTACTCATACTCCCTCTCCCTGCCATGCAACGGCTGAAGGGGAGGGAGTTTTTAAAAAAATTACAAATAATCCTTTATCCTTTTTCCCTTTGAAGGGATGTTCCCGCGGTGGACGACGGATTTTGAGCCACGGCTTCCTATACATGACGCGGGGCTGGTGTTTGTTGATGCACACGGATGGAGCACTTAGCCTAAAGTTTTTTGTTGCAAGAGATTACTTTGAGCCGCTTTTGTGCGGGATCTAGGTCCTTTAATATTTCGTTGTGGAAATATTACATTTTCTCCCCCTTAGAGGAATCGAGATGTCCTCATCTTGAGAAAATTTGGGGGTATTGTTGGTTGAGAGTAGTTTCATCCATCCAAGTGGCATCCTCTTCGGGGTAACCTTTCCACTGGATGAGGTATTCTCTCAAGGTCCTGGATCTCAAATGCCTCTCCCTAACATCTAAGATCTTGTCACGCCGTAGCTCAAGGACTCCTTGGCTCGGCATTACAACTTGTTGATCATCAAGCATGTGACTAGGGTTAGGTACATACTTTTTCAATAGACTAATATGGAATACATTATGAACTTTTAGGTTTTCGGAGAGTTGCAGTCTGTAAGCATTAGGCCCTGGGCACTTGAGAATCTTGTAGGGTCCACAATACCTTGGACTTAGCTTTTTGCATTCACCCAAGGATAGGGAACTCTTCTTTGAACGTATGTGAATGAAGACCATATCGCCTTCAACGAAGGATCTGTCTTGATGTTTCAAGTCTGTGTAGGCCTTTTGTCTGTCCTTGGCGGCTTGGATGTCCTATCTTATTGATTTGATTTGGTCATCCATGTCTTCTAGCATGTGCTTTGAAGCTTTAACCCTCAGGGTTAGATCCGAAAAGCTCAAAGGACTACGACAATCGTGTCCATACAATGCTTGAAAAGGGGTCATCTGAATGCTTTGTTGGTAAGAGGCATTGTAGGCAAACTCAACCAGTGGCAAATATTGAATCCACTTTTTGGGTTCGCGACAGCAGTGTGCCCTAAGCATATCTTCAATGACTTGGTTGACTCGTTCCCTTTGACCATCGGTTTGGGGATGGTAAGCTATACTGAAATAGAGTTGAGTCCCAATGGCCTCAAAGATAGCCCTCCACAAGTGTGAGGTGAAGAGAGAGTCACGATCACTAATGATTCTTCTGGGTAACCCATATAGTTTGAATATTTCCTTGATGAATAACCTTGCAATGTCTGTGGCTTTATAGTTTGTCTTAACAGGGATAAGATGTGCAACCTTGATGAGCATATCCCCCACGACCATAATGGAGTTGTATCCTCCCTGAGCTTGGGGCAGGCCAACAACAAAATCCATACTAATGAATTCCCATTTCATTTGGGGGATGTCAAGTGGTTGCAATTTCCCTGGCATTTTGACATGCTTGGCCTTAATGCGTTGACAAGACAAACATTCCATGACATATTTGAGAACGTCACCTTTGAGCCTATCCCAATAATAGCTCTTCCTGACTGCATTAAGGGTCTTGGCATAGCCAGGATGTCCTGAGAAAGGGGAGTCATGGGCTTCCCAAAGTATCTTCTACTTGAGTGACTGGGTTGCCGGAATACATAATCTTGTCCTATAGTAGACAAGTCCACTATTGATAGAGAATTCTTGATAGTTTGTTTGTAGCTTTGGGTCTTGATCCTTGATGGGGATCTCCCTTAGCAATTTCTGATAGGTTGGGTCATGGCATGCCTCTTCTCTAGCTAGCTCAAGAATTGGGTTGTTTGGCATGGATACCTTGGTGGCTAGAGATGTGGTTGTTGATGGATCTTGCAAAATCAGAGAATTCAGAAATGCCTTGCGATTGAGTGCATCGACAACTACATTCTCCTTTCCAGGTCGGTATTTGATTTCAAAGTCATATTCTTCCAGTACTTCAATCCATCGATGTTGCCTCATATTGAGCTCGTTCTGGGTAAAAATCCATTTAAGACTCTTGTGGTCTGTCACTAAGGTAAATTTGTTACCCAACAAGTAGTGTCTCCAAAGTTTGAGAGCATGGATGACAGCCAACAGCTCCAGATCGTGGGTAGCATAGTTCCTTTCATGACTCTTCAGTTTCCTTGAAGAGTATGCTACGGGATGACCTTCTTGCATGAGCACACATCCTAAGGCAAGTGCGCTAGCATCAGTTATCACTTCAAACTTCTTACTAAGATCAGGAAGTTTCAGGATGGGTGCTGATACCAAGCTTTGCTTTAGTTTGTCAAAGCTGGATTGTTCATCAGGTGACCATACAATTGATACTTCTTTAGTAGGTCGGTTAGAGGCACTGCAATCAAAGCATAGTTTTTGATAAAGACCTTGTACCATCCTGTCAATCTAAGAAAACTACGTATTTCTTTGGTAGAAGTTGGTGTTGGCCACTCCAGAACGTCTCTGACCTTGACCGGATCTACTAAAATCCCTTCCGCTGATACAATGAATCCTAGATATTCAATTTGTCGCTTGAAAAATGCACACTTCTTCTTCTTGGCATAAAGCTTTTGTGCCCTCATTGTCTCAAGGACGATACGAAGCTGGGGTTCATGATCTTTTTCCTGCTTAGAGTAAACTAGGATATCGTCAAAGAAGACGAGTGTGAAGTCATCAAGATAGGACCTAAAGATATCCTGCATTAACCTGTTGAAGGTAGTAGGAGCATTTGTCAGCCTGAATGACATAACCAGGAATTCAAAGTGTCCATACCTTGTATTGAATGCCATCTTTGGGATATCTTCTTCCTTGATCCTTATATGGTAATATCCAGACTTGAGATCAATCTTAGAGAAGATCTTCGCACCTTGAAGACGGTCAAGAAGTTCATCTATTCTTGGAATGGGGTATTTATTTTTAATGGTCAATTGATTCAATCCTCTATAGTTAATGCATAGTCGAAGCGTTCCATCTTTCTTCTTCTGGAATAGCATTGGAGCTCCCCATGGCAAACTGCTAGGACGGATGTAGCCTTGGTTTAATAGTTGCTTGAGTTACTCCTTTAGCTCCGGGATGGACATCCTATATGGTCTCTTTGTGATTGGTGCAGCTCCTGGCACTAGCTTGATTTCGTGATCGACTTCCCTTTGAGGAGGAAGTTCTGTCAGCTCTTCAGGAAATACGTATGCGTATTCCTTTAACCATGAAGGTTCTTCCCTAGATTCTTGATTTTGATCTAGCTTATTTAGTTTAATCAAATAGACAGGTAGGCCCTTCCTAACTCCTTTTATTATCCGTGTTGCCTTTGCCAGCTGAATTTTTGAGTTACCAGCCTCTCCTTTTGAGTTGTAACTAGTTCCCATTCAGAATTTCGAAAGGAGACTTAGCCCTTTCCACAGTGAATGTGGGCGTCATTGGGTATTAGCCAATCCATTCTGAGCAAACATTCGTGGATACCTAGGTTCATTACCCTGAATTTGACCGAGGTTGACTTTTCACCCAATAGGAATTTCACCTTAGTAGTTTACTTGGTACAAGAGACCTCTCGGCCATTTGCTAATTCCACAAGTAAGCTAGATGCATCTTTTGTGGCTATTCCTAATTTCTTTGCACAGACTGGTGAAATGAAGGAATGTGTACTACCACAATTAATCAAGGTTTTGAAGCTTTTACCTTGGTAATTTGAAGGAGTTTGAATCACTGAGAATTGGCGATTCAGGCCTTTCTTGTGAAGAGCGGCGTGAAGCAGTGCCCTTTCAATGTCTGCTTCCATGGATGGATCTTCTTCATCACTCAACTCCTTGTTGGCAACACTGGAGGTTCTCCCTCTGGCCTTGACGGTGGCTCCTTGGCCATGGGCGGCTCCTGGGGATGGCCCTTGACATTGTCCTCTACTAAGCTTGGGACACTACCTTTTAAAGTGACTACGCTCGTTGTAATGGAAGCAATGGAGATTGCGGCCATTGCCTTGTGTAGGAACGAAGTTGTTGACAGTGTTGGCCCTAGCTTTCTTCCTTTGTCCTTGAATTTGGCCCTGCGCTCTCTTAGCCTAAGACCTATACATTCCCTTGTTCTGATCCTTGTAAGACCGAGTCCTGTTATTCCTTGGCTTGGTCTGCACCTCCTAAATTATCGGTGAAGCTCGAATGAGAGCGTCTTGAAGGTCCATTGGACGCATTGATTCCAAGAAGGTGTTTATAGGTGGATTTAACCCAGCACAAAACTTTGACACCTGTTGTGTAATATCCATTTGTGGCGTGCACTTTAAGAGAGAGACGAATTTTGAATACTATGCATCCAGAGATAGTCCAAGCTGCTTTAATTCATGGAATTCGTTCATATTCTGTGTGCAGTAGGCAGGTGGTAGATATCTCCCTCGCACAACTTTTTTAAGCTTCTCCCAAGTAATTGACCCTTCCCTTGGTCTCTGCACCATTGTTTCCACCAAAGTCTTGCTTCATCAGTAAGCTTCAATTTGGCGAGCATAGCTTGGTTAGCAGGTGCAGTTGCTACTGCCTCAAAATAATTCTCCATGGATTCTATCCAGACCTTGGCGTCAGTTTGGACGGTCCTTCCCTTACCATCGAATTCAGGTGGCTTGATTTGTTTGAGAAGGAACTTCTTCTCTTGAATTATAGATGTACTTGGTGCAGGGGTTGGACTAGGAATCTACACTTGAGGTTGCGCCTGGGCAATAAGATTCTTTTCATTAAAAACTTACTAAACATTTCCCACATTACATTAATATCCCCAGTTCAGCTTTTAGCCAAATGACCTAATCACTTAACTCCTTTACCAACACTCACAGCCCTAACAGACAGTGATAAAAATCTTATTCATTCATATGGGCATAGCCCTTTCAAGTACATTTATTTTGGGAAGGTGGAACAAGCTGATTGGCACATCAATTTGGGGAAAATAAGATTGTGTTACATTCAGCTACGGGGACTAAGTAATAATATGGAGAGGGGTCATGGATTTTCAGGAATCGATAGGTCATAGGAAGCTTGGGGTATCCCTTCCTTTGATACCCATTCTTCTCATAATGTCCCAACACCTTAATTCTGTCGGCAGGGAATTATTTGAGTCACTTCCTCGTATACATACTTGTTCTGATTGACCTTCCGACCACCGACATGTAGGGTTGCTTTTGTGTGAGCCTCGACAAAGATGAACAGCTTCATGATCTTTAAATCCTCCATCCACTTGATTCTCTTCAAGTTGGTCTGAAGGTACGCAAGCCGGTGGGTCACTATGTAATATATTTCTGATTCACCCATCCATCTCCGCTCCACGTACATGGGTGAAGGATTGTAGATGTGGTCTAGAATATTCATCATGCCTAGCCTCCATCAATAATCCGAAGCACGCATTGCAGTCATAAACATAACTTGGAACACCAAGAATTTGTTCCATGCTTCACGACTCTACAGGCTAGCATCGATAAGTAAGTAAGGAAATGTTCTTAACGAAAACATTACTCTACTACCCCTCATTAAGTTTTCTTGTAAATATTAGATCGTATTGGTTGGCTCTGATACCAACTATAACGTGTCCCCCTGTCCATTTGTAGGAAACATCTTAGCAGCCCACCAGGAAGGGAGTCTAGAAAGTGCCGCCTGGCACTCACAAGGAATGTCACGGGGTTTGTGATCTAGGTCTTTCAGAGTCTACCACGAAGCGGAAGCATCTGGCCGTTCCCACTTAGGACCGACCTGAGTCAGGGTTTTCCTAATAGTCAAGTTCCTAGGAGGTAGCTAGCGTCAAGCCCCAAACGAACCACTTTGCGTTGAACATCAGGGTCAAAGAGGATTTATACTACACTTGGTTCAAGGAGAATGGGAAAGGAGAGGGATGCAAAGCTCCACCTCTCTGCCCGTAAGGCATAGTCCCATTTTGTTCCCCTAAAATAGTATAAACCGGGACTCTAGCTCTCTAGATTCTAGGTCATTATTACCTTGCTGTCAATTCCTTTGAGAAAAGTTCCCGGCCAACCGGGACCACCCTTTCGTAGGACGGACCCAGAGTCATGTCCACCGCACTTTCCTCGGGTTGCTTTAGTTATCTAATTACCTACCACATTTAGTTTGACAATAAAAAATAGTTTCCTTAATTAGCCAATTAATTATTGGTTCCTTCACATAACTTAGGGCACTGACATAGAAAAACAATCTCAAACAAGTTTCTTTTTCAACATTTGATCTTTATTTATCAAATTCTTTGAAATACATTAAATATCCAACTCGAAGGCTATTCGAGTAATCCTCAGGGATCACTATTCCAAGTTCCGCACGTTGACTAGTATGCGGGCCTCGAGATCCCATCTCGAGTCATGTTGGCCTCTTGTGCAGGATCCGGAGGCAAGGGATTTATGGCCAGAGCCTCCCTTGGCACCCAAGCATCCTCCTACTCCAAGTAGCACCCACGAAAAGACCTCTCGTGGCGGGTTCGGTCCACGTACCCAGGGCGGCTAACAACCCCCTTGGATAGGGTCAGGCAGACAGTCGGAGGTAACTAATATTGCCTCTCCCTCCAGGATTTTAACCTAAAACATTAGTCATTTTTTCGGCATTAGTTCCTTGAGCAAAGAAGTACAAATAGTGCTCCTAAGTGTACAATCACGAGCATTCCAATGGTTGTTTGTACGGCCAATTTCTAAGGTGTAATTTCTTCTTTTCGAATACTTCCAGCATTCAATCCTGGATTAATCATAACTTGGCAAGATCCCAAGGGTTTCGTAAGCTGAGTTTGCTTGTTTACCCTTTTTCCTTGGGTTAGGGTTTATACCCTGTTGACCCAAATTGTCACTATTTTAGGTTATGGTCAATAAATCCTGGACAACCCCATTGTCCTAACTTGGTTGGGGTCAAATTGCTTCTTGGCAACTCACCACCTCCCCAAACTTGACAAGATAGTTCCCAAGGGGAAGTGTTATAGTAGGGTAACTACTCAATTCTCAGAGAGGCTAACTTGTAATTAGAACTTGCCAACCTTGGTCTAAGGTGTAGTGGTACTATCTTGTGATTTAGACACAAGAGCATATGATGTTGCAGCTTGTAGCACGAGATAGGTGTCAATATCTGACCTATGGGATTATATCTTTCTTTGTACGGTCTTTCTTGATCAAGAACACCTTTGATCAAGATAAGGGCTTGGGAGTCCTCTTGACCCAATCCAACCCTAACCCTACTAGGTCGACAAACGTTTTGGCCATAAGGTCCCTAAATTCCTTGTGGAGGTTTAGCATTTGGTCAACTGATTCTTAGGGTGGAAACCCTAGACCAATCTTACACGGGTGATTTGATAACCCTAACATTTCGGAAATGTGGGTAGGTCCTTTAAGATCGGAAATATTAAATTGGCATCCTAAGTGCGATACTAGGCAGAATTTCAACATAGCTTAACCCTACCTAGCACATTGAGGTGACCATCATATGCTAACTAACCATACCTTTATGAATTTCATGTAAGCTACTCAATTACACGCGAATTACTTAGTTGAACTAACCAACCCACGATTAAAGATGATCTTTCCTTTAAAGATGCAAATACATTCTTCTAGAGTTCAGAAGACTTTCCTTAAAAGATGGAAGTAACTGCAAGATGTATCATTGCGTGAGAATATGCAATTTCAAAAGCATTTTGCTTTTATGCAACTATAGGATCTATAGTGATCTTTCTTTTCCTTGCCCTATGCGATATTGTTTGACATTCAGAGCTATTCTTAAAAACCCTACATTGATGCATCAAATTCAAAGCCTTAGTATTTTAATGAAGATGCATCTTTTCCCAATTTCGAGCTTTGATAAAGAACTCTATGCATGGATGCATCATTCATTCATGACCAGATGCCAATGAATACATCATTGATTTAATCCTTCTTCTACTGCTTTATCGCAACCTAAATTGCAATTAACATTGCATGCGAATTACCTATATCAAAGTTCATAAATATTTTCCTTTCATGGTAACAATTTAGACATCATTTAATGTCCGTTTACGATTACCTTATACTGAGATACAACTAGGAATTTATTACCTAAGTGCATTATGTGTTATGTGTCCTATCCTTCGCGAGATGCAACAAGGTCGCCTTCGCACAATTTCATCTTTTAACTTATGCATCATACGTTTGAAAATGCAACTGCTCTTGACCACGGAAGTGCAAGGAAATGCAAGTACTCGACATGCAACTAAACTTTGTAGATCGATTGAGTATATAAATTTCCCAATGCATTTAAACTTCCCTACGAGAATTAAAACATGATTAATGCATGTCGATGTTCCAGCTAAACATTCAAAACCATAGGAAACCCAATGCCAAATTGAGAACCATTCTGCAAATACACAGAATCATAGGTATGCAACGATAAACCATATGAGAATTGCTAACATTGCTAGGAAAAGCCATCAACATACATCAATGGCTTCACAACGTACAACAACCTCCAAAAACTAATGGCCGTATCCACTCAAATTCTCAAAAATGAACGACATCTTGCATCAAATGATAAGGTCACAACTGGTACACAATCTCCTACAAACTTCGCAACCTTCATTTTTACTTGAAATAGCAATGTTAACTCATATGCACTTAACATACAGGACTCCTCAAAGACATATTCGATAGACTCAAACTTGAGTACGAAGACTCAATTGACAATCCACTATGAACAAGCACAGTCCAAGTGCTTCTAGACACAAGACAAACGGCATCGAAACATACCCAATTGTGCTACTGCACTATATAGATTTAACATCTCGCTCAACCAATTGGTAGAAGTCATGAAAAAAGAAGGTAAGTACATACTAGAAGATTACATGAAAAAGAACCATTACAATCACGGTCGTGAAAATCCTGTAATAACGATTGAGAATGTTGCATATCTATTGAGGAGAGAGTTCTACATCGAGAAACACGCTTCAAATCTGATCCATTTAGCAACATAATCTATGTAATAGGTAAATTCTCAAACATGACATCTTCTCAAATATTTTATTTGAAAAAAAAAACTAACAATATCAACTTTTCTAGTAGAAATGCAAACAAAAGCAAACCAAGAAGAAACCAAACTTTTGCCAGCACCAAACTTGTAGCCTCAACCACTGCAAGTCCTACCACGAGCTCAAGTACCTTCCATATCAGTTGGTACCATCTGCAACCAAAATCCATGAGCCAATTGCCAACTCGAAGACACAAAAGCAAGTACTTCATCTACATCATAAGATGTAAGAAGAACAGCAAGGAGTGCATAGGATGAATGACCAACATCGAGAAAAGAATTCAACAACACCAAAGAAATCCCATAAAGAAAATGAAGAAAGATATAAAAACATTCCATCCATTCAAGGATAATTTCGAGGTTAACATAGAAGCAATAGTTGATAGCAAAGACAAAGCTAGGAATTTTGAGTAGGCCACCATCTGTAAGAAAAATGCAATTGTGACAAGGTACAACAACCTATATAGACACCCAACAAGATGCAAAAAGTATTATTTTTAGAAGAGAATAAACCTCATTTAATATTAAAAAATGTGAATATTCAAACTCACGATCATTGACTTGAACTATATAAGCATACATATTCTCCTTTCTCCATGTATTTAAACAATGCTAAATCTTATCTACAAATGTACTTCACTTTAAAACACATCACATGTCTAAACACCATTAGTAAAACTGCTACATAACCAACATGCAAGAATTGCATATGGAACTTCATACACCTTTACGTAACTGAGCATGTCAACCTAGTTCAAACATCTTCTACTTGACCCATCAGATAGGAAAGTAGAAGAAAAGTAAAAGATATAGGAGTAGGAAACTCATAATTCAAAACATGTTAAGATTCTGTATACCCTATATTGAACGAATGCTTTATGATTTATTATTATTGGTAGTGCAATTATGATAGATATAATTCATGCTTTATTAGCATGGGGTAAGAGCCAGGTCACACTCGCACTTGCAAGGGGAAGTTTGTGGAGACAGTTGCTACATTTCCCTATAGAGTTGCACTACTAGCAATGTAAAGGGAAGGATTCTGCAAGTGAAGTGTAATTAATGCTAAGATGTGATAAAAAATGATTGGAGTGAATAGAACCTTTTGCCATTCACATTTCAAAATTGAACAATTGGAGAAAGCGGATGCCTGTCATCCTGTTAGCACACTTGTAGCACAACATTTTGACACAGTTTTAGCAAGATGAGCAAGGGTTTTAGATAAAGCCACTATCCCTAACATGGTTTGGCATGACCATGGATTCCTTGGGTGCAAGCTGGCTCTAAGGGAATGCTTTACTAGGGTAAGGCTATTCTAGTGGATGTGATAATGCTTTATCAACATTAAGTGAAAGCAAAAGAGAACAAAAGATATAGGGTCAAGGGAAAAAGTCATTTTTATTTTAATGGATATTTTATTAGCATTGTGTAGGATAAGGCTGTCATAATGGATGCTTTATTGGCATAAAAGAATGAAAGAGATAGGGCCATGGAGGAAAGTTGTTATAAAAAAGGTGATAGAATTATTGAAAAGCCTTTAGAACCTACAAAGAATGCTTTATATAACATTACATGAAAGGGTTTTGCTATTGAAATAGGTGCTTTATTAGCATTGGGTAAGGGGATTGCTATTGTAATCTTGAAGTGGTCTCTTAGTTGGAGAAGTTGCATCCCTCTATGTCAATTAAAGCTCACTATGACACATTTTAATTCTAGAGCAATATGTTAACTAAATCTCACTTGAACACATGCCAATTCTACTTTCCTTTGATCATTGTTACTAGGCACTCCACACCTAGATTCTCTTAGCACTTCACGTCAGATGCTTCACATTGGGGTTTGAAGCACATTTCATTTGGTAAGAGGGTTCATGGGAGGTTGGTATAAGGAACATAATCCGAATTTCGAAAGGTTTGGCAACTTAGACTAATGTAATGTTGAATGCACAAAAACACAATATATGGGGATGTGGCACTCACTAATATATAGGGAGGGGAAGACTAACATTAAGTAGATCAAGCCTAACCATATATCTAAAGAATCCTTATGACCATTTCTCCAAACACATCTCATTGTAATTTCTATTCACTTTGAGCCTATCATGGCATGCATATTATCCTCATACATTGAGCTTACGACATCACATAAATTTGACAGCCTATAAAATATATTGAGAACTATTACTACTGCTGCTGCTACTACTACTACTGCTGCTGTTGTAGCTACTACAGCTACTTCTACTGCTATTTCTACTGCTACTGCTACTTCTTCTTCTTCTTCTTCCTCTCACACACACACACACACACACACACACACACACACACACACACACACACACACACACACACACACACACACACAACTCAAGCTCGATCTACACAGGTGGATGCTCAAAGGGCAACAAAAGACACGACCACTTCTGGTCGCCCTAGGGACTTGACACCGCAATCCACCAAGGGTAGCCAGCCCACTGGACTAGCCGCTACTACTTCCAATCAGGGATCACAGCAGTCACAGCCCTTGGCCGTGACTATGCCCCTGGCGGAGCGTGTCCTTAACAGTACACCTATGAAGGAGGTGCTGCAACCAATGTCCTTGACAACTCCAGCACTTCCAAAGCACCTAAAGCCTAGGCTTGAGGAGAGACCTCTCAAAGATGTGGCCAAGGAGATGGCACATCAAGAGTGGATACAACACTGCCACAATAGGGTGACAAACTTATACCAGTCACATCCAAGGAGAACCATGACGCAATGACAAAGCCTCAGGAGAAACATGAAAACCCCAAGAGCATAAGAAATCCTAGCGTTGGCCAAACTTGCTCGTCTAGGCCTGAGCCCCCAGCTACGCTAAAGCCCAGGCAAACTCCTAGAACCTTGCATGAGATAGCAACCGAGCAAGCCCTCGTTGAATATAGAAGTGTCACAGAATGCTCGTCTAGGCCTGAGCCCCCAGCTACGCTAAAGCCCGGGCAAACTCTTAGAACCTTGCATGAGATAGCAACCGACCAAGCCCTCGTTAAACATAGAAGTGTCACAGAATGCTTAACTGAGTTGGATGCTAAGCTCAAAGTGTTCGCACGTGTCTATGTCCTGGCAAACATGGGCGCATTCCCTAAAGAGAAGCTCGAAGAATACTTGCCGTTTCCCTTATCCTGGGAAGAGCAAGAACATCTTGACGAGCACTATAACAGGCTCCTGTATGAACACATGCGACTCATCTCTAACGAGAAAGCCGACGAACTACGCTTAACTGTCACATTCAATTATGTGCTTTGCCAACCAAATCTCTTAAAGATAAAGCAACTAAAGCGACTATCAGAGGGCCGAAGTTAATTTGAATAGCGTTGGTGTAAAACCCACGTTGCAATGGCCGAACTAAGAGCCCAAATCATGACAGTCTCAGAGGAACGATTGGCCAAATGGCGGTCTCAAAGAGACCCAGCCTATGTGGCACCAACTTCCTTTCGAGTGCTGACTGCAATTCAGGGCAAGGACTTAGCTAAAACTAGCCAAGAGAACTCTCTGTCTGATAAGGTTCTTACTGAGGAGGAGTTACATGTTGCCAGTAGACTCGGACAAGGTTCCATGCTACTCGATGTTGCAAAATATCTATCGGTATTGAGTAAGCTTCCACGAGTACTAGATGTGTGTGCCACGATCCAGTACAATCCAGAGTTCTACAATTGGTTTTTACCCTCACGGAGTGATATGTTTTCATGAACATGTACATAAATAAACAACATGTTTTGTGACTATGTAAATAATATCAAAAGAAGCAAAGGCCAATACACCCTATGAGCAATGATGACCAAGTGCAGGTGATACACATCAAGTCAAAACTAAGGGATTCAGGTTGGCGATCTCTTGTTTAGCTGGACATTTTCATTATGGTTGAAGCATGTGACTTGCAGAATGACGCAGGTCAATGTCTAGAAGTGTTTAATATCCAAGTCACCACAAGACCACCAACCCCACAAAGAACCATTATGGAGGAAGCGACAGGAATACCAACAAACAAAAGCCATGACGGAAGCGCCACTGGATGAGAACCCAAGGACACCTCTGCAAAAAGTACATATTGCAACTGAGCATGGCCAAAGCATAATCATTGATTACCTCCTCCTTCTTGGCCAAACTCTATGTTAGGGCAGGAGCCACGCTCTCAACAAGGCGAACGTCTCTTCATCATCCAGGATTCAATTCGCAAGATGCTCTGCCCTTGTCCTACACGGCTCACTCCAAGTGCTACCTCAATTGTTCGATGTCTCACATGTTACAAAGAGGTTTGCAAAATCTCAAGTGTATCTCTTCATCTCAACAACAGTTCCTCTAGCATCAAGGCTGGTGACACAATCATCTCTGTAATATCCATTCTTCATAGCCTTTGGATACCAACATTTCTCAATCCAAGTGAAAGGCTAACAGCCTCAATGTATTGCATTGATTGTATTCATTTTTTCCACCAAAAAAAAGAGAAGAAAGCAAGAAAGAAAGAAAGAAAAAAAAAGCACACACGATCACAGCACCACACCCAGGGATCCTCAAATTAGGTACGTCCAGTGACCTTGGTCGGCTCGCTCCGTCCCTAATCCCCTAGCCCTTTATACATCCCCCAAAATTGTTCAATGCACATCAAGGGCAGGACATACCTAGGGAGCTCGCCTCACCTTTGGTTAGACCTGTCACCCTGAACCACTTACACAATTCTTTTGCACTCCATCTCAATGCCATTACAATCAACAATGGTAAGCAAGGCATGAAAGACGATGCAAAAGTACACCATACTTTTCAAGCACTACAAGTAGCCACTAGCTACCAGAAGCTAAGACATCAAGGAGCTCAATTATGCTACATTGCCTTAACAAGATCATAATGATGTCTCAAGAAATCTTCAAGTGTACTCCCCGTCTTCATCGACAATTTTTTTCCATCAACTTAGCCCCTCGCTTCACTGACCCATTGATATACAAGGAACCAAGACGACAGTCTTCTAACTAAGTAATACCTAAATACGCACGTGTATTCACTTAATATTCACACTACAACCTATACACGGTTTGGGTCCTCAAGTGCAGGACAATACTCCAAGCTTGCTTAGAGTTTGACCAGTCTCCCAAACTAATCAAAATATGTCTTGTGCAGAATAGGAAGACTAGCACTACCCCTTAGGGAGAGACCACGTCAGAGGTTTTCCAATTGTAGGTATTAAAGACTCCAACCAAAGCGCCGTCAGCTCTACATCAACACTCAACTCTAAATTCTTGTCCTTTACTTCATCATGCAAGACCACCAGAGAATCATCATGAGCAGAATCCACCATGAGCATCCCGAGAACACCAACACCCGTGCCAGCTATGAGTGACCATTCCCAACAAAGAGTAGCCCTATCGCCACCTACAAAAATCATATCACCAGCCAATCAGAATAGCAAAGTGCCACCAAGGACCTTCATCCGCACCAACATCATAACTCCTCCAAGGAAAACCACAACAGTCCCTTCCACCCACGTCTTCGGTGCAAGCTCTGCATGCTACCTTCGACGAAGAGTGCCATGGGACTTGCACTCGTCTAGGAGGGGGGTAATGTTAACCCCAACACGAAGAAAGCAAAAGGAAATAAAAAAGACGCAGGGCAAAGGTGGAAAAAAGGTAGCCCAACTAAAGAAAGAAGAGGAGAAAAGGCCAAAATCCCAAGGGCAACCTTAAAAGTCCAAGGCAAATACAAAAGGGGAAAGGTGCATTTTAAAATACAAAGGCGCACCCTGAAATCTTGTAAAAGAGTGTCAGGCTCTCTCCTGTGCAAATTGTAAAGATAGATGGGCGGTGGAGAAGAAGCAAGAAGGATAGGAAGGAAATAAGAAAAGAGGACCTAGGCCAATGGCCGGTCATGTAAAAAGGGGATGACCACCCAAGGAGAAGTAGGGCATGTATAAAAGCCAAAAAGTGGAATGAGAAGCTCATTCTTGTGTGTGGCCAAAAGTGGCTCTCCTCTTCTTCTTCTTCTTCTTCTTCTTCTTCTTCTTCTTCTTCTTGCTTGCTTGAGATTATGCTTGAGAGAGGGAGTGTGAGAGTGTGAGGGAGTGAATGTGTGAGGGTGAGGGACCGGGGAGGAGAAGCTCTCCATCTTCTCCTCTCTTCTCTTCTCTTCTCTTCTCTTCTCTTCTCTTCTCTTCTCTTCTCTTCTCTTCTCTTATCTTCTCTTCTCTTCTCTTGCTCGCGGCTATGGAGCTTAGAGCGTGGAGCTTGAGGATGGAGCTTGCTTGAAGTGTGTACTTGGATCGTGGAGCTATCGGAGTGCGCGGGAAAGGAGGTAACTCGATTGGCATGGAGGTAAGCTCACTACAACCATAGATATGGATGGCGCGTCGGCTATGTGAGAGGTATCCATTAGTGCTCGGCTTGGAACGCTTGAACAATAAGTGGTCCGTGGGTCTTGGCGATTGAGCGAAAGCTCCCACAGCTATTCCCAAATCACCAGCTCTGCATGGAATTGCATCGAGAGGTCATTGGGGCATGGTGGGAGGGGTGCAAATGGCCGTACGACTGGTTTGGCTCTCAACTACCTCCTAGTTTCTTCAACTAGTTTCCTACGTCGCTCCCTAAGCGCAGTTTATCTCTGTCCGAGGGCAGGTTGATTTGTTGATGTTCTTGATCATGCAGCGAGGGGGGTTGTGGGATTATTTCTTCACTGATTGTCCTTATGACAAATTCAATGTCAGCCTCCTCCCCTTATCAGTCGTCTAGTTGCACTCCTTTCTCAAAGCCAAGTGCGTCCAACTCCTAGGGAGTTAGGCCGGTCAATAGTAGGTACTTTCGTTGTTCTTCTAAGCCCAGCCTAACCTCTACAGGTTGGGGTGGCATCTGTAGCCCCGCATGCAGGGCCCTGCGTGCGATGCTCAGTTTCTTCTCCACTACCTCCAACGACTCCTTTCCCTTTGGCCGGGTTGTGTCCAGTAATGTGTTGAGGAAGGCCTGTTGCTGGGCAGTGAAGGCTGTCTGGGCGGCGTCCGCTTTGCTTTCTGCCAAGATTTTTTCTTTTTCCACCAAAGCAAGGTGCCGCGCCAGTGCCTTCACCCGTTTCTCGTTCTACACGGCCCATTCCTCGGCCCTTTTGTTCATTCCTTCCATGCTCTCCCCCTGCTTTTGTGCTAGGGTTACGAGCTTCTGCTCCTGGGCTCTGATTTCTTTGCTTATATTCTCGTGCTCTTTCCTTCCGAGGTGCAGTTGATCGGTCATGGACTCGATCTCTTTTCATTTTTGCTCCCTCTCTTGTCTTCTCTCCTCTTCTTTGGCATTTAGTTCCTCCATCATTTGCTCAATGTTGGCGGTTTTTGCCTCCAGTTCCCATGTTGCATCAGGAGGAGCTTGTATTCCTGCTGCATCTGCACAAGTTCTTGATTTTCTTCCTCAAGCCACTGTTGTAGCTTTCTTCCATGTCTTCTTTTGCTTTCAATTCTTGCTTGAGGTCAAATATTTGTCGTTGTTGCATGGCTATGATGCGGGTTTTCTCCAGTTGGAAGGCGGCTACTGACTCTTTCTCTGCCACCAACTCAGCTCCGCCATTCTCTTTTCCTCCTTCGCCCTCTCCAATTGGGAGAGCAGCTCGGTGATGTATTCGTTGTAACTGGCTAGTGCCATCATTGTTGCGTGGGTGGGGGTGGTCGAGGCCTCCACACGCGGATGCTTCTGGTCCTGCCTCGATTCTACATCCATGGCTGGCCTTTTTTGCCCCATGGCCATGGTTTCTATGCTCTTCCCCTTGGGCCATTTCTTTACTGATGAAGTATTGCATCCAGGCCACAAAGTTGGAAACTTACATGCTGGTGGGGATGCTAGGGGTGAGCATAGTGGGTTCAGTGGAGGGTGGCATGAGGTTGGGGATAGGATGGAGGGGTGCTTTGCATTTTCCTTCCAGGACTACGGGCGGCGCGACTTCTGGTGCCTACGCGCTAGAGCTAGGCCCTTCTTCCCTCAACTGGCTCCAGGCTCCTCGATCATCCACCCTGCATTGTTGCTCGATGGACCAGTGTGTGGCCTTGGCCAAGTCCTCCTATTCCTTTCTTCTTAATTCCTTTTCTTCCTCCGTAGCTCTTCTTTGCCTTTCTTTTTCGGCCTTTCTGTATTCTTCCTCCAGTTTCTCCTTTTCTTCCTGCTCCTCTCTTTTTCTCTTTTCAGCCTCCTGTTTCGACGCCTTTTTAGCCCACTTGACTTGCTTTGTTGTTTCTTCTTCTTCGTGCTTCCTCTTCTTCTCCCTCTCCTCGGCCTCCCTGAGGGATTGTCTTTTTGCTTTCTCCAAATCTTCCTTCTCCTTCCTACAACCTTCATCCGGTTTCTTTTTCCTCTGAGCTGTCTTCTTCTTGGTTTCCTTGACCTGCTTTTTGCTTGATTGCTCTTCTTGCCCCTGTCCTTCCTTATCGATCTCAATCCTCGCTGGACCTCTCCTGGTACTGATGAGGGGGTGACCTGTCGGGCGTTTCCCTTTCCCCCTCTTCTACATCCTGCGTCTCTTTCACGGCCTCCTAGATGAGCGCTGTTAAGATGCTTCCATAGGTGATGAATGAGGCCTTGGACGAGGCCTTCTTTCTTTCTGCAGCCTTAGACGTTGGAGACTCTACTCCTGCAGGCATGCTTCCTAAAGCCAGCGCTTTAGCCGCCTGGTCGATAGTTTTACGCACATAGCCATTCCAATCGACTTCATGCAGGGTATGAGCCGCCACATTCTCCAGCATTGGCACACTAATTTGGTGCATCAATGTGTCGTAGCGCTGGGTGGAGAAGAGCACATGTACCAGTTTTGCTTGTAATCTGGTTTCCGCATCAGGGATATCTTGAATGATGATGCCATCGTTTGTCAGCACGTCCTCCTTTCTCATCCCCAGCATGGCGTACACATCTCTCTTCTACTTCTTTTCTATTTTCGGTTCTAGTCCCAGCGCCTTTTCCACCAAGGTGGGGGTTAATTGAACCAACACCTGCTTGGCATTTTGTCCCCTTCCTATTGTGACAGTGCAGCACTCGTTGTCAGGGTCGTAAGACCTGAGAAATTCCACACACTTTGTGTGGTCGGGTTCTTGGGTGAATCTTTCCAGGTACCTGGTGATGTTGCATTTTTCAACGACTCTCCTGGCCGCCTCTTCCTTGGCCACCAATCCTTCTATGTTGTGAATGGCTCAAAATTTTAGTTGGTTGTAAGCGCGGCTCTCCAGGGTGATGCTGTACTGTGCTCTCTCCTCTTCCATGAATGGAAGCTGGTGGGCACAGTCTTGTTGTGACATTTTTCGTTCCTATCATGAACCCCAATTTCCATTAGTTCTTCCAAATTGACAATACAAAAACATCATAGACCGAAAAGGAAAGACTTTACGTGTTTATTGAATGGAAGCCTCAAAATCCTATTCAATGTGGAGCCCCCCTTTTCAGCTTAACTTTTTGCCTTTTATTCTAAAGTTCTCTTAACATTTTTCTACCTCGCTTGTTGCCTACGCACTTATGCGTTTTGCTTGACCCCCGTTGATTTTAATTGATCTCTTGATTCTGTTTTTAATTGATCTCTTGATTCACCTTACTCCCCTTCCCCTCCCAGCTTGAGAAGAATCCTTACTAGGATTGAAGGTATGGGGGGTTGAGAACCTTGGAATGGGTCTTAGGAGTCATCGGTGCAGGAACCAAGTGTAAAAATTGGGGTTGTACTCTAACTGAGTTGTCCGATCGAGATCAAAAGGGCGAGTGCCAACGTGCATTATGTAAGTGAGAACATCTGTTAGGAAGTCACCGGAGGCACTGCGGCTAGCAATTTGTAGCTCCTTTTCAGTTAGTAGGCGATCGAGGTAAGGATGTCCCTTGATGTGCTCCTCCAAGGGGCGGTTGCGAAGAGTGGTCAACACTCTGTACGAGGTTGGCGTGACATAAGTGGGGTTGTACTCTGCTGTTTTGATTGTGCGGTGCTACTCTGCATTGGTCATGACTCGGCAGCCCTCTACTTCCCATTGCAACCTAAGAGTGTACTAGTGCTGCAAAAATGGGAATTCAGTCCCAACAAGCTAGGATAATTCTGCGATTTCTTGGCCCGCTAATGGCAGAAGTGGTTCGCTAATCGTATGACGTTATGAGGCGCTGTTTGAGTACTTGCTCTTTAGAGACCTAACTGTCGAGAAATACAGCAGCAACAGCGGAGTTTGCTGCCTTTGCGAAGGTAAGTTCAAACGTCTCCCAAGAACAAGGCATCATGCGAATTTTGATTGCAAAAGGGCCGGGCAACAAGCCTAAGTCCAAGCGGTCATAGCTCAGAGCCAGCTCTCTGAAGGTGGCATCGAACCGTCTAATGCAATCAACCACGTCATCCCCTATATCTACGGCTAGATTTGAGGCCAGTGTCAAAAATGACTTTCGCTCGTAGGAGGACTTAAGACCTGCCGGTTGTTAGGGTTCGCTGGCCCTAGAGCATTTGACAGCGGATAGTTGTGGTTGCAGGTGTGCCTTAGGTTGCGATTGGGCTAACTGGCTTAGGGCTAGTGGAGCGGTAGCTACTTCTGATGGACTACTGCCTTCAGCATGGATCATTGTAGTCGGATGGACTCTAGTGGGTGATGGGTCATGTGATGGTATTTGTCATTTGGGCCAATAGGCTTGTTCGAGTCTTTCGGGCATATGTGTAGATGGGCTTGATGGATGTGGTCCTAGGGAGCACTGCGGCTCGTTGTTTTGAGGTTTGATGGGGCTGGGGGTGATCAAGCTCAGGGATAGCATACGAGTGGCGGTCTTGTCCAGGTGGGTTTTAGGGATATACAACTAGGTGTTTCCCTCATAGTAGCCTTGCGCGAGCAGGAGAGCTTTGGAGACCCACTTGCACTAGATCATGCCCTAATTTCTATAACTGCACCTTGGTGTCCTAGGTTTAGAGCTATGGGTCTTATGAGGTCACGTGTGATGACTCCTAGGCAGCGATTGTGGTTGTTTAGGCCTCTATTGGAAACTATGTTGTTAAGCCTTAGCTTTTGTCACCACGAGTAGTGGTTCTTGAGTGGTGGTGGGAGGTGGCCGGGCACTACCCCTCTCCTTAGATTCGAATGCTAATAGTTCTATCGGTGGTCGTGTGGACCATTCCATCACTCCACCCTTGCTAAAAGGTGTATCAATGCGGATGTTGCCTATGTCGAGGTGAACACGTTGCGACTCATAATCGAAGTGGCAACAAGTTTGCTTCTTGAAGGTTCGCCCTAGCAGCGCCTCCGTGCCTGCGTCCTTGGTGTTTGGCAGCACGTAGAAGATCATTGGTACAGTTTCAGTCTCAATAGAAACGGCAGCCCTGCACTTGCCGAGGAGTGCATAGGAGTGGCCTCCATATGGGTTCAACCTTGCGTTAGTGGGTTGTAGTGGTGGTTTTCCAAGTTGGGTCCAATGATCGTGAGTTAGGACATTGAAGTCCGCTTCCTCATCAATTAAGGCATTGAAGATGCATGTCCGCTTGGTAGTGACTGTGATGTGCAGGTATGTAGGTTCCACGACTTCCTCCTTCGTGTCTTTGATTTCGGTGATGGTGGCTACACGGACGTTGACTGGTGGTTCCAACATTGGTGGTTCATGCAAAGGATGTGCAGGGGGATAGTATTTCTTAACACGCTTGCCATTGAAGAAGCCAATTCCATCGACTAGAGTTTCGAGCTCAACATTGCCCAATCGGCTAATTGCACGGACCCTGAAAGGTCCAAGACCCTGAAACTTCATTTTTTGCTTGTGCCCCTTGACTGAGTATAGGAGCACTAGGTCACCTTGTTCCAAGTCGCGTTGCTTCACATGTTTGTCAAACCAGCTCTTACGTCGTGCCTTCTCGCATATGAGTACGTGAGTGGCTAGAAGACGGGTCTCCGAGAGATGTTCGAGTTCTACTAGGCATTGCGTCCATGCTTCCTTTCCTTCCCATCGCTCTTGAAGCTCAATTCGTAGGCTAGGCACAAAGAATTCTATGGGGAGAATCGCTTCGGTTCCGTAAGTGAGCCTAAAGGGGGTCTGTCCGACGGCTGTTTTGTAAGCTGTGCGGTAAGCCCACAAGGTTGCCATCAGCTTATTATCCCAGTCACTGCGTGAGGCCGAGACTACCTTGGTTAGGACATTGATGAGAATCTTATTTGTGGATTCCGCCTGGTCGTTTGCTTGAGGGTAGTATGGAGAGGATTTCCGATGGATAATCAGGAAGGTGGATAGGAGATGAGTTATCACTTCATTGATGAAGTGTGTCCCCTGGTCACTGACTAGTTCGATGGGGCATCCGAATCATGAGATCACCTGCTCCCATAAGAACTTGCTAGTCGTTCAAGCATCGTTCTTTCGGGTTGCTCTCGCCTCTGCCCACTTTGTTAGGTAGTATGTGGACCAGAATGATGTATTTGGCGTGAGAATACTATGCAACAGGGCTGATGGGTCCCATGAAGTCGATCCCCCATTTTTTGAAGGGTTGTCGTGCAATGACTAGGGTCAACTCCATCTGATCCTTGCGAATCGGGACCTTTGTCCGGTGACATTTGTCACAATGCTTAACAAATCGCGCAGCATCACAGAACAGTGTTGGCCACCATAGTTGAGATTGCAACACCTTGCGAGCTGTTGTGTCTCTGTAAAAGTGTCCTCCAGCAATCCCACTGTGATCCTCTGAGAGCACGTCATGCATCTCATGCTCGCACACACATCTATGCATCAATCCATCTTTCCCTAAGCGATATAGCTGGCCTGTTATCAACTGATAGGGTTGGATTTTGAGAATAAGTCGCCTTAGTATTGCCTTTTCTATTGGTCATTCAAGTAGTCCATGCTCAAGCAGTTGGACTATATCATCTGCCCAATATGGTGTTAAATCGGCTTTGAATAAATCCCTCCCGTTGGAGAGGTTAAAGAGGTGGGCGTCTAGCAATTCATCAATGATGCCTTCTCCAACGGGTTCCCCTGTGGGGATGCATGACATATGATCAGCCATGTAGTGTTGTTTCCCCTTCCGTACAACCACCGAGAAGCC
The DNA here is from genome assembly GCF_053477565.2 of Lygodium microphyllum. Classification (NCBI taxonomy): domain Eukaryota; kingdom Viridiplantae; phylum Streptophyta; class Polypodiopsida; order Schizaeales; family Lygodiaceae; genus Lygodium; species Lygodium microphyllum. The sequence goes on from NW_028229524.1 coordinate 691,839, forward strand.
AAAATCCAAGAGCAAAAGGAGCCACCGAGCTATGCGTCTTGTAGCGCAAGGTTTGTTCACTAGGTATAGCAAGGCTTGATGGTCTACGAAGAAGGTAAAGAGTGTAACCAATAGATAATGCCGGAACTTCTTCACAGCAAACACCATGGCCAAGCCCTCTCTTTCAATCGTCGAGTAATTCATTTTCATCTCTGCCAGTTGTCAGCTTGTAAAGCTCACTAAATAGTCTAGGTTGTGCTCACCAGGTTGGCACAACACTGCCCCCACAGCGATTTTAGAAGCATCGATATGCATGTGGAAGGTTATGGTCCAATCTGGGGCTCGTAGAATTGGTGCTATGGTTAGAGCCTTCTTCAGCTCTTCATATGTGCATTGGCAGGCTTCAGTCCATTCGAAGACAATCAGCAGTTTGTACAAAGGTCTTACTATCAATGCGTAATTCAACACAAACTGTCGATAGTATCATGTATGGCCTAAGAAGCATTGAACTCCCTTGTAGTTGGTTGGGGGTGGAAGGTCGGCAATAGCCCTGACCTTCTAGAAGTCAGTGGCAATGTCGTTCTTCGACACCACATGGCCGACGATGCATCCATGTTTCACCCAAAACTGGCATTCCAAGGGGTTCAAGGAGAGATGATATAGGCGACACCAATCAAAGACTGCTTGGAGTTTGTTCAAGTGTTCCATCCAGGTCAAGTGAATGCAGAGGTCATCGACAAAGACTTCTAACTCCTTGTGAAGCATGTCTTTAAATATGGTGCACATGAGACGTTGAAAGGTGGCATGGGCATTAGTCAACCCAAAGGGCATGACTACGTATGTAAAGACGCCCCACTCGGTGGCGAAGGCAGTCTTATGCCTGTCGGCAAGATGCACTTGCACCTGGTTGTACCTGAGAAGCCATCCAAGAAACTGTAGGCCTCCTTGCCTGCCACTCTTTCAAGCATGTGCTTGGTGTATGGCAATGGATAGTTATCCCTCTTGGTAGCAGCATTCACCTTTTTATAATTGACGCACACTCTAATTTTTCTGTTTTTCTTCATCACAATGACTATGGGTGATACCCAATCCGTGTGCTCAATTTCGTAAATGAATCCTGCTTTCATCAGCTTATCAATTTCTTCCTTGAACAGCATGAGCATGCTTAGGATTCATTGGGTACGGTTACTACTTCATCGGTGCTGCGTCTGGTGTCACCGAAAGGTCCCATGGTTTTTGTTGCTCGTCTATTCGGGTGTCCCTAGGTTGGTTTTCCCTTTCTTGCTTCAATCGTTTGCGCCTCAGGTGGACACGGCTGTGCGTCGGGTCTTGGGCGGCCTAGGTATTTCTTGGTCGCTATCTAAGCTCACTTCTGACTCGGAGTCAAACTCGCCGTCTTCGCTAGAAGAGGGGGTCTCCCCTGGTGGTCGCAATTCAAATGGTGATTCTGCTCTAAGCACTTGTGTTGTCCCTAGTTGAGCCAAGCCTCCTTGCTCAAGGTCTATGGATGCTATGTGTTCCAGGCGCACAGTCACAATTCATGTGCATGAGTCCTCACTCTATCTTGTAGGCATTCTTTTTTGCGGCGAATCCGCCCGTATTTGTTCTATTTCATCTCCCTCCATGTCATACTCTATCGAATCCACCCCCTCACTTTCATCCTCAAAGGGTTGGTAGTCTTTGTACTCGTCGTCAAAGTCCTCCACAATAGCCGGTTCGTCGTCCCATAGGGCTTGGTACTTCTCTTGTCGCTGATCTGGGACTAAGGCCTAGTTGTACATAAGGTTCAAGTCATGCACTCTGGTCCATTGCCACTCGGATTTGCCTAAGAGGTCCTGGAGAGGTGTGAGGTTTGCTGCTGAGTTGTTAGCCAACTTGTCTGTTAAGTATTCCAAGGCCTCCTGGAGTTCTTTCTTGTTGCCTGGCACTTGGAAGGTGACGGGCTTAGGTCTCCCAAGATGGGTTCCTTCCATCATGCACACAGGTATAGTGGGCATGCCGTCGATCACGCCCATCATTTTGATGGCTTGCTCATGCGCTTCTTGGTCTGAGAACGGCAGGTCAATTGTAGCAAGGACATGCATCCAATCCCACTCGTCTTCTGGACATGGGATATACTTGGTCAAGGGCCCATAAGACTTCTTGACCTGACTGTCGCCCTTGAGCATCGAGGAGATGGCATCCAAGTTGACTGGTGAGGTTTTCCATGTGTCCATCTCCGTCCTGTTGCCTAAGAATATCAAGCCGTTACCCCAATCTTCAATAACTCTGGCATTGCACATCCAGGGCCGGCCTAACAGGACATTGTAGTCCACCCCCTTCATGACTATAAAGTCGGCCGAGAATTGGACACCTGCGATTTTTACTGGCCAATTTTTAAGTACCCCGAATGGCCTCACCCTCATGCCGTTTGCTAGGGTGACGTTAAACTGAGCGGTCTCAACAGGTGGGTTTCCCCAGGTTTTCAGTACTGCATGGCTTAGCACACTAACCTCGGCTTCCGTGTCTATGATCCCCTTTCTTGTTGTGTCTCCTAAGGCTAGGACTGGTAACATTGCATGCATCTCGGTGCCTTCCTGGAAAGCGTTAATGTGCAAGGATTTTGGCACCGAGTGTAGCGTTAGACTCAGTATTTGTGTTTTTGCGTCCTGATCCTGCAGATCCGATGCCTATTCTCATGACTCCTTGACCCACTGCTTGAGGTTTCGCCATAGGGTGGGGTGCTGCTTAAGCAGGTCTCCTAGGCTTAACGTCACTGGGGTAGTCACTACCTGGTGAGGAGGCTATCGGTTGCTCATCCCTCTCCTGTGCCGAATTGTCTTGGCCAATGTTCATGACTAATTTGCGGGCCTTCAGCATCAAGGCTTGCCCTAAGGGGTGTTGTCTGGGGTGTAGTTGCCCTTCCTGGCTTTGGTTGAGGGGGTGAGTCTACCATGGTCATGCTGATGAGATCCTCGCTCCCATCCTCTAGGATGGGCTCAGCATCTCTTAAGTGCGCTTGTGCCTCTTTTACCCAGTCCCTCACCTTCTCTATGGCCTCGAGCTGGCTCTTTGAATGCGAGTACTCCCCTACCTTGGCACTCCCCTTTTTGGCCATCTTGGGGGCTGAAGTTTCCATCTTTGCGTCCTCGACCTTATTTCCAACAGGTAGAGTTGTAGCACTCTTAGCTTTCGGTGCGATCTTAGCCTCCGGCCTCCTCTTCCTTCGCCTGCGGCTCTTTTTTCCCATCGAGGCTACATCGAGGTTGCTAGGCCCTGGTAGAGATATGCCGGCCTACTTTGTCTGGGCATGGGTCATGACCTGCAATGGGATGGGCATGGCCTCCCCATCAAGGTTCTCGATGCCGAATAGCCCCAATGGGACAGATGGTACTTCGTTTGAATTTGTAGAAGGTTTCTGCTTTGGGCAATCGACGAAGAGGTGGGTGATTCCACACTCTACACACCTTAGGTTAGCCTTGTCTCTATTCTGCTGCTCCCTTTCTGGGCAATGCGATGAGACATGGCCTGGGTGTCCATAGGTCCAACAGATGATTGGATCCTGCATCTGCCCCCCTAGGCCTCTACCTTGTCTCCTTCCTAATGCCATCACTGGTACTGGTCGATAGTCCATGAGGACGGTGTTACCCTCTTCGTCGTGAGAGACATAAGGGTATAAGTAAGTCTCTTCCTCATTTGTCTCTTCCACGTAGTGGACTGGAGTGTCACTCGGTGGATGGGTCACATAGAGACCAAGCGGCCTTGGTATACCTGTGGGGTTTATGTCCATCCTGGGGACAGCTGGCTTCATGTCGTTAGGTGCAAGAAGGGCCAATGGGGCTCCCCTTCCGAACAGTGGTTGCGGTCTATTTGCTAGGTAAGGCTAACCATATGGTTGGGAGTACGGAAGTCTCCTAGGCAATCTACAGTGCATAGCATCGTGACCAAACCTACCGCATTTAACGCAAGGTCTCGACCGAGGGTCTTGACACTCGGTTGGCAAATGATTTTCGCCACAGTACACACATTGGACGTGTGGCCGCTTTGGTCTTCTCCACAAGTCTTGCAGCTTGACTATCTCCATCTTGACATCAGCCAAGTCGTGGTTCGTCTCGGTGGCCTTCCCCTTATCTTGGGATGATGGTGCGGGTCGCTCACTAGAGGTTGGTGCTCTTTCCAAACCTCGCGAGCTGGTTTCTTTTGAACTGGAGTTCCTGAAGCTCCTCTCTTTCAATTGGTCGTCAACTTTGATAGCTTCCTCAAAAACCCTAGCTAGCATGTCTTGCTGCAAGCTCGAGTTGGCTGCCAAAGCCTTATACAATTCCTCATTTCGAATTCCGCTGATGAACACAGTTGAAAATGCTCTTTCAGTCGGTCGTTCACCAGTAGGGATCCTCTTGAAGAGGCTCCTTACGTGGGTTACGTAATCGCAAATGTCCTCCTTCTTTTTCTGCTAGAGGAGAAGAAGAGGAGAAGAGAAGAGCTCTTCTTGGGCACACACCAAAGAATGACCTTCCATTCACTTTTTGAACTTTATATATACAAACCCTAAAACCCCATGGGCACCCATCCTTTTTTACATGACCGGCCATTGTGGCAAGGTCCCTTTTTCTAATTCCCTTTTTTTGCTTCATGCCCTAGGCCTATATTTGACTATTCTTTTACAGGTGGCACAAGAGGGAGCCTGGCACTCTTTTACATGGAGTTTTTGATTCGCCTTTTATTTAAAACTACGCTTTTGGCTCCGGCTTAGCTTTGGAGCCCGCCTACGTGTCCTTGCTCCTTTTCCATCTTCTTTCTGCTTTTTCATTCGTCTTTCCGCCTTCTCGGCTTGGGGTTAATAGATACACTTGGTTCATGGAGAATGGGAAACGAGAGGGATGCGAAGCTCAACCTTTCTGCCCATAAGGCATAGTCCCATTTCGCTCCCCTAAAATAGCATAAATCGGGATTCTAACGCTACTGACTCTAGGTCTTCACAGCATTGTTATCACATCTTTTGAGAAAAGTTCCCAGCTAGCTGGGACCACCCTTCCGTAGGATGGGACCCAAGTCACGTCCACCACACTTTCCTCGAGTTGCTTAGTTATCTAATTACCTAGCACATTATGTTTGACATGCAAAGGCAGCTTCCTTAATTAATCAATTTAGACACGAGTTCCTTCACGTAACTTAGGCACTGACACAAAAACAATGTCAAGCAAGGGGACAGCATCATTACTGCCTATTGTTGTTCATTTCATTCTTCCAATATGTGTGTTTTCTCCTTGTTATAGTGGTTCAGCTACTCCTCGGCTATCTTTTGGGCTTGTTGCACCACGCTGAGTTGCATGTGGAAGTTTTTGATAGCCTTTTAGACAAATCTTCATTCTTCTATGTGTGGGCTCCTTGCCTTCCTTCATGCCACTATCTTTCAGCTTCAGCCATGGTTTTTATCTCTTCCAACTCATGATCTAGGTTCTCTAACTCTTCCTACAGTTCTTGGGTTGCTTCTTCGATTGCCTCTTCTTTCTTTTTCTCCAACCACTTGATTTCTCTTTCTAGTCTCTCCTATTCCCCCAACTCTAGGGCAGTGCTCTTCTTCAAGTTTTCTATTTCTTCTTGATATCTTCGTGCCCTCTCTTCTCTTGCTACCTCTAGCTCCTCTGTGGCATTCAGGACATTTTTCATATTTCCTTGCAACTTTTCATATAGCTTAGCTAGCTCCTCAATGCGTTATTGCATCCTCACCTAGTGATCTTGTGTCTCTTCACCTAGTTTTGCTTGCCAGCTTACTTCTGCCTTTTCCTTAGCTTTGAGCTGCTCTTTTTAGCTCTCAGATTTCATGTTGATGCTTTGCTGCCTGGCGGGTTGCTTCCAACCAGAGTGCTACCGAGACTTCTCACTTTCGACTGCTACCACTCTCTTCTCTTCCTTGGCCTTTTCTAGCTGTGCTAGAAGCTCTTTGATGTACTCATCATATGTTGTGGCCGTGGGTGTTGTGGAAGGTGTTGTATCATAGAGGCCTCTAGCTTCTACCTCTTGGGATCATGCCTCGATTCTCAACATCGGTAGCCGCGATCAATGTTTTAGCACCTGTGGTGGGGACCGGTGCTCTTGAATCTCAAGCTATCTCCTGCATATTTGTTACCAAAAACTACATCATGGACATTAACATGCTAGTGTCCATTGGCAGACAGCTGCAATCTCACTGCAGTGTCTTGGGCAATCAAGGTGGTCATGGCATGAGGCGTGAAGATTGATGGGAGGGGGTGCATTGGGGCCTTGCCCTTGCCTAATACTATCAAGACTACTTCCCCCTATGAGGCCCTGGCGCTGTTGCTTGACTCTCCTTCCCTCCGGGGGCTCATGCTGGCTAGCTCTTTTGCATAAAAAATCTCCTTCACTGACATGTGCATGGCCTCAGCCATATCTTCATCTTCCTTTCTCGTCAACTCTTTTGCATCTTCTTGTGCTTTTCTTTTTCTCTCTTCTTCAGCCCTTCTCGACTCCTCTTCCACTCTCTTCAACTCAGTTGCTTCCTTCTCTCTTCTCTCCTCTTTGGCCCTCTTGGACTCCCTTTGGGCCCTCTTCAGCTTGGCTTGTTCCTCCTTATGGTCTTTCTTTCTTTTCTTTCCTTTTGTGGCTTCGATGGGGTTTTCTTCTCTGGTGCGGACTGTGTCTCTTGCTCTTCCCTATCACTTATAGTCCTTTCACTGGACTGCTCCTACTCGGGTTGTGGCAGTCGTGGTCTAGGGGTCTCCCCTACTTCCTCTACACTTCCTTTTGCATCCTTCACGGCCTCTTGTATGATGGCCATCAGTACTCCACCGAACCTGATGGTGGATGCCTTGGAGGAGTACTTATTCCTAGCTAACCTCGTTGTGGAGACTGCAAACTCCCCACCTATTGTTTCAGTACTTGTGAGGGCCAAGGCTTTTGCTGAGTTTTTGATGGTCTTGCATGCGAAGGCATTCCAGTCCACCTCACCTAGGGATCCAGTTGCAATGCTTTCTAGCAATGGTACCCCGATTTTGTTCATAAGGGCATTGTATATTTGACTAGAGAAGAGGGCATGAACCATTTTTTCCTACATTTTAATCTTAGGGTTTGGGATATTTGCCAAGCTTATCCCATTGACCGTGTGCACGGTAGCCTTATTCACCCCCAACAATGTTATACACATCCCTCCTTGGGCATTTCTCAGTCTTGCTTGCTAATCCTAAGGCCTTCTCCACCATCATAGGGCTCAAGTCCACCTCTACTTGACCGGCTTCTTCTCTTCTTACTATCACCATGCCATAGTTTCTTTGAGCATCGAAGCTCCTTAAAAATGATGCACACTTGTTGTAATTGACAACCTGCCTAACCTTCTCTAGATACTTCTCTAGATTGCACTGATCCACGAGTTGTTTTATGACTGGCTCCTCCATGATGGCGTCTTCTACGTTTAGGGTATGCTTGAATGTGAATTGGCTGAAACCCCTCATTTCTACTATCAAGCCGTAATTTTCTTGCTCTTTCTCGTGTAACGAGATAGGTATGTCCTCTCCATCAAAGTGTCTCAACTCCAAACAGTCCCAATGGTAATGATGGCTCATTCGCTAGACTAGACGGTGGCTTCTGTCTAGGGAATTTGGCAAACAAGTGAGTGATTCCACACTCTGGGCACCTAAGATCGGCCTTTTCTAAGTTAGCTTGCTCCTGTTCAGGGAAACGAGAGTAGATATGCTCTGGGTGACTGCAAGTCCATTGGCTCTTGGGTCTATCCCCCTAAGCCTCTACCCCTACCTCTTCCTAACACCATCACTGGCACTGGATGGTAGTCCATGAGGATTGGATTGCCCTCTTCATTGTATGAGACATAAGGGTTCATGTATGCATCCTCATCATTTGGCTCCTCCACATAGTGGATTGGAGTGTCACCTGGTGGGTGGTTTATGGAGGGTCATGGTGGCCTAGGTATGCCTGTTGGGTTGATTTCCATCCGAGGCATTGAGTTCAAGGATAATCTCCCTCCCTTGTTCTTACTTGTGACACTTCCCAAGGGATACTTTTCATACTTCCATGTGTGCTAATATGCCTAGGGATGGTTTGAAACTCCAGGATGTTGAGGATGCTTAAGAAAAACAAAAAGAATGTGGATGTAGTGCATACTTCTCATGCATTGACTGTTAGGGGCAAACATGATGGTAACAACAGTAATGAACACTATGGCAGAGACTCACAAAGATCTCAATCTTGCAGGCAGTCTCATAGTAAGCTCCATGGTTGTAAGGCCACTCTTACATGTCATTATTATGGGAAGCAGGGTCATATTCGGTCACAGTGCCATAGGACGCATGATGATAAGTGTAAAGAGAAAGACAAAGGCAAAGTGTAGGAAAAGTTTAATGATCGCAACATTGTGGCTAGTAAGTCCAATGTGAAAATTGAGAAGACAAATGCCTTGGAGCTTGAGTCTGATGACGATTATATCTTGATAGCTTCTTCTCTTCATGCTAGTCAATTGGTTAATGCCTCGTCCACTTTCTCTCAATATTGGGTACTTCATTCGAAGGCTTCTTTCCATGTTACCCCACATAAGGATTGGTTTCATTTCTATCGTAGCATGATAGGTTCTGTGAGACTAGGAAATGACTTGGCGCATTGATAGTTGGATTGCAGGACCCGATTTGGACATGTTCTTAAAGCGCTGGAGCCCGTTTTGGAGCCGAAAAGTACCCGAGAGGCATTAAAGAGCCAATTTTCATAAAATCAAACAGTGGTGAATGGCCGAACTACAGTTTTCCTAAATGCATTTCGACGTCAAAAACCCAACGCAAGTCTCATTTCGTCAATCGGAGGTCATTTGACCCCCCTTTTAATCCCCACAAGGTTCAGCGTTATAAAGCAACTACCAAATCAGGAAGCTGTAAAGTGCATGGGAGAGGCCAAATTGATGGAGTTCGACGCCACGAAGCTGCCTATCTAGTCGGATTGCAAATTTGAGTTTGTTTGGGCCTTCAAAATCGAAAAATCCATTTGCCGGGCAGTATGAACAAGAAAGGCTAAACCGGTTATTTTAATCTTTAAACCTTAATGAAGGATTAAAAAGGGAAAAAACTCATGAAATTGTCAAGATAGAAGGGGGTGCATTTTTTCATGATGCTCCAATGATTGGTGCCTCTCTGTTGTTGGCCGGGTGAGAGAGATGAAGAGGGATTACTAATCCACACAGAGTGCTCTCTGTTTTGGCTCTAAGCATGTATCATATGATTGAGAAATGAGAAATCTGATTTTTTTAGTCTTTCTCTCTCCTCCCTCTCTCTCCTACAAGGGGCAATTCCTACATGTGAAGGGAGATGAAGCCTAGGTGGTGAATGCTTGTCTGGCGTGGTACTGAATCACTTCCGAGTCAACTTGGGGCTGGAGATGGATTATTGAAGACAGGCTGAGTATTAATGGTGGACTGTTCTGCTGTCCCAAATCTAGTTTTAGAAACCTACAACCATTAAAAAACCGGTATTTCTATTTTATAAAGGAAAAAATGCTTCTTTTTTAGGTTTGGTTGGCCAAATGATGTTCATACTGAATGAAAATTGGTAGGAATGTTGTTTGATGTATGTTTGATGATTCTATGTCAGAAAAATTAGAATATGGAATGCCATAATGCTGAAAATAACTTTCTAAAACCCGAAAAATGCACATTTTACAAAGGAAATGGGGTTTTTTGTCATTTCGGGTTTGATAAAAATGATGCATGAGGGATGACATGTGGAAAATGAGTGATTCTCAGTTGTCATAGTAAAAAAAACCAAAAAAACCAGTAAATGCTCTATTTTCTTGATTAATAAATAGTGAAAATAGCAAAAAATAGAGAAAAATAGGTTTTTGAGTTTTAAAAATTAAGGAAAAATATGATTAATGTCTGTGAATGTTTAGCAAGATTGAGGCATGAGGTTAAGCCTCTGCTCACCCTTTTTTTTATGTTTTAATGCATTTTTATTGCTTTATACATCAAAAATAACAAATAAAGCCCTACACCTATGCAACAATGTAACATATAAGCAATAGGGAGAAAAGAAGGGTTGTGGAAATGTTTAAGTGCAGAAAATGAAGTAAATTATAATATTTTGTTTGTGCACATCATATAGAACGATCTTTTGTTTAAGTTAAAGGGGCTAGTAGCATAAGGTAACTCGATGCTAGTCTCCAGCAACACAACAACAATGCATAGATTGAAAATCATTGAAGGACTAATTTTACACTTCACTTTGTTGATTTGTTTTGGAATAAAATGTTTGTACACAATAGGCATCCACCTATGCACTTTGCATGCTACATGGTATAAAATCTTGGATGCATAGCACCTGTATGCCAAACAATGGCCAACGCTAAGATTGTGAGGAAGTCCTTGCTGTAGAATAGACAAGCGGTTCCTTGGGGTAAGTTCAGTGAGGAAATATCAACTCCTAGATCATTTGAAAAATCAAAGAGCGGATCTTGTGCACTTGTTCTTTATGTTGAGGCAGCACATCAAGGGGCATCCTCGAGATGTAGGAGAGCTGCAGTGAGGCCCAGGTGTTTCAGCCGAGAGATTGCCTCTTGTGTATGTGATACGAGGTATTATACCTATATATTATGGGATCTCCCTCTAAGGAGTAGGGGAAGGTAAACATTGGAATGTTTCATGTTGTAAACGCAAGATAGAGTTTAGTATAGCATGTCCCTTGGCCATGAGGCTGTGTGGGGTGTCTTGTGTGTCTTAGAGATCCGAGAGTCAATGTTGGGCCCATTTTAGGTCCCGATAGGTGGTGCATTTTCTGAGAGCGGCCTGTAAGTAGCGGTTTTTGAATATTGGTCTTACAAGGGACCTATTAGCTTTATTCTATAGTTGATAGCTGGCTTGAAGCAGTGGATGCTAAAATAGGCTGATTAAAGTTTCAACCATGAGCATTACGATGAAACCAAGGAACCCCTGTAACCGTAAAGATACTTTGTCCATTTTAAATGGTTTAGTGGGATCTTTGGCTAGAAATGTGACCAATTACTTTACCATTTTCCCTGAAAGTGGTATCATGATGGAGTTTGGGTCACTATGGGGAATACCCATGGAGTAATCATGAGAAATAATCCATGAGAGTTAGAGGAAGGATTAGAAAGTAGAAGGCAAGGCTAGGAAGGCACAAGCGTTTACAATCCTCAGTGGTGATAAGGTTTTAGAGGGAAAGACCAAACAATTGCTATCCCACAACGAGGGTATGATGCCAGGAGGCATATTCCACGGTGGATTCCGTGAGGTTTTGCGGTGGATTCTGTAAAATTTTATTATTACCGGAGCTCATACACAAAGTGGATTCTTTGTGCGAGAAGTCGATGGGGATGCCTATCCTTTTCGGGTGTTTTGTTAATTTTATGTATACATGAGTGATTCCATAGCGGGTGATTCTGCAAAATACATATTTAAATTAATAAACATTTATGAGTTTAGAGTGCGCGCTCGTAATAAATTAAGGTTAGGATTGATTTCTAACCAATTTATTTATGTAGTTGAAGACTGTTAGGTATTCACTTTTGTCGGTTTAATTGTATTATTTTTCTAACAATTGTGAATGCTTCAGTTGATGTGTAGAGCGAGCAGCGGTGGCAGTGGGAAGCATTGGAGGATGGCGTGTATTCAAATTATCATTGATTTTTTATGGGCGCGTATCTTAGGCATGGCACCTATATTTTGTCGCACTTATTTATCAAAGCGTTTGATATTTATTTATTATCTTTGTATGCGCATGGGCGCACGATTTAAATACTTGTATTAGACATTGTATTTGGGTACCGCCTGACTTCTTGGGCACCCATTAGCTTTAATTCTTTATAGGCACAAAAGCAAACTCAAAAGCTAAAGCGTGCTATTTTTGTAATTTGGGCTATTATTTGAGCTTGAAGATGAATAATATATGAAATACATGCTTTGTGGAGCGCTCACACAAGGCATGGGGGGAGATTGCACCCAATTGGTCTCTTGTTCATGTCGTGCAAGTTTTCTTCATTGATTTTTGTGCAAAAAGTAGAGTTCTTTTGTTCTTGGGGACCTTCTGACGCTCACTACATGCTCATACGGCGACCGAGATGCCACTAATCAAAGTAATATATGCCTATGAGCAAGAGATACATCGGATGCGAGGGCCTGATCCTATTGGATATCGAAGAGCAATCCTACAAATCCATAAGGCATTGGATGGTATCTACATATCTGGGAAACCCTTGTTAGAGAGGAAGGTTCTATTGGGACCTACCATCGATTCTAGGGAAACAGTAGCAATCGGGGACAGAATTATTAAAACACCATCAATAGGCGATGGGCTAGACTCCCTATTGCATAGCATAGGTCTCCCTAGACCACTTTCTGAGTTGGTAGAAAGGGATGGCAAGGATGGTATTAACCTTCCTACACCAATAAAGGTGGAAATGTAAGAGCTTGGAGACCCTAGGACACTGGAGTTAGGTCATGATTATGAAGATTTTAATGACCCAATGCTATTCCCAAAGAATAGGACTAAATGTCGTCCTCCTTATAGGGATCTCCTAGTGTTTCATGGGTTGGTAAATGAGGACCTGATGTTGCACTTAAAAGAATATGGCCTAACTTGCCTTGCAAGTAGGTATGATGATATACATCAGATGCTCATATTCTCAAGAACCCTGAAGGGAGAAGCTACAAAATGGTATTGGAGCCTCCCAAGAGGGTCGATTAAATCATTCAAGGAGTTGCACAATAAATTTTTAGATGAATATGAAAAGAAGGTGCTTATGACCCAGTTCTTAGGGCATCTTATGCAGATAAGACAAGAGTCTTACCCTTCTACTAAAGAATACGCTAGAACCTTTGACGATATCCTGAGACTTTGGCCAAGAAGAGCTACTATGTTGCCTAAGGATGTGCTATGTGAGCTCTTTATGAGCGATTTAGAGATTAATACGCAAACCCAAGTGAGGATGTGAGATCCTAAGTCATTAAATGAGGCCAAGAGGCATGCAATTGACTATGAGTAGTATATTCGAAGATGTTGGGAAAACTTTTGGAGTTTCCCTCACTCGTTGCAAGTGCATCCAAATATCCAGCCTTTTCTACAAGGACAAGATTCATTTGCTAATATCAAGACAACCTTAGCGGGGGATCTTGGTAGCCAGAATCTGCAAGTAGGAAATGGCAATCCTATGAGCAGTGATAAGATGCCTCTTAGGGATAAGAAGATTCCACGCCCAGCCAGTGCCATCAAGGCTTGCAACAATTCCATGAGAGGTAGTTGCAATGGCAGCATTGATAGGACCATCGAGCCTATAAGTATGGATAAGCATGCTATGAGTGGTCCTAGTTGTGTTGGTAGTAAGGCTCTTGAGAAGCCTTTTCAATTTAGTAATGAATCATGATTTCGAGTAGATGCTATTCCTTTTAGTAAAAGCATGGTTCCTATGGCTAGGCAGTTGCAGAGTGGACAAAGGAAAGGGAAGACATCTCATATGAAGAAGATGTACCATGCCCAAGGTCCACCTATGCTGAGTAGAAGCCCTAAGGATGTGAGGCCATCTGGCTATAGCAATAAGTCCGCTTTGAGTCCATTAGACCAATGTGGAAAAATGAGGTAGTATAAGAATATAAAAAGGAATATGAGATGGGTTTGGAGATCCAAAATTTCTAAATGTGCGATTGGTGTGTCAGATGAAAGGCTAGGAATTCCATGTGGATATGCCTTGACAATTTCCCAAGTGGATGAGATCAATAGCCATAAGGACACATCTGACAATATGCACCTCCCTAAGCTCCATCCATATGATGTGCCTAGACGTGAAGCTCTACCTCATTTGGGTTGAATCATTGATACATGTAATGGTCCAATTAGAGAAGGGTTGAATGATCATAAATCCATGATTCTCCCTATAGGAGAGTTACTGGAAATTTGGGACAAGCGATCTGTCTGAATGATGACCAAGAAGATGAGATATATCAACCTAATGATGTCATCATTCAGCTCATAGTATCCAAGAAGAGATGGCCATTATTACTAAGGTATCAGTAGAAAGGCTTGGGCTAGTGGATCTACACTGACTTGCATGAGTACCATGAGGCTAGTCCTCATATTTTATGCTATCTTTGGTATCTTGGTTAGTTTGATAGGATGTGGTGTATATGCCAAGAAGATCATGTATTGCATGGATTAGAATGCCCTATGTATTTTAGGCTAGGAAGGCTAGTTGCTTTGGATATTATGATCAGATTACGTTAGGCCAAGAGGGCTAGTTAGTTTGTAGTAAAATGTTCTATTTTCATTAGGCCAAGAGGGCCATATGTCTATTTGGTGCAAGTGTGTTTAATGGTTTGTTGTTTTACTGATTGCATCATACAGGTTGACAAAGTCACTGGAGGGAGTCTTTGCTACCAGAGGAGCTTCTTGTGGCCATTCCAGGTGGTTTTGGCCCCTTTCCGAGTCTTTTTCCCTTATGTTGATAATGATACATGTGTATGTCAGGGTTACTATCTTTTCGTTTGTTGGGGACCGATAATCAAGGCATGAAGTTCCAGGTTTAGGTTAGGTATGTATAAAGGAGGTCTGAGCAATTGTTGTCTCCTACAAAGGCATTGTCAAGCATTGAAAGACCTATTTTAGAAGGCAGTTCTAGTGACCCGATTGTGCTGACCTACTAGGCAGCCATTCTAGGAGTTTCTGTTAGTTGTGAGGCAGTTAGAGAAGCCTGCCCTTAAATATCAAGAGAAGAACAAATTCTGAAGCTATCTAAAAATACATATACGGAGGTGTAAAAAAAGGGGTTCTAACCCCTATAAAAATAGAAAAGGAAAGAAAGAAAAATCCTTGAGCAGTTGTTCATCACCTTGTAAAGGCCTGGTAGGTTCATGGGGACGATTCAGCAGACGTAGGGCCGATGCCTTGTCTTCTTAGGGGTGGCATCTAGCTGAAAGAATAAGAATAAGAGAAGGTTAGAGCGAAAATAAAAGTGAGACTTAAAAAATATTAAGTGTCGCATTGCAAGGGTTTGGTAGGCTCTTGGATACAGAGACAAGACCTAAGGCCGATGCCTTGTTCTCCTTGGGTCACTACGTTCAACTCCCTCCTTTTTACATGCCCTACTATAGAAAATAAAGTCCTAAAAGGAAAATGTGCTAAAAGACAATATTTCTTGATCAGGCTATAGGAGTCCTCGCCTAGTAGGAGCTCCTAGTTGCGTTGTGCTTAGTTAGGTAGGTAGTTCAGACCACCACTTAGGATGACCTCTTTGATCGTTCTTTTTAGCTTGGCCGTGTTGGAGCAGTAGGTTAGTGACTAGCTTTGAGCTTGCTGTCTGATTATGCTAGGCCTACTCCTTGTGTATTTCATGCATTGGTTTTTTCAGGGGGTAGGGTGAGAGCTGTGATGTGTCTTGTTGTGCATTTTTCTTGTATCAGCTTGATGCTCTTTGTGGTTGTGTTTATGTGCAGGTTTTTTTCGTGGGATTTGACAGGCCAAGTCACCCTATCCCGTGTGGTCACCAATGAGAGCTGGATTTTAGGACCTGATTTGGACTTGTTCTTAAAGCGCTGGAGCCCGTTTTGGAGCCGAAAAGTACCCGAGAGGTGTTAAAAAGCCAATTTTCATAAAAAATCAAATGGTGGCAAATGACCGAGCTAGAGTTTTCCTAGATGCATTTCGATGTCAAGAACCCATTGCAAGTCTCAGTTCGTCAATCTGAGGTCGTTTGACCCCCCTTTTAATCCCCGCAAGGTTCGGCATTATAAAGCAGCTACCGGATCATGAAGCCGTAAAGTGTGTGGGAGAGGCCAAGTTGATGGAGTTCGATGCCACGAAGCCACCTATCTAGTCGGATTGCAAATCGGAGTTCGTTTGGAAAATCGAAAAATCCATTTGCCGGGCAGTGTGAACAAGAAAGGCTGAACCGGTTATTTTAATCTTTAAACCTTAATGAAGAATTGAAAAGGGGAAAAACTCATGAAACTCTCGAGATAGAAGGGGGCGCATTTTTTCATGATGCTCCAATGATTGGTGCCTCTCCGTTGTTGGGGGCCGAGTGAGAGAGATGAAGAGGGATTACTGATCCACACAGAGGGCTCTCTGTTTTGGCTGTAAGCATGCATCATATGATTGAGAAATGAGAAATCTTTTTTAGTATTTCTCTCTCCTCCCTCTCTCTCCTGCAAGGGGCACCTCCTATGTGTGAAGGGAGATGAAGCCTGGGTGGTGAATGCTTGTCTGGCGTGGTGCCGGATCACTTCCGAGTCAAATTGGGGCTGGAGATGGATGATTGGAGATAGGTTGAGTATTAATGGTGGACTGTTCTGCTGTCCCAAATCTAGATTTAGAAACCCGCAACCATTAAAAAATCGGTAATTCTATTTTATAAAGGAAAAAATGCTTCTTTTTTAGGTTTGGTTGGCCAAATGATGTTCATATTAGATGAAAATTGGTAGGAATGTTGTTTGTTGTATGTTTGATGATTCTATGTCAGAAAAATCAGAATATGTAATGCCATAATGCTGAAAATAATTTTCTAAAACTCGAAAAATACGCATTTTACAAAGAAAATGGAGTTTTTTGTCATTTCAAGTTTGATAAAAATGATGCATGAGGGATGAAATGTGGAAAATGAGTGATTCTCAGTTGTCATAGTAAAAAAAACTAGAAAAACCAATAAATGCTCTATTTATTAATTAATAAATAATGAAAAATAGTAAAAAATAAAAAAATAGATTTTTACACTTTAAAAATTAAGAAAAAATATGATTAATATCTGTGAATGTTTAGCAAGGTTGAGGCATGAGGTTAAGCCTCAAATCACCCTTGTTTTTATGTTTTAGTGTGTTTTTATTACTTTATACATCGAAAATGACAAAAAGTAAAACCCTACACCTATGCAACAATGCAACATATAAGCGGTAGGGGGAAAAGAAGGATTGTGGAAATGTTTAAGTGCGAAAAATGAAGTAAAGTCTGATCTTTTGTTTGTGCATGTCATATAGGATGATCTTTTGTTTAAGTTAAAGGGGCTAGTAGCACGAGGTAACTCAGTGCTAGTCTCTCCAGCGATGCACAACAATGCATAGATTGAAAATCATTGAAGGGTTGATTTTACACTCCACTTTGTTGATTTGTTTTGGAATAAAATGTTTGTGCACGATAGGCATCCACCTCTACACTTTGCATACCACATGGTATAAAATCCTGGATGCATAGCACTTGTATACTGAACATTGACCAACGCTAAGAGTGTGAGGAAGTCCTTGCTATAGAATAGATGAGCAGTTCCTTGGAGTAAGTTCCATGAGGAAATATCAACTCCTGGATCATTTGACAAATCAAAGAGTGGATCTTGTACGCTTGTTCTTTATGTTGAGGCAGTGCATCAAGGGGCCAATCCCCGAGATGTAGGTGAGCTGCAGTGAGGTCGTGGTGTTTCAGCCGAGAGGTTGCCTCCTGTGTATGTGATACGAGATATTATACCTATATATTATAGGATCTCCCTCTGAGAAGTAGGGGAAGGTAAACATTGGAATATGTCATGTTACAAATGCAAGATAGAGTTTAGTATAGCATGTCCCTTAGACGCTCCTGATTGTGAGGCCATGTTGGGTGTCTTGTGTATCTTAGAGGTCCGACTAGTGCTAGAGAGTTAGTGTCGGGCCCATTTTAGGTCCCGACACGCATTGGGTATTATTGGCAATAGTGATATTAGATTGGTCTACCACTAGTAGATAGCCTAACAAGGTCTATCACTAGTAGATCTCGTACTATATTGCTATTATTCCTACATTGCAATCGGATTCTATATGTACTATTCAATTGGCCAAGAATTCGGTCTTCCATGTGAATACAAAGCACATTGAGATGCACTATCACTTCATCAAGGAGGTGGTAGAGACAAGTCTATTGAGCTTGTCAAGATCTTGACTAATGAGAATCTTGTAGATCTTCTCACTAAAAGTCTCTTAATGGAATTTTTTAACTTCCTTCGAAAAATGATAGGCATAGGATTAGATGACATCTATTCCTCATCCTATTGTACTTTATGTACATTTGTACTTTGTCACTTTTCTTGTTCTCTCCTCTCACTAGAGGTACATTTGCCTTTAAGTGGGATTTTGTTGGGGTTAAAGGTGCTTGTGCTGCCTATGTCGCTCTATATTTACTATGCACACTATGATCTCACACTTGTACACTGTAGATGGTAGGTGCCCATCACTATCACTTTATTCTTTATTCTTTTAGTGACTATTGAATAAGGGAATGCAAGTCACACATTGTGAGTATTGAATTTCCCACATACGATGTCTCTCTTCCTTACTCTCTTTCTCCATTTGCCATAGCTCTTACTTCTACTTGTGTGCTACCTCATGTTGGAAGATAGAACAAATTATTTGTTGGAAAATAGACAATGATGTATGCTCTAGGAAGAGATGCTTAGAATCCCACAAGCACAATGGAGAATATGGAACTACCCAAAGGCTATAAAAGCATATGCTTAGTTCTCATTTTAATGCAACATAGTACTCTCCTTTTGTGTCACTCAAGGTCGTGTTTATGAGTCCATATTAATTAATCTTAGAACCTAATTCACTTGAGTTACAATCTCTCATCTCACTCATGTCTCGTGTCTATGATTTGCATCCACCATAGCTAATCTAGCTCTAGATCCGTGTTTGTTAACATAGATTAGATGCTCTCTCCTTGCTCCTTGCATACTCTTCAACCTTCACTATCTCATCCTTTTCTTTGTCATCAAAGCTCTACTTCCCATCTCAATCTCTTGAGCTACATGTGGTGATATCTATCTTCAAAGGAGGCTTGGTTCAAAGCTCTCATTGGAGGCGCTAAGCAAGGGGTTTGCTTGAAGCTCAAGGCCTTGCTTGAGGCCAAGCTAGGGGCCTCCTTCTAGTCACAAGTAGAGGGTCTGGTTGTTTGCCAAATGCTCAAGGTCTACACCTCTCTAATAGAGACAAATAAGAGAAATGAGGTGGTCTTTTGTGGCATATGGAGTAGAGCTCAAGGCTCTATGTCTAATCGAAGTACATGAGTCTATCTCTTCACAGACGTCACAAATGAATGCATTCCAAGAGGTATTGAAAAATTGTACTTTGCACTTGTTGCTCATGCTTCATCACATTTTTTAATCTCTTTACTCTCTAGCCACACTAAAACCTAAGGTTAAAGGTTATCCCTTATAAAGCCCATTCACATTAGCTCCTTCTCCTTAATTCTCATGCACACCTTGAGATTTCTTGAATTGGATAATTTTAAATCCATTTACACATTCTCTTTCACACTTGAAGGCTAGAATCTATTTGCATTGGTGAAAGCTTGCTCATGTTATACTACTGCCACATCAATGTCTTAAGTCAAATTGCCAATATATATTCACACTCTTTATAAAAACTCATCGTAAAAGGATAGACACTACCCAAGTGCATAATAAACTCGTGTGGCAAGAAATCCTTATCTCAAAATGTCTGATCTACAACAAACATCCAAATTTAATGGGGCAAAGGTTTTCATGCATGGAAAGAAAAAACTATGTATCATCTCGTGCACAATGACCTATGGGATTTGTTTGAATATGATGCAAGAGATGCAAATGGTAGGAAAGAAGATGTAGATGGTGGGGCTCTTATAGAAGTCCAACCAATGACCAAAGCTTGGAAGAGAATGAATAACAAGGCTCTAGGCATTTTGGGGACTGACATATGATGTGCTCCACCGCATTTCAAGAATTTGGGGTGCCAAAGTTGCATGGGATGAGCTTGATAAAATATTTGGGACTCAAGCCAAAAACTCTAAGGTAAAACTACTTATGCAGTTTTACATTTGCCAAGCAAAGACCTTCAATACATATCAATGGCTTTGTAAACTACAATGACCTTCAAATTTTTATGGACACATTCAAGCATATACTCAACAACAATTTGTTTGGAGAATAGAACAAAATTGCAGATAATACAAACATTGCTATGACCTTCAACATCTTTTTTGCTTAGAATCTAGCTCCACTAATGCAAACACATCTCATATGTAGGACTTTAAAGACATACGTGACAAATTTGAACTCCAGTATGAAGATACATATGAAAATCACTATGAACAAGTGCCGCCCAAGTCCTTCTATATACCAAAACAAATGGCATCTCCACGTTGCTCAAGTCCTTGGTAGAAAGTGACAAAGGAGAAATCAATAAAACACTAAAAATGTACAAAAGAACCACTATAGTCAACGTTGTGAAAAGGCTACCATGACTATTGAAAAGATCACATACTTGCTCAAGAGATAGATCTAGAGAGGAATCCATGGTATCTATGGCAATCCATTAAATGATAAAATTATTCATGGAATTTAAGGCTACTTAAGTTGCCATCTAAATAAAAATCAACCTTCTTCTATTTTCAAAAATAAAACAGAACTAATTTAAGACTTAAGGAGAGAAATAATAATTTATCCACCACGTAGGATTCGTATGAGATTCATTAATAATAATATAGTATAGATATAGATAAGCACCTAGTGTAAAGTGGCATTGTTGTGCACCCTTCTTTAGTCATAAATTAAATATTAGAGACGTGTGTGTGTGTGCGTGCGTGCGTGCGTGCGTGCGTGTGTGTGTGTAGCTTAGTTGGTTGGCTAAGTCAGCGAACATGTGGTGACCAAGAGGTCTTGGGTTCAACTCCTACATTCCACATGGTCATTAGGAATAGAGAAAGGAGGATTTGAACCTACATATATTAGGTATTAATACTTAACTATCATGTATGATTATCATTAATTTATTATTTATATTAAATTATATTTGAAATAAATATATTATAATGATTCATGGATACAAATATAAATATATAAATAAAATACTCAATATATATTATTATGTTATTTAGTTATTATACATATTTAAGTATATACTAATCACTATGTATACATACATTTATAAGTATATCATATTTAAAATGTATAATAAATAATAATAATAATAATAATAATAATACATGTGATATAATTATACATTAAATTTATAATATATCTATAGATTATAGTTATTTATAGACTAAGTAATTGATTATTCCTTAATTATTAACTATTAAAATGTTAATTAATTATTAATAAAATATGTATAATATGTATGTATATAATATTTAATAAATAAGTTAAGGTATATAAGTATTATGTATATACATTGATATATAACTATAATCTATAATATTTTTTATTTTGAGTAATATCTATTACATATAACTATCTTTCATGTGTTATTTGTATCAATGATAGTTATAATATACATGTTATAACTATTAATACTTGAATGTAATTGATTAGATATTAATAACTAACTATTGATATGCCAATTAATTATTAATGGAAGATACGTAGTTATTATATATATGTTATTAATTATTTTGTGTGTGTGTGTGTGTGTGTGTGTGTGTGTGTGTGTGTGTGTGTGTGTGTGTGTGTGTGTGTGTGTGTGTGTGTGTGTGTGTGTGTGTGTGTGTGTGTGTGTGTGTGTGTGTGTGTGTGTGTGTGTGTGTGTGTGTGTGTGTGTGTGTGTGTGTGTGTGTGTGTGTGTGTGGAAGAAGAAGAAGAAGTAGCAGTAGCAGTAGAAATAGCAGTAGAAGTAGCTGTAGTAGCTACAACAGCAGCAGCAGTAGTAGTAGCAACAGCAGTAGTAATAGTTCTCAATATATTTTATAGGTTGTCAAATTTATGTGATGTTGTAAGCTCAATGTATGAGGATAATATGCATGCCATGATAGGCTCAAAGTGAATAGAAATTACAATGAGATGTGTTTGGAGAAATGGTCATAAGGATTCTTTAGATATATGGTTAGGCTTGATCTACTTAATGTTAGTCTTCCCCTCCCTATATATTAGTGAGTGCCACATCCCCATATATTGTGTTTTTGTGCATTCAACATTACATTAGTCTAAGTTGCCAAACCTTTCGACATTCGGATTATGTTCCTTATACCAACCTCCCATGAACCCTCTTACCACATGAAATGTGCTTCAAACCCCAATGTGAAACTTCTGATGTGAAGTGCTAAGAGAATCTAGGTGTGGAGTGCCTAGTAACAATGATCAAAGGAAAGTAGAATTGGCATGTATTCAAGTGAGATTTAGTTAACATATTGCTCTAGAATTAAAATGTGTCATGGTGAGCTTTAATTGACATAGAGGGATACAACTTCTCCAACTAAGAGACCACTTCAAGATTACAATAGCAATGCCCTTACCCAATGCTAATAAAGCACCTATTTCAATAGCAAAACCCTTTCATGGAATGTTATATAAAACATTCTTTGTAGGTTCTAAAGGCTTTTCAATAATTCTATCACCTTTTTTATAACAACTTTCCTCCATGCCCCTATCTCTTTCATTCTTTTATGCCAATAAAGCATCCATTATGACAGCCTTATCCTACACAATGCTAATAAAATATCCATTTCTCTTTTGCTTTCACTTAATATTAATAAAGCATTATCACATCCACTAGAATAGCCTTACCCTAGTAAAGCATTCCATTAGAGCCAGGTTGCACCCAAGGAATCCATGGCCATGCCAAACCATGTTAGGGATAGTGGCTTTATCTAAAACCCTTGCTCACCTTGCTAAAACTGTGTCAAAATGTTGTGCTACAAGTGTGCTAACAGGATGACAGGCATCCGCTTTCTCCAATTGTTCAATTTTGAAATGTGAATGGCAAAAGGTTCTATTCACTCCAATCATTTTGATCACATCTTAGCATTAATTACACTTCACTTGCAGAATCCTTCCCTTTACATTGCTAGTAGTGCAACTCTATAGGGAAATGTAGCAACTGTCTCCACAAGCTTCCCCTTGCAAGTGCGAGTGTGACCTGGCTCTTACCCCATGCTAATAAAGCATGAATTATATCTATCATAATTGCACTACCAATAATAATAAATCATAAAGCATTCGTTCAATATAGGGTATACAGAATCTTAACATGTTTTGAATTATGAGTTTCCTACTCCTATATCTTTTACTTTTCTTCTACTTTCCTATCTGATGGGTCAAGTAGAAGATGTTTGAACTAGGTTGACATGCTCAGTTACATAAAGGTGTATGAAGTTCCATATGCAATTCTTGCATGTTGGTTATGTAGCAGTTTTACTAATGGTGTTTAGACATGTGATGTGTTTTAAAGTGAAGTACATTTGTAGATAAGATTTAGCATTGTTTAAATACATGGAGAAAGGAGAATATGTATGCTTATATAGTTCAAGTCAATGATCGTGAGTTTGAATATTCACATTTTTTAATATTAAATGAGGTTTATTCTCTTCAAAAAATAATACTTTTTGCATCTTGTTGGGTGTCTATATAGGTTGTTGTACCTTGTCACAATTTCATTTTTCTTACAGATGGTGGCCTGCTCAAAATTCCTAGCTTTGTCTTTGCTATCAACTATTGCTCCTATGTTAACCTCGAAATTATCCTTGAACGGATGGAATGTTTTTATATCTTTCTTCATTTTCTTTATGGGATTTCTTTGGTGTTGTTGAATTCTTTTCTCGATGTTGGTCATTCATCCTATGCACTTCTTGCTGTTCTTCTTACATCTTATGCTGTAGATGAAGTACTTGCTTTTGTGTCTTCGAGTTGGCAATTGGCTCATGGATTTTGGTTGCAGATGGTACCAAATGATATGGAAGGTACTTGAGCTCGTGGCATGACTTGCAGTGGTTGAGGCTACAAGTTTGGTGCTGGCAAAAGTTTGGTTTCTTCTTGGTTTGCTTTTGTTTGCATTTCTACTAGAAAAGTTGATATTGTTAGTTTTTTTTTTCAAATAAAATATTTGAGAAGATGTCATGTTTGAGAATTTGCCTATTACGTAGATTATGTTGCTAAATGGATCAGATTTGGAAGCGTGTTTCTCGATGTAGAACTCTCTGCTCAATAGGTATGCAACATTCTCAATCGTTATTACAGGATTTTCACGACCGTGATTGTAATGGTTCTTTTTCATGTAATCTTCTAGTATGTACTTACCTTCTTTTTTCATGACTTCTACCAATTGGTTGAGCGAGATGTTAAATCTATATAGTGCAGTAGCACAATTGGGTATGTTTCGATGCCGTTTGTCTTGTGTCTAGAAGCACTTGGACTGTGCTTGTTCATAGTGGATTGTCAATTGAGTCTTCGTACTCAAGTTCGAGTCTATCGAATATGTCTTTGAGGAGTCCTGTATGTTAAGTGCATATGAGTTAACATTGTTATTTCAAGTAAAAATGAAGGTTGCAAAGTTTGTAGGAGATTGTGTACCAGTTGTGACCTTATCATTTGATGCAAGATGTCGTTCATTTTTGAGAATTTGAGTGGATACGGCCATTAGTTTTTGGAGGTTGTTGTACGTTGTGAAGCCATTGATGTATGTTGATGGCTTTTCCTAGCAATGTTAGCAATTCTCATATGGTTTATCGTTGCATACCTATGATTTTGTGTATTTGCAGAATGGTTCTCAATTTGGCATTGGGTCCTATGGTTTTGAATGTTTAGCTGGAACATCTGCATACATAGGTCAATGTGGTTAGGTGAAGTAATATATTTGTATTTTTATACATACTAGATATTGCTTGGATTGTGTGCACCTCATTTGGAGTCATCTTTGCCTTAATGGGTGATGTGTATCTGTGAGAAGGAGAAAATGAGGAAAGCACATTAGTATGTTAATAAATCTATTTGTAGGACAAAAATTTTGAAAAACACATTAGTATATTAACAAATAACGTTTGAAAGAAGGTTTAGAAGATTGTTTTATTACTTGCTACAAGTAAGTGTATGAGATTGTTGTGTGATGGAATGTGTTGTGTTTAATCTTTGTTTGTTTTTTGTTGGGTTGTGTTGTTTCTCTACTTGAGTCATAGTGTCAGGAAAGGTGTCGCAATGAAGACAGATTGATCTAAAAGGCCGACAATACACAAATTTCTTCTTCTGGTTACGTGGGAGAGCATTGTTTACAATAGTCCAAACATGGACGAGCTTCTTATGTATAGAAGTGCTTTTTGGTTGATTGTGCTTCTTGCAATTTGTGATCGATTATCGTGTATGCAAGTGTCAATGAGAACATGGATTTATGGTACCACTTGCTATTCAATGCCTTGTGTGTTGATGCTTTTGTGCCTCAGGGTGAGCTGTTGGATCGTTGACTGGATTGTGACCTGGATTCTTGATATCATTTTGTCATTTCATGTGTCAACACAGTTGATCTTACACGTCTCACTGTTTGGTGCACCTATTGTGAGGTCAATGTTCTCAGTATCCTTGTACTCATTGCAATTGCTATCTCCTATATCTCATGGAAATTCGTGTCATGTAGCCAGGTCTGCAGCAATGCTGGCTCATCGTTTCCATTTGTCTAAACTTTGATGATGTGGATCTATCTGGTTATATAGTATTTGTGTAGAATCTGCTTCTTGTAGTTGTAACCATCTTCCTTATGTGTGCATATGATGGTTATTTTTTGTCGACAAAATCTAGGACATCCCTCTCATCAATCATGCATTGATGTAAGCATTCATGTATCTCCCACTTTGTTGGACAATGATGCCTGATCACTTGTAGAAACTATAGGAATGGCAGGTCACGTGCATATCGAATTGAGGTTTAGAGTGTGTGTTTCCTTCCACGTGCCCAATACAATGAGGAGGTGACGTGGCATTGTTGACAAAACTCGATCGATGGTTTGCAGATAGGTGGTAACTATGTTAGATCGCCAAATAGTATCACGAGCTTCTTGCTGAATGGACTGAGCAATGAGCCTTGATAAACGCTCACTATCTGGTGCACTATTATATTGAATGTTGTCTTTGTTCTAGTTGCAGATGCTCCTATCCTTGGAGTTAGTAGGCAATGAGATTGTAACTATAGTAACATATGAGAAACCTCTTTTCACTACTTGGTGTGCCGTTGATGATGTGTAGGCCATATGTCGCACCAATGAGGTGGTTGCAGACATCTTGTTGTTATGTTGTTAGAGTATTGTTAGGAATTGTTTAGAACTCTTTCGTGAGTTGTAACATCTTTATCCATATTGATGCGATGCTACTTTTGTAGTCAAAAGCTATTGGAGGTACTGTGAATGTCATTGGGTTGTCTTTGATGAAAGGGATCTTTTGAATGATCATGTTTCATGTTCATCAGTTGGTGGGTTTGATCATCTGAGGCAATGATCTGAGGCAAGCAAGTTTCTTTACATATAGTTTGTGATGAACATTTCAAGGTCTTCCTCATTGGCCACGAGACCATGATTGTGCTAAGTTCTTGGTGCTTATTAGTTCTCTCTCTAACCTGAAGCTTGTTTGTTGCAGTAATATGTTAAATAAGAAACCTTCAGTTTGGTAGCCTGGGTGAAAATCAGTGAATTGTACCAGTCTTGTATGTTGCTCTATAGTATTGCCATAAGATCCGTGGAGAGTGGGTCCAAGATTTGATGTAGTGATGGTTTTAGTGACACTGTAGTTTTTGTGGTAGTGATAGAATGTTACATGCTCTAAGCTTGATGGCCGGGCACAGTAAATATCTATAGGGTGCATGGTAATACTCCATGTCCTTATTTGTGAGCTTTTGCTATAGTATTTGTGCAGGGGAGATATTGATGTACTCGATAGACTCACTTCATATGACTATTGGGATTTACATGAAATTTAACGTCACTTCAGTGAGTGATATTGGCTTCCACAATATTGCAACAGAAATTACTTTTTGTTTGTTTGAATCCAAGTCTCTTGGCATCTTCCATCTGGATGTTTAACTTTCCGATTGGCTATGCCTTCATTGGGTACCTGAGCAAGTGGTAAGAGATGGAAGAGTTTTGTCACTTGTTGAACATTCATATGCGCTCCCTAGAGGAGCAGTAGCGTTGGGTGATATGGCACAACATTTTGGTGCTCATCTCTAGGATGGTAGTAGATGTATTGTTGAGTTTCAAGGTCTATTTTTGGTTTTGGATCGTCACATGAGGCATGCGAAAATTCATACTTGCATTTGCTATGGCCGTTACTTGTGCTTATGTAACAGGCATGATGACATCTATGAGTTTGCTTTGCCATGATGAGGGCTCTTAGTTTTCTTGTCAACTGCACCAATTATCGTTGGATAGAATGTATGCGCATATCTCGTTTGTCGTATTTGCAACGTCTGCCTCATGTAACCATAGGATCACATTTGCATGTAAGTAGTCCCTATATTAGATCTCATACCTAATGACATGGTGCTGGATGTGCCCAATGCAAGCAGCTTTGCCAAGAGTATATTGGTTGAAGAAAAGGTTGAACGTGGTGTGGAAGAAGATGGCACACTTGACAAGGTAGTCTTTCCATGAGAATTCAAGATTGAACTCCTTTGCAATGCATTCCAACTTTTTGATATTGGCCCAAGTTGTCCTTGTGACCTCATCTTTTGCAGTGAACGTAAGGAAGAAATGAGGCATGTCCCATACATTGACTATTGTGATAAGGTCATTTAAGTTACGCAAGTGCCAAGATGGGGATCTCGTTATTGAAGCGAAACACTGTAGTGGAGGATGTGCATGACGACCTCCTCATTGGAATTGTTCTTGTTTGTGCACCTATAGTTGTCGATGTCCCTCTGTAGGCAAGTTGTGCTTATGCTGTTTGTGATCAAGATAGCCTGTTTTAGCTGGTATGGAATCAATATGTAAGGCTTATGTAAGGGGTATATAGAGAACGAAGTTGATGCTCGCATTTTGATGTATTCATTAAGATAGATATTGCCATCGTAGGCACCATGGCCAAGTGGAAATAGGAACGAAAACACTACATTTTCCAAGGTGATATCTAGGCAAGGCAAGCTTCTTGCAGGCAAGCCGTCCATCCTAAATGTTGATGTTCTTTGTATGAGATAATTATTATTCCATAGTATGATGCATGCAAACTCGTGTTGATCGGCTCTTTGGAATGCTTGTCATCAGCTTGGCTTGACTATATTGTCGAGCAAATTGCAATCTCTTTTATTCTCATGTTTTGCTTGGAGCATTGGGTCGAATGAAGAGCTTTCACAATGGAGCTCTACAATCTTTTGGATGGATTGCCTGTTGAGGATGCAAAGCCATGTCCTTAGATGTGGATGTTCTACTATAGCCATGTACTTTTGGATTAGTGGATTATGTAGCATGTTAAAAGTGAACACATCCACAATATCAAATGTAGTCAAGTCAATTCTAGTAGATGGTAGTAAAAGTGATACATCATTCCAAAAGACTAGAGGGTTGTCGAGAATTGATCAATGGTTCAAGGTTCCGTTCGCAATCATTATCAATAATTGTTCGACAGTCCAAGGTTCCATTCACAATCACTATTGTTGTTTTGGAATCCAAGATGGATGTATCAATGATGCTCAAGAGTCGAAGCTATAACAACTTTCCATTGAGAATTTGTTTTGTGTAGTCTGGTAACAATGAGACCACGTATTTGTTTCTATCTTTGTTCACAATACATGGTTAGCATTTTGTTATCATCATGTTGACTTTGTGTTGTTGGTATGCAAGGATGAGAATAGTGCTTGACAAAGCTGTTTTTACTTGTATTTGTTCTGTAGATACATCATTTTTTTGTGAGATGATTGTTTTCAGCCATTGCTGTATACATAGTCCTAGGATTGTCATAAATAGGGCAACACTTTAGATTTAATGTTTGATGCTTCTTGGCATTGCCTGTTTGATGCTTATTGATGCCCAATGATACCCGGATACGAGATGCTATGTTTATGCTTTGGGATTGATTTGGAGTAGATTTGGGTACCGATTGAGCTTCATTTGACAATGAATATGCTGCTGTAATACAGTGGGCTGAAGCTCATTTACTTGGTCTATGCATTGGTTCTTGGATACGGGGTGCTTACTGGAGATTTGAATGATCATACCGATGTATTTGGAGATTGTCAAATGCTTCTTTTTTGTTCCGGAATGCTTTTGATCTTGGATTAGGCTATGACTTGGTCGTCATTCACTAGCATTTGGCTTTAGTCGGCATGCTTTGGACCGGTTTATTCCTATTGTCACTATTTGACAATTAGGCTTCTTGCATTTATACTTTGGTCAGATATGGATGCCCTTGGTTGGCCCATGTTTGACAGTCACTTGGAGCTTCGTCTCTGGATGTATTTGAGCATTTTGGACCTACTGGGCATTACATTTGGTTGTTAGTTACATGCTATTTGACTGCTTTCAGGCTTATGCTTTACGGGTCTGAGATAGCTTGGGATTTATGCTCCGGATGTACCTTACTAGGATTCGGAATGTCTGATGCTATGTACTCGATATATTTGAGCGTTTCTTGCTCTATTTGCATCTGACTTGACTTCCAGCGAGAGCCTCTTGGCATATTCGGATGTACACAGAGTTTTACTTACACTTGAGCTTGAGCTTGTGGGACAGTTACATGCATTTGCTCTCTTGAGAGCTTTATGTCTGCAGTTAGTCTGTAATGGGCTGATTTGACACACCTATTGGGGTAGGCACCTATCTCTGTCACAAGTTTATCAGTTTTGTATGCATCTTGGATGGTTATGCATTTGAGCTTCTTGCTCTATCAATTGTGCTTGTGCTTGGTCTCTTCTCTTACCCTGAGACCCATTACATGCATAACTTCTAGACCTATGAGATGTCTCTTGCCTGATAGGTTATTGGTTTGACAGTTCTTGGTACCTTCTTGCCCCTTGACACTCACTGTTAAATGTATCTTGCTACCTGGCAGTTGCAGTGACATATGTATTAGTGGTTGCTTCACTTTGGGATAGCTTTACATATTGCTGTCATTTATTCCAACAAGTTGAAATCTGCAAATTTTGAGCACTTCTATGAGGATAATGCTTACTGTTTGATGTTATCTTGGTCATATTTGATGGACAGGTGGTTCTCTTGGTGATATCCACTCTTTCAGCCAGTTTTAGTAATGGTTTAGTGTATTTTCTACTAGTTACAGCAACATGCAATTTTGCACTTTTGCTTTGATTTGGGACAATATGATTGGTCATTTGAAAGACACAGCTCTCTTTAACATTTCCAAGTTGGATGGTCCAACTATGGGTATTGGAAGTCCTAGATATGGCAGGTTTTGGTGCGGAAGTTGTAGATTAAACCCTTGCATTTCAAGGGTGTTAATCCCAAGGATATGGATGATGATGCTTGGATGGAAGTTGATGAGCTATGCAAGTCTACCATTATCTTGTCACTCTCAGAAGAGGTCCATCATAATGTTGTTGAAGATGAGAATCAAAGTGCATGGGACTTATGGGAGAAGATTCAGGAGCTTTATGCGCAGCAGAGTCCTGCGTCACAGATGTATTGGTTGAAGCAGTTAATGGACCTTCGCATGAAGGAGGGGACATCCCTATCATCTCATTTTAGTCAGTTTCATGCTATCATGAAGAATCTATTGTCACACGGTATTGAGTTCAAAGACAATTTGCACCCATTGTTTCTACTTGGCACCTTGCCTGAATCATGGAATGTCTTCCGTACTGCCATATGCACGAACAAGCTTGATGGGCTGAAAATAAAAAATGTTGAGAGTGCTTTATTAACTCAGGAAATCAACAGGAAAAACAATGATGCTTCCCGCTCTTCATTTGCATTGACCGTTAGAGGTGGCAGACATGGCAGGCATGATAATGATCATAAGGGCAAGGACTCTCAGAATTTCAGGTCAAAGTCACGTGGCCGCAGTAAGTCCCGTGGACGGAAGTCTGATCTTACTTGTCATTATTGTGGGAAAGTACGACATATTAGGCCGCAGTGCCATAAGATGCACGATGATAAGCCCAAGAAAAAGGGAAAAGAGAAAGTGCAGGAAAAGTCTTCTGAGTACATTATTGTACATGCAAAGTCTAGTGTGAAGATAGAAGAGGTTAATGTCATGCAGGCCATTGATTCAGATGAGGATTATATACTTGCAGCTTCTTCATGCAATGCCTTATAGGCTTGTGAGACACATTCTATGTATGTGCAGTGCTGGCTTTTGGATTCGGGTGCGTCATTTCATGTGGCACTCTATAGAGATTGGTTTCATACCTATCATACCATCTCTGGTTTTGTGCGTCTTAGTGATGTCAGGTCTCTTTACATTATGGGCATTGGAGATGTTAGGTTGCAGTTTTCTTCTGGTAGTTCTTTTGTTTTGCATGATGTATGCCATGTACCTACGTTGACGCGCAACTTTATGTCAGTTGGACAGCTTGATGATGCAGGGTATTTTGTGTCTTTTGGAGACTCTGCATGGAAGATTACTCGTGGCAAGCTTGTGCTTGCAAGAGGTGCCAAGTCTGGCAGCCTCTATCCCTTACTAGTATTTGGAGCTACCTTGAATCATGTTTTGTCTATGGGTTCTATCCCCCATGTGTCCCTTTGGCATGCTCGTTTGGGGCATATGTCCCTATCTTCAGCCTTTTGACTCTTCGCATTTTGATTCTTGTGATCATTGTTTGTATGGCAAGTAGACTAGTAATACGCATAAAAAGTCACATAAGAAATGTATGGGTGAGCCCTTGGCTCTTGTGCACTCAAATGCATGTGGGCCCATGCCCTGTCAGTCACTAGATGGGGCAAAGTATTTTGTTACTTTCATAGATGATTACTCATGTAAGGTTTGGGCTTATCCCATAAAGAGAAAATCCGATGTCTTAGACACATTTCAGCGTTGGCTTGCATTAGCAGAGAACCAGTTTGGGAATAGGCTGAAATGCCTAAGGTCACATAATGGGGGTGAGTATGTATCACATGCTTTTGAGCAGTTTTGTGATGAGCGGGGTATTAAGTGTCAGTTGACCGTCCCTTACACCCCTCCCCAGAATGGTATGGCTGAACACATGAATAGAACCATTCAGGAAAGGGTCCGTAGCATGCTTAGCCAAGCTGGCTTACCGCAACACTTCTGGGCTAAGGCAATTACTACTACAGTGCATCTCATTAACAGGTCACCTAGTAGTGGCATTGAATTTCAGGTTGTAGAGGTATGGGCAGACAAATCCCCCTCTTATGATCATTTGCGTGTCTTTGGATGTGAGGCATTCTGCCATGTGCCCAAAGACAAATGCAATAAGCTGGATCCTAAAAGTGTCAAATGCATATTCATTGGCTATGGAAATGTAGGAGAGATGGGTTACCATTTATGGGATCCACAGGCGTGGAAAGTTATCCTAGCCATGGTGCCATCTTTCATGAGGACAAAATGCATATGCAGCTTGAGAAAGTGGTTGAGGTACGCAGAGTTATCTTTCAGGAGGAGCCACCTGCTCCCGTATGTACAGCCCGCTCCACAGCCAGCTAGACAACGTGCAATATCTCTTGATGCTCATGGCCCAAATGTTAGACATGCTGATGTTAGACAAGATGTTGGTCAGTCAGCAAAGCCTAGGTTGAGGCGTTCTACTAGAGATAGATTACCTCCTAACCGTTTTGCGCCCTCTATGGATTATGTATTGGTTACAGATGTAGGAGAGCCTCTCACTTATGATGAGGCTATGCACATGGGTGATTGTCACTCTTGGGAGAGGGCTATAGAGTCTGAGCTTGACTCATTGCATAAGAATCAGACTTGGGATTTGGTTTCCTTGCCTCAAGGTAAGAAGGCTTTGCCATGCAAGTGGATGTATAAGCTGAAAAGTACCCCTGGCTCGATTGGTTGCTAAGGGATTTAAGTAGGAGCATGGTGTTGACTTTGATGAAGTCTTTTCTCCTGTGGTCAAGATGATCACCCTACACTTAGTCTTGGCTTTGGTTGCATAGCTTGACCTGGACTTGTACCAGATGGATACCAAGATGGCTTTTTTACATGGAGACTTGCATGATGAGATTTACATGAAGCGGCCTAAGGGCTTTGTAGACCCTGGTAGGGAACACCTAGTGTGCAAGCTAAAGAAGAGTCTATATGGCTTGAAGCAAGCACCTAGGGAATGGTATCATAAGTTTGATGCATTCATACAATCACAGGGCTACAGCCGTAGTGCTAAGGATCCATGCTTGTACACGAAGAAAGCCCGTGACGGTTCTTTACTGATTTTGGTACTCTATGTGGATGACATGCTTTTAGCAGGGATATCTCAGGGATATCTCATAAGGAGCTAGATGCTCTTAAGGCTCAACTTAAGAAGAGCTTTGAGATGAAAGATCTGGGACATGCCTCTCATATACTTGGTATACGCATTACGCGCGACAGATCTCAGGGACTACTCTATCTGTCAGATAGGGAGTACATTCATAAAGTCCTTAAGTGCTTTCGTATGTAGGATGTTAAGCCTATTGGCTGTCCATTACCTTCTCATGTGAATGTTTCACAGGCCGATTGTCCACAGATAGATGAGCAGAGGGCCGAGATGGCCAAGATAGTAGGAAGTCCACTTCTAGCTATGTGTTCACTTATGTTGGAGGGGCTATCTCTTGGATGTCCAGGGTGCAAAAGTGTACGGCTCTTTCTACTACAGAGGCCGAGTATATTGCAGCCACAGAGGCTTGCAAAGAGGCTATCTAGTTAGGCCATTTGATTGCAGACCTTGGTATGACAGATGCTATGCCTACACTGCATTCGGATTCTATGAGTGCCATTCAGTTGGCCAAGAATCCAGTTTTCCATGCGAAGACGAAACATACTGAGGTGAGGTATCACTTCATTCGCGAGGTCATTGAGGACAAGTCTGTTAACCTTGTCAAGATTCTGACTAAGCAGAATCCTGCAGACTTGCTCACGAAGAGCCTCACTATAGAGCGCTTTGCCTTCCTTAGGAGATTGATGGGCGTTGGATGAGATGACGTCTTTTTCCTCATCACGTTGTACATATGTACATGTTGTACTGTCTTTTCTTTTCTTTTCTCTCTCACTGGGGCAGATTCACCTTTAAGTGGGAGGCTGTTGGGGGTAAAGGCGCCTCCGCCTAGCCGCCCGTGTATTACTATACTGACAGTACCCGCCACTGCACATTGCAGGTGGCGGGCGCCCGTCACAGTCACTTATTCTTTATTCTTTTAGTGACAGTTTGAATAAAGGAAGGCCCGGCCACACATTGTGGTTGTTGGAGTTCCCACTTTTGAGTCTTGCTCTCTCTTGCTCTTGCTCTCCATCCGCCATAGCTCTCATCGCCAAGCTTCTTCATCCTGGGTTCTACTTCCCTTTCAGATTGGAAAATCCTTCTGCTCAGTCAAGTTCAATATTTTAATGTCAATCAATTTAAAGACCTACCAATCCACACCATAGTATTCTTCCTAGATAAGTATAAATCTCGCACTGCATCCCCACTGGCCAAACGTATTTGGGAAGCATGGCAGCAATATAAAAGGTTGGTAACCATTCCTGAGGCCTTGGTGCGCATATTGGATGCTGTATACGTATGTAGTGAGCGCTGGAAGATTCCCAAGAACAAATAACTCTACTTTAAGCTCAAAATTCAAGAGAATAGACTTGCATGATATGAGACAAAAATACCCATTGGGTACAATCTCCCCCCATGCCTTGTGTGAGCGCTCCACAAAGCATGTATTTATTAATTTATTCATCTCAAAGCTAAAAAATAGCCCAATTTTACAATTAGCATGCTTTAGCTTTTGTATTTGCTTTTGTCCAAATAAAGAATAAAGTGGTTGGGCGACCCAAAAGTCGGGCAGTGCCCAAATACAATGTGCAATAATGAATATTTAAACTGTGTACCCATGCGGATACAAAATAATAGATATATATCAAGCACTTCAATAAATAAACACGCCTAAATAAATATTAGCACCATGCCTTTAATGATAAGACGCACGCCCATAAAAAATGATAATTTTTTCTAAATAACTTGAATACACACTATCGCCCAGTGCTTCCCAATACCATCGTCGCCTACTCTACACATCAATTGAAGCATTCACAATTGTTAAAATATAATAAAATTAAATCGACAAAAGTGAATACCTAGCAGTCTTCAGCTACAAAATAAATAAATAGGTTAAAACTCTGTCTTAACCTTAATTTAATACGAGTGCGCACTCTAAACTCATAAACGTCCATT
The DNA here is from genome assembly GCF_053477565.2 of Lygodium microphyllum. Taxonomy (NCBI): domain Eukaryota; kingdom Viridiplantae; phylum Streptophyta; class Polypodiopsida; order Schizaeales; family Lygodiaceae; genus Lygodium; species Lygodium microphyllum. The sequence continues at coordinate 726,822 of NW_028229524.1, forward strand.
AATTTAAATATGTATTTTGCGAAATCACCTGCTATGAAATCACCCACTTGCAAATTAAATTAACGTGACACTCGAAAAGGGCGGGCATCCCCGTTAACTTTTCACACAAGGAATCTACATTGTGTATGAGCCCCGGTAAATAAATATAGTTTTACGGAATCCACCGTGGAATAAAAACTCACAGAATCCATCGTAGAATATGCCTCCTGGCATCAAAATTAGCGACGCATGACGTGCAGACCTCTATCAAACATTCGGATACTAGATGCCCGAAAGAGGAAAGAGAAGCTAAAATCAAGAAGGAGATCGCTAAATTGTTCTAGAGCATTATAAATACTGCAATGACTAGGGACTACACCATCAGAATTCCAGCCGATGTCTTTTCTACCTCGCCTGATTGGGGTTCACCGTCAACAATTTCTCGGGCCACTGGAAACCCCTTTACAATGGATAATATGACAGGTCAAATGACTAGTAACCCTCATGCCACCATACCCAATAGCTCCCATGATAGCCCTCTCTCTTTGCCACTTCTGAACCAACCTACGTAGCTCCCCCTAGTAGCTCAGTCTCAGGCCCCTTCCATACTAGACATTGATAATGGATCGCAGGCTGCGCCTTAGCCAAATAAACAAACAAACTCACCTCGTTTTATCCGGTTAGAATAACTCCACCGTCCTTTTGTATAAGTTTTTGGCAAAGGGGTAGACTTGTAAGTCATGCTTTTATAGGGGCAGATCCCCAATTGTACATACTTACCTTACTTATCTTTTTAATACATTTCACGTCTTCATTAAAAAAAAAAACGAGAATGAAAAAAGCGGGTTGAAGGAGAAAAAAGAGAAAAAACGTAAAGAAAATATGATGTTACGCTGACAGACTTTGTGCAGCATTTTAGCCATGGCTGCCTCTATGTCGATGAGCGAGGTTATACGGTCCTCTGCGTGTGCTCCCGCCTCCCAATGCTTCTTAGAGGCCACGCAGCTCAAAGCTGCAGCTGCAGGCTGCCCTCGTCGTAGGCCTTGCGACGTCGATCGGAAGCTTCTGACAAAGCCCCTGTGGCAGCACAGAAGGAAGGTTCCTGCGGTCCATGCCAGCACCACCAGCTCTCAAGCCCTGGTGGAGGAGAAGACGACTGTTGTCGACCCGTACAAATCTCTGAGTCAAGTCTGTGCCGTGCTTGGAACCCAGTGGGGTGATGAAGGAAAGGGCAAACTTGTCGACATTCTTGCAGAGCGGTATGACGTTGTTGCTAGGTGTCAGGTATGTGAAGCTCTTCTTTACTGCCATCTAAATTTGCTGGATTTTGTTGTTACTCAGTCAATTTGTTGCTCTTTATGCTTTGGAATCAAGGCTCGGATTTTACGAACATCAAATAACGTTTTGTGAATTCAGCTAACGCATTTACCACAGCCATAAACAACATCCACAAGAACACGGCAGGCAAATAGATTGACTTGTGGAGGTCTCTTCAAGGACAATTGTTGCATACTCCTAGTAATGGTGGCATTGCCAGATTTGAGTTACTTGTGTGAGCTATTTGCGATAGTTGCTGTGCTCTGATTAGGATTTGTCCTCGAGACTATTGGTTTCAACAGTAGTCAGGTTGTTTAGGTGCTGCAAGGTTTACTACTTTTTTATGAGCTCAAGAATGGTCTGCTGAATTTGTATCACAACAGGAGCATCAGGATTATCTTCACACCATGGATATTTGAAGCTTCATTTGGTTGAGAAACAATATATTCAAAATAATGGAGATAAAATACTTTTCCCTAAGATTTGAATGCATCCATATAATAATAAGAGGCATTTTTAAAAGATTTGAGATTGACAAATTGGAGCGAGAAAAAGAGAATAAACATTTCTTGAAAACACTTGTAGGCAAGAAGTTTCAAGTGTGTCAACGTTATTGATCTTTTGAGATTGCATGGTCTTATTGTTGCTGGCAATGTGAATTGACTTTTGGTATGATGGTATCCCTTCTTGTTCACCATGGATGACTAGTGGTTGGTTGCTTTGTTGCCCACTAGAATTTTGGAAACTTGTGGGGTGGATAAGTTTGCTTCTTCAAAGGCGAATATCTCAAGTTTAGAATTGTTGTCATCAAAATTAGCCTTGGAATTCTTTTGATTGTTGTTGAAGTTGCCATGTTAAGCCGACACCTTTCTCCTTTTTCCTTGGAAGTAGATTGGCCACCAAAATTGGACTTTGAGAGAAGAAGTTTGTCTTTAAAATCATCCCTTGCTTAGGGTAGGGTGTATCAATGGCAACAAGCGATTGTTAATTGCAAGTACTTCAAACTCATCTCTTGATCAGGACACAATGGTGTGCTTTGAGAAATGATCTCATCTAGCTTTTTGGAGACATTATCACTTCAATTTGAACTTTGTTTGATATGCATTTGATTCATTGGAAGTCTTCTCATATCTTTCTTTAATGACCTTTCAAAGATGCTTCAACTTATCATAGACAACAAACTGATTGCAATTTTATTATGAAGAGGATTAGTGGTGTTTCCCTATGTTATATATGTATATTATATACCAAGCCTAATTCACACATCAAACGTTTTTTCATATTTTCTCAAGTAAAATTTAAGAAATGTGATGCATGTTTCTATGATATCTGACAAATTTTAGTCCTAAGAAGCTATGCAATAAAATACCATAACATCTTTCAATTCACTTTCTTTTTCTTAAAAAAACCACATGCTTTGAGACTTAAATGTTGCCAAGTATGATTATGTTAGCATTTATGACATTTCTACTAGTCATCTCGTGCTTTTAGTCCTAGTTTGAGTTAGACAAATATTTTTGAGCTTCGACATTGTCATTCCAGCCTCTACTTTTGAGTTTGAGGCTTTTTAGGGGCTTTGCCTTGTATGTAACCCTCATTCAGATTAGTTTTAGTTCTCTTCATTTTTGTGGTTTGTCTCTCTCACACACACACGCACACAAAACATTCTTTACTTTCTCATGCACACTCATAGGGTATCATACCCATGTGTGTTGTGACATGTACTCTTCTTGCTGCATTTTCATGTCTTACTACACATGTTTTTCCTCCTTTCTTCCTTGCAATAATTACATCTTTGCGTCTTTTTCCAATCACTTGCACTTGCATCTGATGAAGCCCCATCATTACTCTTTGGCTTACTAGAAAACTTTTGAGCTATGCCTTTATCTTCATGATTGTTAGCAAAAGCATGTTTTGATTTAAGAGGGGCTTGTTGATTCCAATGACTTTGCTCCCCTTGAAGTAATGATGTAACTAGCTAATCAAAAGTGTAACGATTTGGAACGCCTGTGTTGATCGCCTGTGTTAATCGGAGTTTCAGCTAAGTGCCCCCTCTCCTCCACAATCCCCACAGCACGAGAGATTTTATTCCATTGACCACCCAGCCTCGCTTAGAAGGTTGCTGGCTTCCTCATCCTGATCCGACTGCCAGCCATTAGCTTTAGGTGAGTCATACTATCATTAGACTCACTTGCTCTCTAGGCTCCCCTTGACCCGGTTCGGGTGCCCATGGCCCTCGGATGGTCATCCCTCGCGCTTGTCTCCCCATAAGTTACATTTATTAATGTAACATTTCCTTCCCCTTAAGAATCGGTTTCTTCCTCAAAAACGATACTTGGAAGGTCCAACTGTAAATTGGGAAACCTTTTCCTTTAAGTACTTACTCGCTCCCATGTTGAGCTTTCTTTGGAACAATATTTCCATTTGACCAGGTATTCTTGATAAATAGTATTTCTTGTTCGTCTGTTACGAACATTTAAAATTCTTTCTGGTTCATGTGGATTAGATTGGTCATCTAATAGCTCCTCAATATTATCATTTAAGATTAGATTATCCATATCACCCCGCTTCTTTCTTAGCTTACTTACATGAAAAACTTGATGTGTTTTACTACCAGCAGGTAGTTGGAGCTTGTAAGCTTGTTCTTCCACCCTTTTAAGTATTGTGAAAGGACCACAATACCTGGGTGACAGCTTTGGACATCGTCCTGTTTTCATGGTTTTAGTTTGTTCAGGCACTTTAAGATAGACCAATTCTCCTTCTTCAAAGGAGATGTCTCTTCAGTGAGGATCTGCATAAGCTCTAGCTCGATTTTGAGCTTTCTTAATATTTTCTTGAGCAAATTTTAACATATTATTCATATCCTCCAAAAAGTCCTTGGCTGCCTGAACCTTTTCCTTATGCAGTCCTACTGCATGAGGAGCTCTGGGCTGAAACACATACATTAGCATAAATGGACTATATCCAGTGGAAGAGTGATTGACACTATTATATGCGAACTTTGCTATCGGTAAATACTCTTTCCAATTAGTTTGCCTTTTACTTACATATGCTCTGAGCATATCTTCAAGGATTTGGTTAACTCTTTCAGTTTGCCCATCAGTTTGCGGGTGCTCCGCCTTACTTATGCTAAGTTTAGTATCCAACTTCCTAAATACAGCCCGCCAAAATTGACAATCAAATTTTCTATCCCTATCAGAAACTATATTTGCCGGAAGGCCATACAATCGGTATATGTTCTCTATGAATAATCTAGCCAATTTTGGTGTTTTAACATCAGTTGAAGTTGGAATAAACCTAGCCATTTTGGTTAACCTATCCACAATCACCCACACAGAGTCGTGCCCCCTCTGTGTTCTGGGTAACGCGACAATAAAGTCCATGGAGATACTCTCCCATTTTCCCGAAGGAATCTCTAATAGATGGAGAAGTCCTCCCATTTTCAATCTTTCAGCTTTATTAACCTGGCATTTATTACATTTGACCACATAGTCAAGGATGTCCTTATTCATTCTAGGCCAATAGAACTGCCTTTTAATAAGACTATAAGTCTTATTAACTCTTGGATGTCCCGCACTAGGGGTATCATGACACTCAAAGAGTATCTGGCGTCTTATTTCTTTATCTTTCGGGACACATACCCTACCCTTGTAGAGTAAATAACCATTATCAATGGTAAAATTCTTCCACTTGAATCCCATTTGAGTAACCCGTGATGCTCCATTTTCTTGTTGAACATCCTCAGATATTTCTTCTTCAGTGGAGGTTCTTTCATTTGGATCCCCATTTTTTATGGCTTTCCATATGTTGGAATATGCCGAATCAACCTGGCATTTCCGTTTTAAGGATTCAAGTAAATCGGAAGTGAACTGAGTAAAACTCAATTCATTTATGATGGGCATTCTGTTGAGTGCATCGGCCACTATATTGTACTTTCCCTTTCTATACCTTATTTCGTAGTCAAACTCTTGGAGGAGTTCGGGCCATTTGGCTTTACGCCCTTGTAGATCCAGTTGGTCATTAAGCCACTTAATGCTTTCATGATCCAACAAGATCAAAAGTTTGGCACCGTACAGATAGTGTCTCCATTTCTTCATTGCATGTATTATTGCATACAGCTCCCTCTCATAAACAGAATAATTCCGTTTTGCATGGTCTAATCTCTTGCTTTCAAAAGCAGCTGGTTGACCTTCTTGTAACAAGACCGCGCCTATGTCAGAGTGCAGCGGTGCAGAAGCGTAGGACTGAGAGAGAGAGAGAACGCAGAGAGAGAAGAGAGAGAAAGAGACAGTGGGAGATGAAGATCTGCTGTATAAAGTGTGCTGAATACAAAGATATGCAGATATATACATGGGCGCAGTGCGCTGGACTGCGTGTCTCCACCTCGACGATGCAACTTGCTGTTCACCTTGAAGTCCGCTGCAGTCTGCACTGTCTCCTGTCTGAAATCTGCGAACAGAGACGGAATCTGCGCGTGTCACCGGTCTGTAATCTGCGAGCAGAGAAGTGTGGGAGACTGCTGGGAATGTCGGCTATTTATAGCCAGAATCTGCCAAAAAATAGGGTGCCAGAAATACACTGTCGGCAGCCGACTGCCTGCACAGGTCGGACTGCCACGCGGCAGTCCGACTGCACAGTGTCCGGCTGCACCAGCCTCCTGCCTGGCTGTGATCTCTAACACCCCCTCTCAGAGCCGGGGCAGGGCAGAAGCCTGAGGGATCTGGAATGTCTCCGAAGTAGAGCCTGGGGAAGTGCCTTCGTAAACAAATCCGCAAGATTGTCCTCCGTCTTGCAGTACTCCACAGTGATGGTCTCATCCAGAAGCTTCTCTCTGATGAAGTGATACTGGATCTCTATGTGCTTCGTCCGGACATGAAAAACAGGGTTCCGTGCCAAGGCAATGCAACTCTCATTGTCACATTGCAGCAAAGTAGGACGAGTCTGGGGGCACCCAAGCTCCTCCAATAATCTCCGAAGCCACACAGCCTCACATGTGGTGGAAGATGCGGCCCGATACTCCGCCTCAGTAGACGAAAGGGCTACCGTGGGCTGCTTCTTGCTACTCCATGAAATAACACCTGCACCCAAGGTAAAACAGTAACCTGTAGTAGACTGCCTGTGGTCCACATCAGCGGCCCAATCCGAATCGCTCCAACCTGCAAGTACAAGATCTGAACCATCTGTCCCTGCGGGGTAATGAATCCCTAAATCAGACGTCCCCCTCAAATACCGAAGTATCCTCTGAGCAGCCTGCCAATGCATCGTCTTAGGTTCACTCATGAACCCTGCCAAGAGCCCAACAACAAAACATAGATCAACCCTAGTGTTGAGAAGCCAAATCAAGGACCCAATCAATTGACGGTAGCGGGAAGCATCCGCCAAAGGAGAAGCTGAATGGGAAGTGGCCTTCCAGTTCGGATCCATAGGAGTAGAAAGGGCCCGACAATCCTCCATCTTAAAAGATACCAAGAGCTCCTGTACATATCTCTGTTGAGAGATAAAGATCCCCCGCTGAGACTGATAAATCTCATGGCCCAAAAAGAAATGGAGTAGACCCAAGTCCGTCATCTCGAACGTCCGATGTAAAGCACGATACTCCTCGAGATATGTTAGCAAAGGTCTTCCCTTTTGTCTAACATAATCCCAATCTTCCCAATTTCTTTCCATTTCATTTTCAGGAAGGAATTCTTTCAAAACGACCGATTCAAATTGAGCCCAAGTTTCAGGTATTTTATTTGCCTCCTTTAAAGTTCTCCACCATTTATATGCCTTTGGCCCCAAGATTAGACTGGCCTCCAGCGCTTGGAGATGTGGTGGAGTATTCTTAAGTTTGTGCAAATCCTCCCATTTTTGGAGAAAAATAAAGATAGTGTCTTTATTTCTGTCTTTATACCAGTGTTAGATAACGCCTGTGTTGATCGCCTGTGTTAATCGGAGATTCAGCTAAGTGCCCCCTCTTCTCCACAGTCCCCGCATCACGAGAGATTCTGTTCCATTCACCACCCAGCCTTGCCTAGAAGATTGCTGGCTTCCTCATTCTGATCCGACTGCCAGCCGTCAGCTTCAGGTGAGTCATACTATCATTAGAATCACTTACTCTCTAGGCTCCCCTTGACCCCATTTGGGTGCCCAAGGCCCCCGGACGGTCATCCCTCGCACTTGTCTCCCCATAAGTTACATTTATTAATGTAACATAAGACGTGCCGTTCCTCCCCGTTCCCGTTCCTCGACCTTGGATGTTCTCCCCATTCCAAGGGGTCCCGTTCCCGTTCCCGTTCGCGTTCCCCGTTCCAGGTAACTATGAACTGATCTCAATGTAGTGGCAAAGCGTTGATAAGAGTCAAGTTGTCCATTTAGCATAGTGGACACAAGCTAACCGTTTGGAGCTATTTTATTAATGTTTGCAAGTTGCTCCAAATCTTTGATATGTGTCAACTATGCATCAATGTTGTTCCCCTCATCCATCTTTGTTACACCCTTGGACATTCGGATGGGTGGTCATAGTGGTCGTAAAGTGACTTTATGTAAAGGCACTAAGGGCACTTCGGGGTTAGGGGAGCCAAGTCCTGTTTATTATAGGACTCAAGGCCCTATTGTGTACATTCATTGTGTGATTATTACTTTTGGGAATCTTGGCTTGTTAGCTAACGCATCCGTATACTAGGATGGTGTGGGATGGTGGTATGGGATGCCAACCCTTGGCTTGTGATTGTGACTCAAAGTGTTGCTAGCTCCCAGGCTCGAGGGTAAGCTCATTTGGCTCTAATTGGTAGTTGAGTCTAACTGGTAGTTGAGTCTAACGTCCCGTCCCCTGGGGATGTTTCATTGGTACTAGAGCGTCAATCTACAATTGGACGTGAGATTTGATGATGATGGTATGACGTGTTTTGCAAGAAGTTATACCGATTGCAGTGGCTTACATGTGCATGAACTAACAAGTGTTTTGCTTCTCATGAAGAAGAAAAGTGGCAAGTCATATTGGAACTTGGAGAAATTAAAGTCTACTTGTGATTGGTGTAGTGACGGGTTAGGCACGAAGATCGAGATAGTAGGTATTCCTTAGTCGCGGAGAGACAGAGTGAGAGAGAGCAGAGCAGAGTGTGCACAATTTTAGGTACAATGATGAGTGCGTACCTTAAGGTTTTTAGATAGATATATATGTGTAAGTACAAGCTAAGGTGTGTGTTTACACCGGAGTACATTTATTCCCAACAACCTCTCACCTAAAGGTAATGTGCCTTAAGAGGAGAAAAGAATCAGCTAAGTCTAGGTATGTACAAAGTTGAAATACATATATCTATCCAACTCCCATCATCTGTGTCGGCAATGAGCAAACCGCTCTGTTGGAAGACCCTTTGTGAGAAGGTTTGTAGGATTATCATCTGTATGCACTTTGACAAGCTCAATGCTCTTGCTGTCAAGTACATCTCTAATGAAGTGGTACTTCACGTGTATGTGCTTTGTCTTTGCATGAAAGACAGGATCTTGTGCTAGAATGATAGCACTTTGACTATCAGAATGGAGAACATGTAACTTTGTGATGCCAAGCTCTCCCACCAGACGTGAAAGCCATAAAGCCTCCTTGCATGCCTCAGTGGCAGCCACATACTCTGCCTCTGTAGTAGACAATGCAACACACTTTTGTAGTCTGGAGATCCAAGAGACTACTCCTCCTATGAAAGTAAACACATACCCAGAAGTGGTCTTTCTGCAATCCGCATGACCAACATAGTCTGCATCCGTAAAGCCAACAACAGATGCCTTTTGCTTTCCAAAGCAGATGCACAACTCTTTTGTGCCTTTGAGATATCTCATAATACCTTTCATTGCATCCCAAAGCTTCTTGCTAGGTTCTGCCATGTATTTACTAACCACTCCCACTACAAAGGCAATGTCAGGACGTGTAGCAACCATAGCATATATCAAATTGCCGACAGCTGAAGCATATGGTATCTTGGCCATTTCAGCCTTCTCATCATCAGATGTAGGGCTGTCCTCTACATAAGTTTCACATATGGAGGCAATGGAAACCCAATTGTTTTCCCCCCCTCCATATTGAAACGTTGCAAAACTTTGGAGATATACTCCTGCTGAGATAGATAGAGTAATCCTTTTGACCTATCTCTGAGTATTCACATGCCAAGAATGTGATTTGCATCACCAAGATCCTTCATGTCAAAGCTGCCATGAAGACTTTGCTTCAGTGAATCCAAGGCATGAGTATCCCTGCCAGCAATTAGCATGTCATCAACATACAAAACCAAGATAATCAGGCTGCCATCTGCTGCCTTCTTGGTGTAAAAGCAGTGATCCACTTGACTTCTATGAAAGCCTTGAGACTGCATGAATATATCAAACTTATGATACCATTCTTGTGGTGCTTGTTTCAGCCCATACAAACTCCTTTTGAGTTTACATACCATCTTTTCTTTCCCTTTTTCAACAAAACCTTCAGGTTGCTGCATATACATGTTCTCATGTAGATCACCATGTTAGAATGTAGTTTTTACATCCATCTGTATGAGCTTCATATCTTCAGCTGCAACCAAGCCCAAAATGGTTCTCAAAGTAGTCATTTTTACTACAGGAGAGAAAATCTCATCAAAGTCAATTCCGTGCTCCTGCTTGTATCCCTTTGCAACCAATCTTGCTTTGTACTTTGGTGAGGAATCAGAAGTGACCATCTTGTAAACCCATTTGCATGGAAGTGTTTTCTGCCCTTTAGGCAATTGCACCAAGTTCCAAGTGCCATTTTTCTCAAGAGATTCCATTTTTGACAACATGGCTTTATACCATTTCTTGCTGTTTTGTCTGTCCATTGCTTCTTTGAAGCAAGCCGGTTCACCACAGTCTGTCAACATGACATAATCAGCCACATTATTTACACCAAGAATGAATTTATCGGGTTGTCTAGTAGCCCTAGACGATCTCCTAACCCAATGATCATTGTTTGCTGATTGTTGAGCATTTTCAGCTTGTTGTCCTCGCATTGCAGCCCTGGCTGTTCCTGCACATGTAGTGGCTCATTATCATGGGCAATAGTTGGCTGATCATTTTCAGCATTATTTTCTGCATTTACAGATTCATTTATAGCAGGTATTTGCTGCTTTACAGCGGGCATATTTTGCTGTCCAAAAGGTATTTCTTCCCGGAATACAACCTTACAGACCTCCTCAGTCTTTTCGGGCTGTTTATGCATGCGATCTTCTCGGAAGATAACATCATTGCTGCGTACTACTTTTCTTTTCTCGAGATCCCACAGTCTATACCCCATTTCACCCTCGTCACCATATCCTAGGAAAATACATTTACAGGACTTTGGCTCAAGTTTGCTGCGTTTTTCTTTACGAATGTGCACAAAAGCCTCGCAGCCAAACACTTTTAGGTGAGCATATGAAGGTGGCTTGCCCAACCCGCTTCTTGGAGAACAGCCCCCCTCCCCCCCCCTTCCCTTCCTCGCCCGCCCGCCCAAAGACCTGTTTGGTGACTGATTAATTAAGTGTACGGCTGTCATAACAGCCTCTGCCCAAAAACCATGGGGTAATGCAGCATGAGACAGCATCGTACGGACCTTATTCTGTATGGTCCGGTTCATACGCTTTGCAACTCCATTTTGGGGTGGATTATGAGGGGCAGTGAGCTCCCTCTTGATCCCTTTGCTGTCACAAAATGCCTGAAAGGCCTTGGACACATATTCCCCACCATTGTCAGAGAGAAGACACTTAAGTATCTTATAGGTTTGATTTTCAGCCAATGCCAAGAATTTTTTAAATTTGTCAAGCACTTCATCCTTGCTACGAATAGGGTAAACCCATACCTTCCGTGTAGCATCATTGACAAAGGTGACAAAATATTTCTTTTCCCCTTAAGATAATCTTGGCATCTGGCATACATCTGAATGTACTAACTCTAGAGGAGAAGATTTCAGTGAAAGAGACTTTTTATGAGACGTCTGTGGATGTTTACCATAAATACAATGATCACAATGTTCAAAATCAGCATAAAGAAGACAAGGCAAGTAACCCAAATAAGAAAGCACTTTCATTCCTATTTGACCCATGTGTCCCAACCGGCCATGCCACAAAGAAACACTTAGTTGCTCGGTCACGGCAACAGCATGATGACTCACACTAGATACATGGAGAGGATACAAAGTATCACTTTTACAACCTCTGGCAATCACTCTAGATCCCTTTCAGATCTTCCATTTTCCATCATCAAAGGTGGTATAAAAACCATCATCATCTAGCTGCCTTGTGCTTATCAAGCTCTTCTTGAGCTGAGATACATGCCGTACATATTGAAGTGTGAAGATAGAGCCATGCTGAAACTGCAACTGCACACTGCCAATACCTGCAATGTCACATGCATAGTTGTCCCCAAAATGGACAGCACCATGTCGATCCCCTGTATAGTCAGAGAACCACTCTCGATTAGGGGTGACATGAAAGGAAGCACTTGAATCGAGAATCCAGGTATGCATGTCATCATCTGTATTTGCAAGTAGAGCATGTGCACCAAAGTGTGAAGAGAGAAAGAGTATGTCACTCCCACTATCACTGTCATGAGTGACTATATTTACCTCTTTAATTTTGACACTGCTTTTCTTAGACTGACTGTCTTTCTTCTCTTCCTTGCTATCATCTGTCTTCTTGCCCTTTCCTTTCTCTTTCTTCCATTTGTAGCAATCACGTTTAAAGTGACCCTTCTTACCACAATGGTGGCATTCAACATCTTTGCCACGTGATTTACTGCGTCCCTTGCTATCATATTTGCCTTTCTGCTATGATTTGCCCCTAGTATGCAAAGCACTAGAAGACTTACTGGATGCATTGTTCTACTGATTCATTTCTTCCATGAGTAGAGCACTCTCTACATCAACATACAAAAGGATCACATTAGAATTGCTCATAGCAGTCCTGAATGTATCCCAACTCTTTGGTAGAGTTCAAAGCAAGAAAGTAGCCTTAAATTCCTCATCAATCATGAATTTCAAGGCAACTAGCTGGTTGAAAATGGAGTTAAAGTCACTCAAATGAGTAGACATTGCTGTACCCTCTTTCATATGCAAATCCATAAGCTTTTTCAGCCAATACACTTTACTTGCAGCACTTTTCTGTGCATACAGTTCTTCCAGTCAGGTCCATATAGGATATGCAGAATCCAAACCTTCAATGTTAAACAGCAAGGCATCAGAAATCGATAGCTCGATGGTTGAGCATGCAAGCTCATTTAATTCATCCCAATCTTCCTGTTCCATGTCCGCGAGCTTTACCCCTTTGGTTTTAATCGGCTTTGCCTGCTTCTTTTGCAACAGGATATTGTAGCACTGTTTTTGCCAAACTGTAAAGTTATGTGCTTTTTTAAGCTTCTTTATGTGCATGAGATTATTGCTGTCACTACTGCCAGCCATGATTTTCAGCCCAAATGTGACAAAAAAACAGCAAATGCAGGCCCAAAACTGTCACCCAAGTGACCAAGGTACAAACAAGTACCAACCAGCAATAAATGACCACGTAGAAGCGCAGATTTTAGATCTGTAATTAAATTTTCAGAAGCACCAAACCATGTGCTACAGCATTCCACAACCGATTACAGCTGTTCCAAGGGCATATGCATCATATTACATGAGAAATCCCAAAATTTTAGCTGCAATTTCTGTTGTACATGTACCCACGGGCATAAAATTTGACACGCACGGTCAAAGGCCCCAAAATTTTTGTGCTCAAAGCATCAACCACACATCTGCATTTTCTCTGTCATGCATAGAACAGGCCAATTTTGCCAAAATAGACCAATTTCAGCAAAACTCCCAAAATTTTCAAGTGTTGGATGTCCAAATTATGTGGAATTGAACCTGCATGTACATAGAATGATCAAATGGTGCACAAATTTTGCCCAAACTGCAAAAGCCCCAAATTGCACGGGGTCCAATGTGCATCAATGTCGAGAAATTGGGTAAATTTCAGCCCGATTTGTGCATGTACATGAAAAGCCCCAAATTTTCGGAGGCAAAATGTCACAAATTCTTGCAATTTTTGAGACAGATTGTATTGTCCTGCATTACGATCCCCAAATCCGAGAAAATCCCCAAATTTTCGGGCCAAGCACAGATTTCAGAAGAAAAAATCTCACTTGCATTTGAGAATCCCCAAAAATTTATGAGGCCTGTGCGTTCAATGTCTATAATTTTTGGTCCAAAGATCACTGCAATGTGTGTTAGGAACCAAATTTGGGAAAAGCCCCAAATTTCAAGACACAGATTTGCACTCTGTGCTTGTAGGTGTGAACACCCGGTAAGGGGAAAATAAGATGAAGAAAAAAAATAGGAAAATGGGCCGTTGGCTTGCTGCCCATCGTCCGAGCAGGCTGACACCCTGTCCCGTCGTGTGCTCTGCTGAAGGTGCCCGTTGGTCGCCATCCGTGAGCCCCGCTGGTCCATGCCTTGTTTGTCGTCAGCGCCACGCTGCCACCTACAGCTCCCGCCAGTCTCCTGCAGTCACGTTTGTTGTCAGAACTACAGTTGTCGTGTATTGGTTGCCCGTCGTTCGTCAGCTGGAGCCTCACGTGGTGCCTGTGACTGTCCACAATGCCTGCGATTGTCTATGATGCCTGCAGCTGTCCACGATGCCTCATGATTTGCTTGTCGACTGGTCCTGTCAGGCAGGCTGTGTTTGCCTGCAGCCCGTTAAGTCTGCCGACTATTGCCCGCCAGCGACGACTCCTCACACCTGACTGCTATTGATGCTCGTCGAGTCCACTTGGGACTCTTGCAACACCCGAGCTGTCTCTTGCCTGCTTTGATACCAGTTTGTAGTGACGGGTTAGGCACGAAGATTGAGACAATAGGTGTTCCTTAGTCGCAAAGAGACAGAGAGAGTGTGAGAGAGAGAGTAGAGCAGATAGTGTGCACGATTTTAGGTACAATGACGAGTGTGTACCTTTAGGTTTTTAGATAGATATATATGTGTAAGTACAAGTGCTAAGGGTGTGTTCACATCCAAGCACATTTAAAGGCACGAGGGCCTTTATTCCCAACAACCGGGAGTTGGTGGTATGGACTAAAAACAGGAGGAAAGGGAGAAGCAAGACATCACAAACACATGGGAGAGAAGGGAGAAGCTTATGCATGAACAAGCAAGGCTTGAAGAAGAAAAGGAAAGAGCTATACTTAGGAAAGGCATAGAGCATAAGAAGGAACAAGTACAATTGGAGTTTTTGGAGGAGTTCATGGCTTGATCTCACAGGCAAGAACAAGGCATGCATGTTGTCCACAGCACTGAACAACTGCTGTAATAAAATTCAGCCTACTTTTGAGTGCTTTCGGGCCATGTACAAGCAGCCTCTTCTCGGATATGCTTGGTGCTTATCGATAGGAGTAAAGGAGTGAATCTGAGATTGATTTGGAACAGAGTTTTATGCTGTTATAAACAGTATATTACTGCTGTAAATCATTTTCCTTAATCTCTATATGAACCACTTACAAGAACTGTATCAGTGTATCCTTTGGGTGTATGCTTGGAGCATGTAAAGGATTGATTTTGAATGCATCTTGGATAGCGAAAGGCTGTTTTTTACTGTTGTAAATACATAGAGAAACAGGGCTAAAATCAGAGATGGAAGATAACAGAGGGTTTCCCTTGATGGTATTTGACAATTGCTACATGTGTCTTGGGTTTTTTCATGACATATGAAGTTTATGCATTGGATTGAAGCTTATGTACAGCAGAGATTTTGTCATAATTAGGGTTTCTTCTAAGCCATAATCTTAGATAGATTGGGCTATTGCCCCAAAACACAAGGTTTTAGTTATTGTCTCAAGTTCATGTACTGATTTTTATTTGCTAACTAAGGATTCAATCTAGGTCTTCTCTGCAAATTCTTGTGGTGATTCTTGGATCTTAAATTAAGTCTCTTTTCTTTCTTAAATTTTCATCTCTCTATTCTTTGTATCTCTTCTCTTTGAATCCCCATGATTAAGGCCTTCAACTGAATACACCTGACAATGTGCACAAGACCACTTTTGCTCATAGAATTGTGATGGTTCACACTTAATAGGTACATCTTTATCTCGTTAAGGGTGGTATGGGACATTGTTGGCAAGGGAAGCATTCTTGGGGAGCATGTGTTGCAGGTGGTAGGTATGAAAGCAAAGTGTGTTCTTGTTTTGTACTCGTACTCGGATTTTGTATTGTTGTGATGCTTGTGTGCAAGCATTTTCGGCAGTTTCGACAATTGGAGTTTGAGGGGTTGCCACTCCACGGCTATGGTAGACTGATGTTGGAAGTTGAAACCTTGTGGGCCAGTTGACATTAATTTCTGTCCATTTGATATATAATGTTAATGTTATTATTAATTTTAATGCTAATGTGACATTAAATATTATTGTCCCTTTAATAGTTAATGCTTATCTTAATATTAGCATTGTTCTTAATCTTAAGATTAGGATCAAATGTTAAGATAAACATTGTTGTAAATTAGAGATAAGTAATTCTCTTGTGGAGAGTGAAATGCTTATGAGTGCTTCTTTGCAATCAATTGAAAAGATGTGTGTGTGTGTGTGTGTGTGTGTATGTAATTGTTTGGTTGGGGGGGGTGTTGGTGGTGTGTAGACGAATAGGAATGCCCCCCTCCCCCCCACACACACACACACACAGAGTCGTCTCCCAAGCTGGTAGATAGTTGGGGGAGGAATCGACGCGAGTTGTCCTAATCTGTATGAGAGCTAGAAAGTCTGCCAAATGGATTGGCAAAGTTGAAAAAGTTGGCAGGGGATGTTTGATGTTCAAACCGTCATGTTCTCGGTTTGAGGGAGTTGATTTCCTTTTGGATCAAAGAACGTGGGGGAGAGGTCATGCTTTTAATAAGTGTGGATAAGCTCTCTTTTAGCACATCTTTTTTTGAAAGGAAAGGAGAATCAAATAAAGGTTTAAAATCTTTCTTTTCAAAAACATTTTGATTATAGATCTCTCTGATTTCTCAACTAGAAATTTTCTCTTGCTTGCCAAAAAGAAAAAAGAGGGTCCAGTTTTGCATTAAATGCAGGGTCTTTTTGCTTCTTCTGCTCTCATCTCTTACACTCCTTTGTGAGATATGGAGGATCAAAGCTTAGTTGAGAGTACACAGTTGACAGTGGAGAGTGAGAGAGTAAAGATATTACAACTCCCAATGTAATTACGAAGAGTGTAATGATAAGTACAAAGTACAACCCTTAAACCTTAGGGTTGTTAATGTGCATTCATACTTGAAAGGTGCTGGCGAAGGAAATTTGGTATGGTAGCCTCTATACTATGTCAAACTCCCTTCTGCCACAAAGTGAATGAGATAAGGGCACTACCTAGTAATGGAAGAGTGGACTAGGACGCTATGCAAGAGGGAGAGGAGCTTGTGAGGGAGAAGAGAGGAAAACTGAGAGAGAGAGAGAGAGAGAGAGAGAGAGAGAGAGAGAGAGAGAGAAGAGAGAGAGAGAGAGAGAACTACAAAAAATAGATGAATCAATAAAACTTAAGAGGGCATAAGAGATGGAGAATCCTCAAGACATAACCAATATACACAATATGGACACTAATAGCATGGGCTTATTACACTGTAGAGCATGCATAAGCTGTAGTAAGGGAATGAACTGCATAAGCTTATGAGAGAGAATGGGGAAGGCTCAATAGGGTTGAAGAAGGCTTCTTAGCTCTCTCTTGCAAATTACAAAGGAGAAGGCCTCTTTATATAGGCCTTGAGGGTATTTAGGGAGGAGGTTAAGATAGAATAGGAAGTAATACCACCAAAGCTGCATTAAGGCGGTTCCACCAATGTGGAAGCTCCATCTAGATATTTTGTTGACCAATTTTGTACTTAATTAAGTTCCATCATAGGTGAGTTGTCTTCATTCTCCCCCCCATAGCTTGAGTCCAAGAGCTCTCCTATAAAAAAATATAGAGAATCTTCATAAAATAAGATCATATCTAGCAATAATGGAGAGAGAGTAGTGAGAATTCATACATTACTACTACAATTAAGGATGATTTGAAGGTGATTTAGGAGGGGAATTCTAATGGTTTATTAGCTTGAGAGAGAGGAGAAGAGAGGGGAAAGGATTGGGAGTCTAATGAATGATGTTTTATGGAAGTGTTAAGTGTGGGGAAGAAAGTGTGGGTGTGTATAAAATTGGGAGGTGGTCTCCACCGCAGTTGGAAAAAGTTGGCGTCCACCATTTTGGCCATATCTTCCGACTCGTAGCTCCAAAAAATTATAAAAAAATACCAGCCGAAACTTCAGCTCATGGGCTACAACTTTCATGATGAAAAGTTTTTTTGGATCGGAGTGGAAGTATTTTTAAAAAATCTTACAAAATCGTGTGCCTGATTTTTCTTCCACTAATGCTTCCAAGAAGGATCCCATTTGTTTGAATTATCATAAGGCTCCAAAGCCATGACATTATGAGCCTCACATGTCCTTTGGATGGCTCCAAATCCATTTCATGTCTTTTCTTTTCACATTACACATTTTCGCTTCACCTTCCTCCATTAATCTTTACTCTTCACCCCCCCTTGGTAAACCGGTACATGAAATATTTTCATCCAGTGATTTCTTGGATTTCCCAAGAGGTTGTTTCCACCCTCTTCTTTATTTCAAACCTCCAAATGTACAAAAAATCATCAAAGTGTTAGACAAATATTTTTTTGTAATTTTCTCGGATCATCTAGCCCCTCCAAACCTGGCTAGAGGTATTTATGCCTCTAGACACTCTTTGGTATCTTGAGCTGACCCCACCCTGATGTGATAGGGTTTTAAGCGCCATCCATTTACCCTGGTCTTGTGCACTTTTCCCTTAATGTCTTGAAGTTTATAGGAGCCATTTTGTTGAATTTTTTTGTGACCCAAAACGGTCCCTCCCACCGGTAGAGAAACTTGCCATCCTTTCTTTTATCAAAGCAATTGTCATATCGAAGCACTAAAGATCTCTCCTTGATGTTTTTATTTGTTAGCTTCTTGTTGAACTTTTCTCTACGCTTCTCAGCTTCCTGGGAGTAGTGGTTGATGGCTTCCTCACGATCCAATTGTAGCCTCTCTAGATCCAGTAATCTTTGATGTAACTTCTCCTTTTGAGAGCCTACTGTGCCACCTAATATCCGAAGGCTAGCTAATTTCACCTAAATAGGCAAAAGAGCCTCTTGTCCATAAACTAGATGAAAAGGTGTGAACCCTAACATGGTTTTGAAGGAGGTTCTGTAAGCCCATAGAGCTCCACTAAGGTGCTTGTCCCAATCCCGAGGCCTTGAATGTACCTGTTTGCTGATGATTTTACAAATCATTCCATTTACATTCTCCACCAATCCATTGCATTGAGGGTAGTAAGGGGTAGAGTGTCGTCGTTGAATATTTAGCTTTTGCATGAGTTCACCCACCACATTAGCTCTAAACCCTGGTCCTCTATCTGATAGTATTTCAAGAGGGGTACCAAACCTACAACAAATGTGGTCAAAGATGAATTTACTCACTTGCTTAGCAGTGATTCTTCTAGTTGGCATAGCCTCGGCCAATCTAGTCATGTAATCTACCCCCATGATAATATACTCTTTTCCTGATGAAGTGCGTGGTAGAGGCCCTATGGCATCAATTCTCCACTTCTCAAAGGGTCCATAGACCTTGATTGGGGTTTGGGGTTCTGGTATGAGCCGTCGTGGTCCTGATTTCTGACATTCTTCACGTGTTTGACACCAATATTTGACATCTCGGTGTAGACTAGGCCAAGTAAAGCCGGCTTGTAGAACCTTTCTACTTGTGATGTCGTGTGCAAAGTGGCCTCCACACACATCATCATGGCAAGCTTTTAAGATTTCTTCAATTTTCCACTTCGAAGACACTTTCCTAAGCACACTATCCTTACCAAGACAATACAAACTATCATTTACCATGCGATATCTTGTAGCCTTCCGAGCTAGCCATTGTCTTTCTTCCTTAGTCAGGTGTTTGGGAGCTTCTCCTTGCTCTAAGAGATGTAGAATATCTTCTAAGTCTTCCTTGCCTTTCTGAAGTGGGGGTTTGTTAGCCACTGCTCCCACCATTGACTCATTCAGCTTTGATGATGCTAGATGGTCGGTATCCTTGTTCTGGTCTCTTGGCACATGATGTACTTGTGCCTCCCTAAATCTTCTCATAAGAGATTTGACCTCTCTCATTTTACTAGAGAGGTTTGTATTTTTGCATGTCCATGTACCTTGCATTTGCCTTACGAATAGCATGGAGTCTCCAAAAGCATTCAACCTCTCGATTGAATTACTAAGACACCAACAAAGACCATGAATTAAAGCTTGATATTCTGCCTCATTGTTAGAGTGGACACCTTCCAAGATGATTCCTTCACCATAGATTTCTCCTAAAGGAGAGAAAACAACAATGCTTGCGGCTGCCTTATCCTTAGTTCTCTTGTATGCACCATCAAAGTAGAGGTTATAAGCATCTACAAGAGTCTTTATGGATGGGGGTGGTGGAAGGTCCTTTCTTTTCACCCTGAGATTTTTCTCATAGCACCCGTTTGTCAAAATATCAGCCAGGCATGCTCGAGTTGTTTTTTCAACCTGCATTGTATAATCAAACTCTTGAAGTCAGACCATCCACTTTGCTATTTTGTCAGAGATTTCCATATGTTGTAGTGCATAGGGAAATATATCCTCCACAGTGATTATCACAAATCTCTTTGGAAGCAAATATGGCCGAAATTTGGTTACTGCAAACATGAGGGCCAACATTAGTTGTTCCACAGAGGTGTAAGCCTTCTCTGAGGCTTTCATGAGGAGGCTGGCAAAATACACAGGCCTCATGAAGGATCTTTTTGGATCTTTTTGTAGGAGAGCAGCACCAATGGCCTCTTCTCCCATGCTAGGGTTCACAAAGAATGTTTCTTCCCAACAAGGTTGGAAGATTATAGGAAGTGACTCCAACATTTTCTTTATCTCCTTAAAATGTTCTTCACTTTGTTCACTCCATACAAGTGTTTCTTGGTGTGTCAGTTGCTGCAGGGGATATATGGCCTGAGAGAGTAAGTGTATAAATCTATCCAAATATCTTAGCTTTTGTAAGAAGGAGACTAATTATTTGATGGAGGCTGGGGAAGGTAGAGCTAGCAACGTTTCTACCTTTTTTGGATCTACCTCAATTCCTTCAATTGACACTACATGTTCTAGTAGTGTAACCTTGCTTTCCCCAATGTGACATTTATCCTTATTTAGTTGTCCATCCAACCTAGCTAAGCGAGTAAATCCTTCATTAACCTTGCATAGATGTATGTTCCTTGAGCTGTAAATACAAAAGTCATCTATGAAAACCCTTATGGACTTACCAAAGTAAGGTTGGAAGACCATATTCATGAATCATTGAAAGGTTGATGGGGCATTTGTGAGACCAAAGGGCATGACCCGAAAGGCAAAACAGCCCCATGGTGTGATGAAAGTGGTCTTCTTTTGATCCTCCTCTGCAATGCGAATCTGGAAGTAGCCAGAGTAGCCATCACACACTGTATACCGCTCATGTCCCGCTACTTCATTCAAGATTTCATCTTGAAATGGAAGAGGGAAGTGGTTCCTCTTTGTTGCAACATTTAGTGGCTTGTAATCTATGCATACTCGCCACTTACCATTTTTCTTTGGTTTCACTACTATTGGGGAGACCCATTCTGAATCTTCCACTGGGTATATGAATCCTGCATTCAAGAGTCTCTTCACCTCCGTCAACAGTGCATCCTGTTGCACAACTCCCAGTCTTCTCAATCTTTGTACTACAGGTTTGCTTCCTTCTTTGAGTTGGATGTGATGCTTCACTGCAGTGACACCTGTAATGTGAGTATAATTAGAAATAAACAATGATGCATGCTTCTTGAGAACATACACATAACCCTCACTTTCTTCATCCTTTATATCCTTGGATATCATCTTATCTAGGCTAGCATCCCACACATCTTCTTCTTGGATTCTTGGGTTGTCTTCTGATGATATAAGTTCCTTTAAGGTGACGCCCATAACTTCGAGAGTGCTATCACTCTCTCCACTTGAACTCTCTTCATCGGTAGACGTTTCTAGTTCAAGGTTCTCTTGACGCCTACTCTTCAAGTTGTAAACCACCTTTTGATTGTGGCCACCCACCTTACGTGGCCTCAACTCCAGTTCCCCTGTTGCCCAATCTTGCCTAGCTCCGATGCCTATAAGCCAAGGTCTCCCTAGGATGAGGGGATATCCTTCTCCCTTTACTGGCATCACATAAACATCCACTGTTGCAGTGATTCCAAAAACAGAAACTCTCAAATCCTTCACTACACCCACACATGTGACCGCATCATTGCTGGCCATCTTTGCCCTAAAGGTTGAGGATTCCATTACTTCTAAATCTAATTGATGCATAAGCTTTTTTGTCATGACACAAACCTCTGCTCTACTATCGATGTATGTTTTTCGAATCCGTTGACCTTTGATTTGAGCTTTCACTAAAGACACTATATCTTTGAGGCCATATGTCTTGATTGCACTAACCATTTTACCTTGCCTTGCCCTTGTGCTTACCATTTTTGACCATTGTCGTCGTAGCTTTGGAGAGGCATGAAGTAGTTGTGGCCAAGTAATTTTTGGTCCTTGAGAGCTCACATCTGCAATCAGATCATAAGGTTGTGTCCGAGAATCCAAAGGGAAGTTGGAGATATCAATTTTAGACCTAGTTCGAGTCTTTCTCTTCTTCCCTTCATCTCTAGGTGCCCGTGATGTACTTGCCTCATTGATTGCTTCCTTGCTTGCCTCAGTTTGGACATGTACCCGCTTGATAGGCATGGTCTCTACTACATCTATCTTCATCTTGCCTCTCGCTATTTCTTCTTGGAGCCTTCTATCCCTGATCACCTTCTCTATTTTTATGACATTAACATTTGGTTGAATAGCAGGGGTTTCACTTGAACATAAGGTGGTTGTAAAATTGCAAGTCCTGACTGCTCTTGCTCTTGAGTCCTAGCACGAGGAGGGCTTACTTGTTGTTGAGGTCCTCTGGCAGGGTGATCATATCTTCTAGAGTGAGGACAATTGTACATGCCATGTCCATTTTCTCCACAGTTGTAACACATCTCCCTTGCTTGTCGCCGCATTTGTGGTCAATTCCCACCATTCCCCTCGATAGGTCTTCTTGCACCTTGCACAAGATTCACTCTCAAACCCTCTAGTTGATTAGTAAGATTGTTTATTTGTTGGATCATGTCTTCTTGACCTCTAACAAGGCCTGGTGCATTAGATACATTTGGGGGAACTTGAGAGGCCTCCATAGTTGTGATGTTTTCCAAAACTGCTTGGCTAGCTTGGGCTTGGTAGAGAATCTTTCGATTCTTTTCACTAGTGATTCTCAAAGCATCTTCAAAAGTGTTTGAAAATTTCACCTTTACCTTCTCTCTGAGCAAGGGGTACAAACCTAAAATAAATCGATTCTTTTGAAGGTAGTTTGAAGCTCTCTCATCAGGAATCAGTGAGTCTGACCACTGTCCACAAAGCTTCAAAAACCCTTTCTCATAAGTTGTATAACCATAAGGATCACTTTGATGGAGGGCCAAAAGCCGTTGCCATAACTCTTCAGCTAAGTTAGTTTGTTGAAATCTCTGCAAGAAAGCTGCCTTCAATCCCTCCCATTCAGCTCTTTGGGCCGGATTTAGAGTTTGAAACCACATTCTAGCTTCTTCCTTGAGCACCAAAGGAAAAGCCCTCAACTTTAATGCTTCATCATCCCTCCCAAAGACAAGGAATGCGATCTCAAGGTTGTCCAAAAAATCCATTGCGCCCAAAGAAGCTTGGAAATGCCATGTTGCCTTAGTAGAGTACAAAGATGGACACGTCTAGACTTAAGTTGTATTTTATGAGGGGAAGGATGAATGGGTTCACAGATGCGTTGATTTCAGCAAGACGTCTAGGCCCCAGTATGCTTCTAATAATGCCTTGGAATCTACGCTTTGTGCTGGCTACAATATACACAGTTTGCATAGCAAGAGGTTGCATTGGTTCATACAACTCGCTGTGATTCATGAGAAATATTATAATAAAATAAAGACATGTACATTGAAGGATGCATTGTAGTCTAGTATTGGGAAGATTATAGGTTTTGGTGATACAAGAATCTCCGTTAATCTTTTAGCCCCAAAGTACATGGCAAGATGCTGCTGGAAGAAAATCTTCCTACTGATGCATACATTAACTCGGATGTTTTGTACAGAGTGAAAGGTGTAGAAATTCGGGTCATTATTATTATTCATAAGTGGAGACTACTTAAGGGAGTAGAGAGAATACACTTTCTTGAATTATAAAGGATTTTTCCCCAGAGCGTTTCTTTCTGGAACCCACCAACTTTGCTATACAGAGAATTTGCTCACACCAGTGATTGTTCTTGCCTTAGTGTGTTCATCCTCGGCGACATATATTTCATAAGGTGTGATGGCCACCTTTTCAAGCACACCCAACCTTCGAGCTAGCAACAGTTGAAGGTAGTCTCCATACTTTACACCTCTACAAAACTCCACACCGTTCATGCATAGTTGTCCTCCTTTGATGTGGATTAAGCCAGAGAGAGAGGGATTTGATGATTTAGAGACGAGGACTTCCCGGAAGGGCCTTCACTTTGTTTGCAAAGCACTCATCACAATTATGAGAATCTAGCAATTGATGACAACATGATTTTTTCCGTTGTGAGAGAATGGAATTTCTAAGGTGAACACCTTTTACCCGCATACGTGCCGTCATCCGATAGGCATATTTCCTTTTTTGGGCTTCCTTGGGAGACCATTGTGAGAGTTGTGGACTTCGACCAGTTTCAAAAAGAGTTGGCGAAGGCGTTGGAGAAGAGCCACTTGGAGCACTTGTTGTAGAGGATGCACCACTATGTATGCTTGAGTCGATCATCAGTGATCGAGACCCTCGGATGACCAGTCTATTTTGGAAGAAGGTTTGAAAATATGGGTATCACGTTGAAATTCTCATCATCCTTCCATCCACAGACAGATGGTCAGTCTGAGGAAGTAAATTCCATAGTGTTGGATCTTTTGAGGTGCTATGTTTCAGACCACAAGACACAGTGTGAGCAGTATTTGCCATTGGTTGAGTTTGCATACAATAATACGGTGCATAGTTCCACTGGCAAGGCTCCATTTGAGGTGGTTGAGGGTGGCAAGAAGGTTCCACCTATTTTGCACACTAAGGGTAAGATCTTTGAGATTGATTGCTTTGTGGAAACCTTGGATGCAGCCTATGCAAAGATAAAGTATGCATTTCAGAGATCACAGGACAAGCAAAAGCGGGCAGCTGATCGCCATAGACGTGCTTTGTAGTTTGCAGAGGGCGATTATGTATTGCTGCGTTTTGAAAAGGCAAGGCTGAAAAAGATGAAGGGAAGAGAGGGGTTGTATCCGAAGTTAAGCATGAGATACTATGGGCCCTTTAAGTGTTGGAAAAGGTCAGCGATGTTGCATATTGGCTGAAATTACCTCCACATTGGCGGATACACAATGCCTTTCATGTTAGTTTGTTGAGATCTTTTCGTGGTGATGTGCCAGAAGATGTATCTGCTGAAATTCAGCCAGAGGTTGAGGAACTAGATGAGATTTTGGTACCCGAGCAGATTTTGGCACATAAGGAAAGGAAGGTTTGAGGTAAAGTTTCTAGAAGATATTTGGTGAAGTTTCAAAATTATTAACCAATGGATGGAAGAGGATGATTTGGTAGACCATCCCCAGTTGTTGCAACTTTATCTCGATGCCTTTCAGTTAGAGCCGACTTTGGATTGGGCTTACTCAGGTTCAGCAGAGCAGGCGTTCGGAGCATTGCCTGATGCTCAAGGGGGAGGTAGCATTTCCACTCCACCGGTTTTGGACAACTCTCGTATGTAGTGGATCTCAGATGTATTCAGCATGCATCCAAGGTACTGTGCTGACAGTATGTCTGCCATGAGGTCACTACTCGGTGTACTTTTCACTGTGAGATACATGTATATGAGTATAGTTGTCACCGCAGCTCTGAGACTATGCTTATGCATGTATTTTTGGACCAGTTTGGCATGAGTTTTTGGTTTTTTGAGTTTGGCATGAGTTTTTGCCTCAGTTTTGAGATCAATTTCTGATTAGTGTCAGCTCAGTTTTTGATCAGTTTGAGAACCGTTTATGATCACTTTGGGATCAGTTTTGCATCAGCTTTTGCATCAGTTTCTGATCAGTTTTTTTTACCATCAGCTTGTGATCAGTTTGGAGTCACATTTGCAGCCATTTGTGATCAGTTCTCATATCATCATTTTACGATCAGATCGTGCTCAGTTTTTAATAGTTTTACAGCTGATTCCATGGACAGCCGCATGTAAACGAATGTCATTGACAATTCAGCCATAGTTTCGGCTCGGTTTATGCTTTACTATGGTTGTGTAGTCAGCACTGTTGAGAAACAAAAGTTTGGGATGCATCCGATGAGTTTGTGGCAACAGTTCTAGACTATTGTTGAGCTTTATGCTATGTTTATGCTGGCTGGAAATTTTCAACAAATGGTGGGCATATGAGATAGGTAGTCAACAGTGGCCAATGTTGTATTGACTATGATGCCTTGTGAAAATTCCAGTGTAGTATTGTTTGCTTTGACACATTACAGTGCAATCGAGGACGATTGCAAGGATTTCAAGGGGGTGGTCTGTCACGAGGACGTGAAAATTTAATGCTTTGCTTATGTTTAATTGACATTTGATTAAAGGATTAATCAAATGTGCAATTAAAAGATGCACATGTGTTGCACATGTGAGGTGCAAGCTACTTTCTCACAGTTGAAGACCGAAGGACCCTGTGAAAAAGATGGGTGTCAAAGGCAAAAGTTGTAACAAGTTACACTTGTTAGATTCTAGGTGTATTTTGGTATCAGTTTGCCCCTAGGACTATTAATTGGCCATTACGTGTCAGTGGTGACACTAGGGACTAGGCATTAATTAATGGATTAATGCTTGTCCAAGGGTCAATTAATGCATGGGATCACTTTGGGTTGCAAATGGCCTAGCCAATTAATTTTTGGATGGGCAAGGTCAATTTTCTGGGCATGGATTAAGGGTTGAATTAATTTTTCAGAATTAATTAATTCTGAAAATTAATTAAATGTCTGGAAATTGCTGAAAATGGATTAAGAAAGCTGTCACTTGGCAAAATTGCAAGTGAGGGAAAGGCTAAATAGGGCTGAAGAGAGAGGGAAATCTCGTTTTTTCATTTTGGAGCTGTTGGAAAGAGGTGTTGGACTGTTGCTGCCAGCTTTTGGGGCCAATTCCCTGCCATTGGAGACCATTTTGGTGATGGAGATTGTATATTCTTGACCTTGGGAAGCTGACAATTGCTACTGATGCACTTTCTCCGGAAGATCACAGTCTCTTATGTTCCTATTGTTGTTGGTGCATCCGTTTGGGGCATCACCCATTCCAAGAAGGAAGGCTGGTTTCAAATATAAACCGATCATAGCTTATAAACGAAAGAAGATTGAGAAGCTCGATCCAAGGATTGCCCTTTAAGAAAAGCTTTTAAATGAAGGTATGCATAAATTTCTCTCTTCAAATATTGCACGTAAATCTGATGATGTTGCAGGGCCGTCGAGACCTCCATTAGGGATGGTCCTTCCTCTTGAAAAACAAGACCCGGAGTATGTTCCATTCTTTCATCCTTTTCCATCCACTCCGATGCAAGGTGCTTTAGATTCGTCTTTTGTTCCTTCTTCTTTTACCTCTTGGAGAATAAGACCCGGAATATGCTCCGTTTTTTCATCCTCTTCCGTCCACTCCGGTGCAAGGTACTTTAGATTCGTCTTTTGTTCCTTCTTCTTTTACCTCTTCTGCTTTGCAATATTATGGTAGAGATCATGTGGAAGAAAGAGTGCAGCGTGTTGACTACAAAAAAGGTCCTCTTGAGGATGAATTCCTGTATGTTAACACACGTCGTGGGGATTATAAGAAAAAGCCAAGTACCTCTTCTTCTACCCTTCCTTCTTTTTCGTCTATTTCACAAAACCAGAATGAATTCGGTGTTCCTTTTTTCTTCATTGTATGGTGCATCATCTTCACATTTTCATTTTCAATCATTAAATGATAAAAATGAACAAAATGCATCTGAATCTCATACATCTCATTTTCAAAACCCACCTATCCCACCACATTCATTCGCTGCTTCTCCACTTCCATTCACACCATTTACTTTTCCATTTCAGACACCTTATGTTGCACCGCACATCACACCGAGGGGTTATGGAAACATAGGCACATTCTTTAGAACCTTATCCTTACCTCTGCGGGGTGGTGTTCCACCTACTTCATACACACTTTCAGGATCATTGCAGTTTGGGTATCCCCCCTAGCCTCTCCGAGTGTGGATTAGTTGACTCCACAGTTTGCTTTCATGGCTTTACCTAGTAGACCTTCTGGTCATACTGCTGTGCCCCAGTCTCACTTTGGACAGGGCTTTCGTATTCCAGTGTCTCCACCTACACCGGCACCTTATGGAACGTTCATGTTCCAGTGCCTCCGTCTCAATCGGCACTCATGGAACACTCACAGCCTACTTCTGCCTAACCATCTTATTCCTCTCCTCCTTCTTCTTATCAAACGCATCCACCTCCACCATCTTATCCTCCACAATCTTATCCCCCACATCCATCTTACCCTACCTACTGAACATCTCATGGTTCTAGCTCATCTTTTGCCAAGCATGCATTTATTGACAATACTTGTTTTAACAGGTCAAACTTTACTACTTGATCGAACTTGATGAGACATGTCATTCACTCCCAGAACATATGGGATCTTGTGCAGGGGTTGGAACCCCAACCCGATCCCGTACTTGTTCCATATGAGGTTGTCCGCTCATGGAAGGCTAGGAATGCCTTTGCTATTGTCGAGCTGATGTAGGGCTCAATGCCTGAGTTTCATTCTCAGCTTCTGCATTTTGACTTAGCGTTAGAGCGATGGGCACACTTGATTGACCGCTATGTGGCTCGGGATAGGACCCGTTGTATTAATCTTGACTATGAGCTCAAGCTTTTTAAAATCATTGACCGGGATGACTTGAAAGTCAAGTTGACTGAGTATCGGCGTCTTCTCGTTGAATTCTCCACTACGGAGACTCCTAAGTCCTCTGACGATCAGGTCACATTGTTCCTAAATAAACTCCCCAGGAAATACTTCAATTTTGTGGAAGGTATAGTCTCAAAGCCTACCATGCCTACATTCTATGAATTTAAGTGTCACCTGTTGCGTTACGCACGGTTGTTCGATCAGTTTCATATGAATTCCTCTTCAGAAGGGGCTCTTGTTGCTCATTCTTAGAAAGGGCAACAAGGGAAGGGAAAACAAAACTAAACCTCCACTCAAAATCAAAATCAAAAGCAAAATCCATTCGTTATAGCCGAGCACTTCAACTCCTGTTTGGATTGTGGACAGTGGAGCTACGTATCATATGACTTCTATAGCGGACATTTTCCGTTCTCGAGTCCCTGTAGCCGGACGGGTCCGCGTAGGAAATAACTCCTCGGTCAAGATTCAGACTCAAGGTTGTGTTAGTTTTGCCACTGACAAGGATCCAGATTCGGCTTCATTGGACATTGTATATCATGTGCCTCAGCTTGGGGTGAACTTGTTATTTGTTCAGCAGCTTTGCCGGTTGGGACGAGTAGTCATTTTCAACACATTTTTCAAACAACCATTTAAAAAAAAAAGTCCATTGTTGTTTCCATTCGCCTTTGTAGGACTTGGTAGGCCCTTGGGCAGCCGCCGAGCACCCTTGGTCCAATGCCTTGGCCTCTCTGGGGTGATCACTTGGGCTCCCTTGGTAAGATAACCATCGCCTCTGTAGTCTTGGTAGACCAGTGGGCAGTCGACATACACCCTTTGTCCGATGCCGTGGTTGCTTTGGGGTGGGACGCCTTGGGGTAAATTAAAATTTAGACTGGCCTACTTTTCTAGCCCTATTTTGGGCGTGAGAGGGGGTATTGTGCTAAGAAATGTACTTAGCCACTTAAACAGCCCCAAAACATGCTTATTTTAGGCTTATTTTAGCCAAAACCCTAAAATAGGGAGCGGATCAAGAGAGTTAAGTGGGAGAGGATCTAGAACTCTCATTTTCTATAAATAGGTAGCTAGGCCTCCACTCTTCTTTAATCTCGTTTTTGCAAATTTCAGGTGTTTCAGCTTGCTGTCCGCACCTCGTTCGCGGAGGACATCTCAACCAAAGCTGTCCATTGTTGTCTCCATCAGTTGGCGCTTGATTTCCAGTCCTCTTCATGCAGTTTGAAGTTGATTCTAGCCAGGCGACTACTGTTCTTGTGCAAACCTGCTGCTGTATAGGTGCCACATCATCACAGCCCTGTTACCTACGCTTTTAGTCTTTCTTTCTCTTGCGGGCTGTTTTGCTTACGTTTTGAATCTTTCTCTCTTGCAAGCTGTTCTACTTGCGTTTTTAGTCTTTCTCTCACATGTTGCCTACCTTTTTAGTCTTTCTCTCTCTTACAAGCTGTTCTGCCTACGTTTTTAGTGCCTGCATTTTTAGTCTTTTTCTCACATGTTGCCTACGTTTTTAGTCTTTCTCTCTCTTGGAAGCTGTCCTGCCTGCGTTTTTAGTCTTTCTCTCACCTGCTGCTTACGTTTTTAGTTTTTCTCTCTCCTCACTGCTGTCTGTATCAGATCCAGCTTCTCACTATTGCATTTGCTGGTGTTCGACATCTGGAGGCTGTCTTGCTGCGATTCGGGATCCGTTCAAAGTACGATACACTCTCCAACTCATTACCCTTGCCTTGATCCTTGAGATACTGAAGTTCGAGGTACAGTATTCATTCACTGCATAGTGTGTTTGTTGCATGAGCATTGTATTATTCAATAGTTATATCACTTCATTTATTTACTATGCTCATTGTCTCTGAGTTACCCTAACCCTAATTGCATTCTTTTATCAATCTGTGCTTTGTTGTATGGTTTCCGTTTATATTTTTGTATTAGGACATTTCTTTACAGGGGATTTCATCCTTGGCCTATGGTGCGTCATCCCACTCATCTTGGGTGACACCTATGTAGGGATTTCCATCTTTTGCTTCATGTGTTTCCATCCCACCTCGACCATGGGCTACTCATACGGCTACCATGCTCATGCCTACTCAACCCATCCCTACCTATGGATCCACCTTGCACACTACTCGAATGCTTGGTGGGCACTTTGAGGCCCATTCCCAAGTACACTCCACTCCTCTATCTTACCCCAATTACACTTTTTCACACTATCCATCTCCGAGTACTACCACTCTTGTTGCAACGGCCAAGAATGCCTTCACGGATAAGACTCGGTTTAATGGGTCAAATTTCTTCACTTGGTTGAATTTCATGCAACAAGTGCTTGAGTCTCAGGGTCTTTGGGACCGCCTCATTCGTCCAGAGCCTATGTCGGACCCTTGGCTAGCTCACCTTGACTCCATCCGTCAATGGAGAGCCCGCAATGCCATAACCAATGTTGAGCCGATACAGAGATTGCTTCTTGCGTTTCACTCTGAGTTACAACACTTCTCGCTCACGTTAGAGCGTTGGAGTCATCTTCTCGATTGCTATGCGGCTCGAGATTATACTCGGCACATAAATCTCGACTTTAAGCTTCAAGAGTTCTCTATTAAGGAAGGGGATGACTTGAAAATCAAGCTGGCTGAATATAGGCGGTTACTCGTCGAGTTCACCACTACTGGCTCTCCAAAGTCAGACGACGATCGGGTTACGTTCTTCTTGAATAAGTTACTCGAAAAATACTTCAATTTTATTCAGCACATCATCTCATAGCCTCGATTGCTAACCTTCTACGAGTTTGAGTGCCAGTTATTGCGTAACGCGAGGCTGCATGATCAAGTCTACAAGAAATCCTCATCACAGCCTTACTTTGAGCAGAGGGGGTTGGTTGCCTCTTCTTCGGGAGGGAAAACCAATATTGGCAAGAACTCGCAAGATGCGAAGGTAAGCCAATCAAAGGGTGACTCCTCTTCCTCAGATGGAACTAAAGAATCTAGACCTATCTAGTAGCAACTCCCTAAAACCGGTTTTACACATACTGCCAGAGAGCAGGCCATGTGGACGAGGAGTGTCACTCCAAGGGCCAAGGTTTTCCACCTAAAAAGCCTCAGCAGACCATTGCGACTGCACAGTCTAGTGGGGCTACGCCTTTCACTCTTGCTTCATCTACTCCTTTAGTACCCATTGTTGATTTTCGACATGTGACCCGAGCATAGCCTCAGCAAACAGTCTCTTTCACTACCCCTGAGGGATTGGTTGATTGGTCTGTAGGTCCCGATCCCATTGCATTTCGTGTATCCATCTCACCTTCCTCTCCACCTCGTCAGGCGTTCCCTTAGCAGAGCCATGCTACTGGACGTATGCGATGGTGGACACCTTTTTAGACTCGTATGTCTCTAGGTCATTTAGGATATTCTAGGTTAGTCTAGCATTCATTTTTTGCACTCTTAGAGTCGCGAGCCAATAGGATTCATTGTCCTTAGCTTTTCCATTCTTAAGTCTTTCGCTGCATTTACTCACACACATACACATTCATTGCATTGTCTTTTTAGTTAGATTTTCTCTCTGTTATGTTTTGCTTTGAAGCATCTCACCATTTATAAGTATAGGGCAGCTAGATGATGAAGGCTATCACATCACCTTTGGGGATAACGAATGGAAATTTGTAAGGGCTCTTGCATTGTTGCCAAGGGCTCCAAAAGTGATACTTTCTATCCTTTGCATGTATCTAGCATGCATAGTCACCGTAATCGAGTTGCCAAGTGTTTCTTTGTGGCATAGCTGGTTGGGACACATGAGTCAAACTGGAATGAAAGTGCTTGCTTGGGTTATTTGTTGTCTTTGAGGTATGCTGATTTTGAACAATGTGATAATTGTATTTATGGTAAGCATGCTCAAACGTCACATAAAAAATCTCTTCCTCTAAAGTCTTCACCCTTAGAATTGGTACACTTTGATTGCAGACAGAAGGGTCTTCCAACGGAGTGGTTTGCTCATTGCCGCCAGATGATGGGGGTTGGATAGTATATTTGTATTTCAGCTTTGTACATACATAGACCTAGTTGATTCTTTTCTCTACCTTCAGGCACGTTGTCTTTAGGTGGGAGGTTGTTGGGAATGAAGGCTCACCGTGCCTTTTACGGTGTTTGGGTGTGCACGCACCCTTGCACTTGTACTTTATATATATTATCAAAAACCTAAAGTGGTACATTTGTCATTGTACCCACACATTGAGTGTCATGCTCTCACTCTCTACTTTGAACTCTGCACTCACTCCTCTCACTGTGCATATCTCAACTATACTCTGTCTTGATCTTTGCGCGCACACTTGTCTTCAAACATGTGCACCTCACATTTGCACATTTGATTAACACTTTATTGCCGCCAGATGATGGGGGTTGGATAGTATATGTGTATTTCAGCTTTGTACATACATAGACTTAGTTGATTCTTTTCTCTACCTTCAGACACGTTGTCTTTAGGTGGGAGATTGTTGGGAATAAAGGCTCACCGTGCCTTTTACGGTGTTTGGGTGTGCACGCACCCTTGCACTTGTACTTTATATATATTATCAAAAACCTAAAGTGGTACATTCGTCATTGTACCCACACATTGAGTGTCATGCTCTCACTCTCTACTCTGAACTCTGCACTCACTCCTCTCACTGTGCATATCTCAGCTATACTCTGTCTTGATCTTTGCGTGCACACTTGTCTTCAAACATGTGCACCTCACATTTGCACATTTGATTAACACTTTATCAAATGCTAAGCAAAGCATCAAAATTTCACACCGAAAGATACCACTGTTGTGTTTGATGCATAGCTTACACAACTTTGTAGCCACACAATCAAGAGAGAGAGAGAGAGTGTGTGTGTATTTGTGTGTGGTGAAACATTCTCTTCATTAGATGAGAACATGAAAGTAAGAGAAGAAAAGAAAACCCGAAGGTACAAAGTGCCACCAGGCCCACCACCTAAGAGGCTTGTTCACACCCCAAAGCAACTAAAAGGGACATAATGTGCATGTAACAATTGGATGCAAGGATTGAGAGATTTTGTAAGGTGTATACAAGAGGCATGAGTTGCAAAGACTAGTTTGAAATGCCTAGCATTTAGCTATGGAGATGTTCGATAGTAAGAGAGAGAATGCAATAGACTTTGATAGAATGTTCAAAATGCAAGTTTTAAACCACAATCATTAGAGTAAGTGGGTGCCATGAGAGAGATGAAGAACTGCACACTTGATTCATTCTTCATTAACGAGGTGACTTTAAATAGGCAAGGAACATGTCAGTTAGGGCTCTGATCAATGCTTCAAAGATCAGTCCACAATCACCTTTCCACCTCCCTAAAATGGAGGATGCACCACTTGATTCGTTCCACCTCTCGGTGGTTTCTATAGTCCTGTTCTGATTGAAACTCTTCATGGATTATGTCACCGCTTGCATCATTGGCTTAGCATGCTACCATGCTTTAGGACTAAGGTTCTCATGAATCATAAATGAATCCAAATGACCCTGCTCCACTCTTGCAGTCTCAACAAGCAAAGCGTAATAGCTATATACCAATTTGTACTGAAGTGTGGACAAATATGCTGGATGTGCAAGACAGCAAAGATAACTGGATTTCAGTCTTGATGGGCAGCAACTAGGTGTGATGTGGCAGACAGCAGCCAAGACAGGGTGCTGATGAACAGGGCACGAACTCTCCTCAGATCTGCTGTGCTAACTGCTGCGTATCCTCCAAGGAAAGACCCTCAATCTGCAACTCACAGACAGTGGTTGTCCTCTCCAAACATGTCAGAGGCTGATTGCTGCCGCTTAACTGCAGGATGGAGGATGGGAATGGAGCTACTCAGGAGTGCTTTACTGGATTGGGCAGTAGAGCAGGAGGTCATGTTAGTGCTCCATTATTCTGGTTCAGTTCCACCTCTTTGTTCACTGATTTGTCCTAGCATCGATACATATAAACCTACATGTTCTGAAGCAAACAATTTTATGGCATAGAAGATTTCTTCCTTTCTTTGGTTTAATTACACCCCAAATGTGTTTTGCAATGTTTCGGGTTTGCTTGAAGTGTGGTTTAGGGAAAACAGTTTTTGAGTAAGTGGTTTGATTTGCAGGGGGGATCAAATGCTGGCCATACTATATACAATAATGAGGGAAAGAAGTTTGCTCTTCATCTTATACCATCAGGAATACTAAATGAGAACACTGTGTGTGTAATTGGCAATGGAGTTGTTGCTCATTTACCGACCTTCTTCGATGAGGTAGACAGGCTTGAGTCCAGCGGTATTAATTGCAAAGGAAGACTTCTGATTTCTGATCGTGCCCATCTGCTGTTTGATTTGCATCAAACAATTGATGGCTTACGGGAAGCTGAACTTGAAGGGTCTATGATTGGAACAACCAAGCGCGGAATCGGACCATGCTATGCAAGCAAAGCTATCCGGAATGGTGTGAGAGTGACCGACCTAAGGCATATGGACACTTTTAGGGAAAAGTTGGCTTTACTTCACTGGGATGCATCATCTCGGTTCAAAGGCTTTGAATATGATGAGAAATTGATTAACAAAGAGGTAGATAGATACAAGAAATTTGCTGAACGCCTGGAGCCTTTCATCACAGATACTGTACAATATGTCAACGATGCTTACCGAAATGAGAAGAGAGTGTTGGTAGAGGGTGGTCAGGCCACCATGCTGGATGTGGATTTTGGCACTTACCCTTTTGTGACTTCATCAAATCCATCGGCGGGTGGAATTTGCACAGGGCTAGGCATTGCCCCTAGAGTTATTGGGGATATAGTTGGTGTGGTATGTGTTTCTTTGGAATTGATTATGGTGCTGGACTTCTATGGAAATGCAAATCCATTATGAGCTAGGTAGATTTTTAGCCTGAATGTGCAATTGAACTGTAGGTAAAAGCGTACTCCACAAGGGTGGGGCAAGGACCTTACCCTACTGAATTATTTGGGGAACTTGGGGAGACAATCCGAGCTGCTGGTTACGAGTATGGCACTACTACAGGAAGACCTCGCCGCTGCGGATGGCTTGACATTGTTGCGCTGAAGTTTTCCAGCCAGATTAATGGGTTTTCATGCCTGAACATGACTAAGTTGGATGTTCTATCAAGTCTGCAATCCCTGAAGCTTGGAGTAGGGTACTGTGTCAAGGATGGGAAAGTCCTGCCTTCTTTTCCTGCTGATTTGCAGGTTCTTGGAGATGTTAAGGTATGCAATCCCCCTTCTTTCTCTCTCTTTTTTCCGTACAAGGTAATTGTATTAATTACAAAATAGTACTCTCTCTCTCTCTCACATAAAGAGTTGCATCATGTGAGTACTCTCTCTCTCTCTCTCACATAAAGAGTTGCATCATGTGAGCATGCACACATAAGTACTGCATGAGCAAAAACACACAGTATTCCAGGAGACAGTGGCTCTGGAGTACACTTGGAGTCTGGTGAGCTCTCTTGTTGTTTGTACTTGGATAATAGCTGCATAGACATGTTTTATGTTCGTGGTGCATGTAATTGGCTTGTTAAGGTTTATGTATTATGTGTCTGAACTCACAGGTTGTGTATGAAGAACTTCCAGGATGGCAAGTTGATATTTCTTCAGTGAGAAAGTATAAAGACCTACCTGCAGCTGCAAGGCTCTATGTCGAAAAAGTAGAGTCACTTATTGGGATACCTGTTCGCTTCATTGGTGTTGGACCTGGACGTGATGCAATGATTGTCAAGGACTAGCGAGAGCAGTGATTTTAAGCAGATTGCATTTATTGTTGTGCCAAAATGATTGATGGTTTAATAATGAATGTCCTCATTTGAGACTGCAATGTGCTGAGAATGTTCAGGATTTTTCGTAACCTGAAGTTTTTTGGCCTGTCTCTATAATCACACTAATCCTTCTGACAAGTTAGCTTGAGGGATTGAAAATCACCAACTATGTAACAATGAAAATCCTCTGCAAGCTGCACTCACTGGCATCAAAGCATTTAGACATGGCAGTGAGATGTCTTTTATCTCTGTTCCAAGCATGCAGATTTTTATCTTATTTAGAAGTGAACTTTATTGAAAGATCCTTTCTAAGCATACATCTACGTAAAGTGCTAATACAAAGTAAATACAACATATACGTGTCATTGAGTCTCTAAAGCAACCCTTGTGAACTTGTTGCAATGTTATAATGAATAGTAACCACAAGCAATCAAACCTACAAAGTATGGCATAATAAAAAAGATATGGATATTGAACACCTTCTTGTTGATAAACTATGCACTACTTTGTCTACTTCTAACTACAACCAAAACTAAAAAGGTCACATGTTGAAATTTATATGAGTAGACTCAAAACTTGGTGAACTTTATAGTTTTGAATATAAGTAGATTGAAAACTTGTTGAACAGTAGTTTGGATTCCTTTTCTCGAGATGTTCCATTTAAGTATTAACAAGAATATAGCATGGTTACTTTTTCACTTGACTTATCATAAAGGGTATCCTATGCAATATGCTTTAAGCCACAAGTGTGTGTGTGTGTGTGTCTATTATGGTGTGGTTCCTTACGTTGAAGCTTGTAGTAATAAAGTACTCTTTGATGGTGTGATGGAGTAGTAGTTAATAAGTTTGCCATATCTCTTCTCTTTCTCTCTCTCTCTCTATATATATATATGTGTGTGTGTGTGTGTGTGTGTGTGTGTACAAATAATACGTCACAATAGTAGGTGGTACATGTGTTACATGCATTCATACAACAATACTCGGGAATAAGCCATATTGATGTATATTGTAGGTGTCAATAACCTATCATAGTTGTCATCCAAGTTCACTCATATTATGGATTACCTTATTGGAATCCATGATTGTTACTAGCTCCTATAGTTGTAGCCAAGTGGTTTCAGCAACTTTCTTGCAATGGATTGGATAGCTAACCAGTGATTAGAGAACACTCAATATTTTCCTTCATTAAGGGGATATTTGTACCATTTTTGTATAGTGTCTAGGTGTCATAAGATGGCAAAATGTATCTCATATGTCTAAGCGAATAAATGTAAATTTTACTATTGGCTTCTCTTAGGTTCATAGTTGTACACTGGTTAGTATTCAAGCATTCATGCTTATGTAACATATGTGAAGTGCAATATATATCTAATCCTTGTTACGGGCAAGTCGTGCACATTTCTAGGCTTAGGCAAGGTTGGCTACGTATCTAAACCAAATGCAACAAATAACACATGCATAGTTGTGCTTATATCGCAACCAAACAAGTACTTGAACACACATTGTGTCAAGAAGGGTTGAGTATATTTGTTCAAAGAGTCGTAGTAATGGATTATGTGCTCGTGTTGGTGGGAGCATGTGTTTAAGATGGAAGAAAACATATTGTGTGTGTGTGACTAGTAGAACAAATGTTGGTAAATTGATAAGAAAACATTGTTGGGTGTAGGCGCATGTGTCTAGCCGCTCGTGTATTAGTTACATTAAAAGTACTCGTATACTTGCATACCTTTACACTACAGGTGGTAGGTGTTCATCACAGTCACTTTATTCTTTACTTTTTCAGAGACATTTGAATACAAGGAAGGCAAGCCATTTTTTGTGATTGTTAAAAGTTTTCACATCTCTCTTTCTCTCTCTTACTCTTGTTCTTTTCACCATAGCTCTTGCTTTCACTCCATGCTTTCACTTCAGGATTCACTCTCTTCAATTGGTATTAGAGTCAACTTGCATGAGAGCTTGAGCTCGACTCAACATTGTATTAGCTTGTGGAAAAAAGCTTTAGTTCATAGTTTCAATGGTAGCCATGGATTCTTTACCCCGAGTTATGCATTGAGCTCTATTGTCTTCTTCCTCCCCTTTACAACTTGTTTGACGGCATCACTCAGTTTGTTTGAGCAACTTAGAGTGTTCTTAAGGCCTCAATACTCGTAGCAAGAGCAGTAATGTGAATTGCGCATGTTGTTGGTGCTTACTCCTTGACAGTTTCGCCTCCATCCTCCAACTCTTGGTACTCCTCCTAGCTCTTGGTAAGCTTTGGAATATTTCTTGATATGTTTGGCATGAGTTTGGGCATTAGTTGGAGCTCTTGGGATCAGCTAATTGATTCACAATTTGTGACGGTTTGCTGTCATACAATTCAGGACAATGTTTTATTCATTATATGGAGTCACTTATGCTTTTTAGGATGTCTATTTGATACTGGATCTTTTGGGGATGTTATGCCAATGTATTGGAATGCTATGGGATTGATTTAAGCACTCTTTTACTCAATTTTACAGAGTTTCTTTTTACTATTGTAATAACGAGGGTTGAAGCTCAGTTAATTAGTAAAATACATGCCTATTGCTCTCGGGTACTTATCGACTACTTGGGTGATGTACTGATGCTTATAGTTCATGTTATATGCTTGGTTATGCTCTCAGATTGCTTTGGAGTTGATATTGGAGTTGTGAATCTTGACATTGATTGTCACTCATTGTTATGTATAGTTATTTAATGCTCTAGTAAGAGCTTTGTAAGTTACTTGGATCGGATGCTCCTTGATATACGCTACTCGGATCTTGGATGTATGGATGCCTTTTGCATGATGTTTTGAGCTTTGTTTTCTTGTTAGACATTCGACTTTTGTTCCATTGGGAGCCATTTCTTGACATTTTGATATTACATTGAGCATTTGGTTATATAGTTGAGCTTGAAGATCTTACATTGAGACTGTGGGACGTGGTGAGATGTATATGCTCTTGTCATGCTTTATGAACGTAGTTGATGCTTAGAGGACTTATCTAACATTAATTTTGGACCAATACCTATCTCTATTGGTATGTTGATACACATAGTAGTACAAAAGGTATCCCATGATTCAGGCAGTGTAACTAAGAGGAACAAGGAAAAACGAGTGCTCTTAAATTCAATCCCCTGTGAAGACAAATGATTGATAATGGAACGAAACTCATTTAAGTGAGCTAACATAGAATTTCCCTCTTTCATGCAAAGGTCCATGAGTTGCTTCAACCGCAATACATCTAAGAAGTGGGGCTCTGCTTGTCATAGACATTGCGAATCTTTTTCCATAATTCCCATGCGATGGAGGCAACATAATAGAATACCTACTTAGAGAGGGATAATATGATGGTGGACTTACATAAGTCATCTAATTTAGCCCAATCCTCTACATCAATAAGTTAGAGGTTAACACCCTTATGTTTCAAAGGCCTAACTTGCATTTTCTATACTAAAACTTGCCAGATTTGGGCCTTCTATTAGCTGTAGTTGGTGCCATTCAACTTATCAATATTAAAGATAGCAATATCAGTCAAGCCACTAGCCATAATGAAAGCAAACAAGTGCACAAACTATCAAAGAAGGTTGTTACAATTACTACAAACATCCCTAAAACCACTACCAAATCGAGCTGAAAACAAGGGATATTGACCAAGTAATGAATTGCCACAATACTCAATGCAAAGAACTGTCAGATGAATGTGACTGCTTGGATAAATAGTGCAATAAACTGCAATTACAGCATATTGATGATGAAGTACATCAATACGAAATCAATGCCAAAGGTGGGCAAGCATTGATACAAGACAAAAGGGTGCACTATTTACTAAAGAGGTTAACAAAAAAAGATTGATGCTTCCCACACCTCTCATGCTTTGACAGTTAAGAGCCAATAATGGTGGGTGGTAATGACCGCCGTGGGGGAGAGACTCTCAACAGTCTTGCTCTCAATCACGTGGATAGTTTCGTAGTAAAGGTGATCGTCACTTTTTGGGAGAGGGCCATGTAGTTAGCGTATGACTCATTGTAGAAAAATCATACGTGGGATTTGATTCCTTTACCTAGTGGAAAGCGTGCTTTGCCATGCAAGTGGGTGTATAAGTCGAAAAGTACTCCTGGATGCCCCAAGCCAAGATACAAGGTTAGATTGGTTGCTAAGGGCTTCAAGAATGAACATAGTGTGGACTTTGATGATGTCTTTTCTCGTGTTGTGAAGATGACTACCCTATGCTTAGTACTGGCTTTGGTTGCTCAATTTGACATTGATGATTAATGTTAAGATGGCTTTTCTTTATGGATACTTGCATGATGAGATTTACATGGAGCAACCTAAGGGCCTTGCAGAATATGATAGGGAACACCTGGTGTACAGATTGAGGAAGAGTCTTTATGGCCTTAAGCAGGCACCTAGGGAATGGTACCACAAGTTTAATACATTTATACATTCATAAGGATATTCACGTAGTGATATGGATTTATCTTTATACAGGAAGAAGGCTTGTGATGGCAACCTCATGATTTTGATCCTCTATGTGGATGATATGTTGATTGTTGGGAGTACTCATGTGATGAGCTGGATGCCTTGAAAGGTTACCTGAAAAAGAGCTTTGAGATGAATGACACTGGATAGGCCTCACATATTCTTGGAATGTGCATTACGTGCGATCACTTTAAGGGGCTCCTCTACTTATCACATAAGAAGTACATTCAGAAGGTCTTTGAGGGGTTTCATTTGCAGGATGTTAAGCCTATTGGCTATCCTTTACCTTCTCATGTGAAGGTTAGTTAGACTGATTTTCTATAGTCTAATGAGCAGAAGGCTGAGATGTCCAAGATCCCTTATGCATCCGCAATGGATAGTTTAATGTATGCCATGATAGCCACTTGTCCTACCATGACATTTGCAATGGGAGTTGTGGCACGCTATATGGCTACACTTGGCAGATGGCATTGGGATACCACCAAGGGTATCATGAGGTACCTGAAGGGTATAACAACTATGTGCATATGTTATGGTAGCTAGGATATAGGAGTTGTGGGATACACTGACTTTGATAATGCAAGACATGCAGACAATAGAAAGTCCACCTTTGGCTGTGTCTTCACCTTTGTTGGAGGTGCTGTTTCTTTTGGGATGTCCAAGGTGTAGAAATGCACGACCATATCTACTACACAGAGGCAGAGTATGTTGCAGCCACCACTGAGGCTTGTAAGGAGGCTCTCTGGTGTTAGCCCGTCTGGATATTACTGATTGGTTCCTACACTACATCCAGATTCTATGAGTGCTATTTAGTTGGCCAATAATCTAATCTTTCATGCAAAGATGAAGCACATTGAGGTGCATTACCACTTTATTCGAGAGGTCATTGAGGACATTTCCATTGAGCTTGTCAAGTTCTCAACTTATCAAAATCCTACAAATCTGCTCACTAAAAGTCCCTCAGCGGAGCATTTTTTCTTCCTTAGAAAGTTGATGGGCATTGGATGAGATGACGTCTTTCCTCATCATGTTGTACTTACACACATTTGTACTTTGTCACTTTTTTATTATTCTCTTCTCACTAGGGACACATTTCTCTTTAAATGGGAGGTTGTTGGGGGTAAAGATACCTGTGCCTAACTACACGTGTATTAATTACATTGATAGTACCTGCATATCTACACACTTGTACACTGCAAGTGCCTATACAACCCAAAAAGGAAGACAAAGGAAGCCCAAGTTGGAAATGAAAGACCGCCCTGGAGGCGAGAATGACGGAAAAGAAGGCAAGCTTAGAAAAAATGTAAGAAGTGCACAACAATGAGTGCACCGAATATTCTAGCAAGGGTGCATCGAATATTCTAGCAAGGCGCACTGAAGATTCTAGCAAAGAAAGTGGAGGGCACAATGCAATTCATTTTGTAAAAGAGCGCCAAGCTCCCTCCTATGCAAATTGTTGTAGAAGGGCACGAACAAAAGAACAATGAGAAGAAGAAAGACATTAGGAAAGAAGACCTTGGCTAAAACGACTGGTCATGTAAAAAAGGGGTTGGGGGCCCAAGGGGATGAGGGCATGTATAAAAGTCAAAAAAAGAATAAAGCTAATTCTTGATGTGTGGCAAAAGTGGCTCTTCCTTGCTCGTGCTTGTGCTTGTGTTTGAGAGAGGGAGTGTGAGAGTGTGAGGGTGAGGAACTATGATGGAGAAGCTCTCCATCTTCTCCTCTTTTCTTCTCTTCTATTCTCTTCTCTTGTTTCGTGTGTGCGGCTATGGAGGATGGAGCTTGGAGGTAGAGGATTGAGCTTGCTTGAGCTTGCATCTCGGATCGTGGAGCTATCGGAGTGCTTGAGGGAGGAGGCTACTCAATCGGGCATCAATGTAAGCTCGCTACACTCGTAGGGTTGAAAGAGCATATGGCCATGTGAGAGGTAGCCATAGCATTTGGCTTAAAACACTTGAAACAATAAGCGGTCTGTGGGTCTTCGCAATCAAGTGTGAGCTCCCACATTTTGGTTCCATTGTCGGGACCAACGAATTTAAGGTTGCGTTCTTGCGTGCTTCAAATCGGGCGACGAAGTAGGAGTTCAACTTCGAAATGACACTTGGTTTTAAGTAGGAAGCAAGGGAGTCAGAGGCCATTTAATCTATTTTGCAGATTATTTAGGTGTAAGAAGCTTTCTGTGCATTGTTAGAAAAGGAGTTGTGTGTTTTGTATCAGATTTGAGGTGCTAAGGTTGGAGAAATAAGGAAAAAGATAACTCTATGGGGGTTAACCAGGGAACAAGGAAACATGGGAAGAAAGAAAGCGGATTTTTGCATATCTAGGGAGAAAAATAGAGGTAATGGGAGAAGGGGAAACCACAAAAGGGGATACAAGGAAGAGGATGATTTGGATGACGAGTACGAAGACTGCTATTCTCTCAGTAGAGAGAGCAAAGAAAAATCAACACAATAGATTATGACATTGATAGACACATAATTGAGAAAATACAACCTCGATGAACTGAAAGGGGTAGATCCGAGTGTAGTGACTCATAATATTTCCATGACACCAGATGCAACGCCAGTCAAGTAGCGACCATATCTGATGAATCCCAAGCATGCTCATGTAGTTAATGAGAGGAGATAGACAAGCTGTGCACACGGATTGGGTTTCGCCCATCGTAATCGTCTTGAAAAAGAATGAAAAATCAAAGTGTGCGTCAATTATAAGAAAGTCAACATTGCTAACGAAGAGAGACAACTGTCCACTACCGTATAGTGAGCATATGCTGGAGAGAGTGGTTCGCAAAGAAGCCTACAGTTTCCTAGATGGCTTCTCAAGTTACAATCAGGTGCAAGTGCATCCTGATGATAGGCATAAGATTGCGTTCACTATTGAGTGGGGGGTCTTTGCCTACATAGTCATGCCCTTCGGGCTGATGAATGTACCGGCCATATTCCAATGGCTCATATGTGCCATCTTCAAGGACATGCTTAGGAACGAGCTAGAAGTGTTCGTTGATGATTCGTGCATTTACTCAAGTTGGAGGAAACACCTAGACAAACTCCACGTAGTCTTTGAACGATGCAGATTGTATCGTCTCTCATTGAACCCCCTTAAGTACCAGTTATTCTGGGTAAAACATGGATGCATCTTAGGGCATGTGGTGTCCAAGAATGGCATTGCCACCAACTTCTCAAAAGTCAAGGTTATTGTTGATCTTCCACCACCAACCGACTACAAGGGAGTTCAGTGCTTTCATAGGACATACAAGGTACTATCGACGATTTGTGTTGAACTATGCACTAATCGCACTCTACAAATTGTTGATAGTATTTGAATGGATCAAGGAATGCCAATGCGCATATGAAGAGTTAAAGAAGGTTCTGACAACCACGCCAATCCCCTAAGAGCCCCAGACTGGACCATAACCTTCCATGTATATATTGACGCCTCGAAGTTTGCCATGGGAGTTGTTTTGTGTCAATCTGGTGAACACAACCTAGACTATCCAGTGAGATTTGCTAGCAAACAACTCACAGATACCGAGATGAACTATTCCACAACTGAGAGAGAAGGGCTACCCATGGTGTTTGCTGTGAAGAAATTTCGGCATTATCTTTTAGCTATGCCTTTCACTTTCTTTGTAGACCATCAAGCTCTGTTGTATCTCGTAAAAAAACCTTGCGCTATTGGATGCATAGCCAAGTGGCTACTACTTTTGCTAGAATTCGACTTCTCCATGGTTGTACATAGAGGAAAGCAGCACTTCATGGCCAATCACATGTCCCGCATATCCACAGGAGAAGCCACTGGATAGGGTATCATAGGTGACTTACCAGACACACATCTTTTGAACTTGTCTAGCAAGAAGGATTTATTTAGAGCCAACTTGATGCCATACTATTGGTGGGTAGATGACATAGTCCAAGTGCTAGAGCATGGACTACTTGAAAGACCTATTGAGAGAAGGCCTAGCTTAGGCAACTTATCCTCAAGATACAACCCTATCAATTGATAGAGCTGATCAGCTCTATAGATTAGGGAAAGATGGCTTGCTACGATAATGTGTGTGTGAATATGAGGTGCATGACATACTTGCGGAGGCACACGACAGAATCACTGGAGGACACTTTAGTAGTGGAGACACGACGATGCACAAGGTGTTGTAGTCTCAACTGTGGTGGCCCACGCTTTTCTGTGATGTAGCACAATTTGTGAAGCACTGTGATGAGTGCCA
The DNA here is from genome assembly GCF_053477565.2 of Lygodium microphyllum. NCBI lineage: Eukaryota > Viridiplantae > Streptophyta > Polypodiopsida > Schizaeales > Lygodiaceae > Lygodium > Lygodium microphyllum. The sequence goes on from NW_028229524.1 coordinate 771,645, forward strand.
ACGGACCGAGGTCTCTGTTTGCAACAAGGATAGGATGGAGTTAACCCCAAATCATTGCAAAGAAACCATTCGAAAACTGGGGGATTGACTTCATTGGGCCGATCAGTCCTGCAGCATAGTACTCACAAAGCCAAGTATATCATAGTCACCATAGACTATCTCACAAAGTGGGTAGAAGCACAAGGCACTAGAAAAAATGACGCTAGAACTATGGCCCAAGTTCCTTTGGGAGCAGGTGATCTCACAATTTGGTTGCCCCATTGAACTAGTTAGTGACCAAGGCACACACTTCATCAATGAAGTGATTGCCCACCTCCTGTCTACCTTCCTGATCATCCATAGGAAATCTTCACCCTACTACCCTCAAGCAAACGGCTTGGATGAATCCACAAATAAGATCTTAGTGAACGTCCTAACCAAGGTAGTCATTACTTCGCGTAGTGACTGGGACAACAAGCTGATGGTAGCCTTATGGGCCTATCGAATAGCCTATAAAACAGATGTGGGGCAGACTCCCTTTAAGCTGACCTATGGCACTGAAGCCATTTTACCAGTGAAATTATTTGTCCCTAGCCTAAGAGTAGTTGAAGAGAGATGGGATGGAAAGGAGGCATGGATGGAATGCTTAGTTGAGTTAGAATGCCTATTGGAGATTTGGACTTCTGGCTACCCATGTGCTAATTTGCGAAAAGGCACGACGTAAGAGCTAGTTTGACAAGCATGTCAAGCAGTGAGTCTTCAACCAGGGTAACCTAATATTGTTATATTTAGTGAAAGGCCATAAACACAAGATGAAGTTTAGGGGACTAGGGACTTTCAGAGTCCGCATCATCAGTCAAATCGGCAATGTAGAGCTCGAGACCCTAGACGGAGAGGGCATAGACTTCTTCAATAGTATCCGCATAAAGAAGTACTACCCTCCCACACATCCACTACATGAGCCTCTGATGATGCTAGAATCCCCTGTGAATGTATGAGTTGCCACAATTATAGATATTGTGGACGCAGATGAGGACGCACCAGGGGGGGGGAATGAAGTTGATGTCTTAGTGTCACGATTGAACATATACTTCAGAGTCTCGAGATTGCCACCCAAGTGCCAATTAATATTGAATTATCTAAGCTTCTCATCATTTGTTTGCCTAGAAATTATATCTGAATATGGAGTACATTGGAAGATCCAAGAGAGAACATTATGGATCTTCTTAGGCACTTTGATTGTTAGGAGTACCAAATGTCCTTTTTTGATTGCACACTAAATGGTCAAACAAGCATGCTATCTTTCATATAGGCCATGGCATAATTCGTCAATGTAAGAGACACCCTCTTCAACTTGCATCCCTTTATAATTTGTCATCTATCAATGTTGATAACAAACTCCAAGGTTGAAACCTACGAATTATAGTTGGAACAAAGTAGAAACAAGCATACTATCTTTCATATAGGCCATGGAATAATTCATCAATGTAAGAGCCACTCTCTCCAACTTGCATCCCTTTACAATTTGTCATCTATCAAGGTTGATAAACAAACTTGAAGGTTGAAACCTAGGAATTATAGTTGGCACAAACTTTGAGTGTACTATATTGATGTCATATTAGGACAAGTCAATACCTTTCGAGCATCGTGCCTTCTAGAAATGAGCCATGGCACGTTGCAACTTAACCAAGTCTAAAAAAATATTGTTAAATTTATCATAGTCATAAGAAATCTTTGCCTTAAAACCCATGGGAGTTTTCTTGCACCTTTGAAACTTTGTTTCTACAATATTCTTATTCTTCTCCATTTGCTCCAAAAATGATTTTAGTGAAGCATCCTCTTCCTTCAAGGTTCAATTTTTTTGTGTGTCCTCTATCATCTCTTATCCCTTGTCTTTACATTGCTTTAGTTCTTCCTCAAGCTTCTACACTTTGATTTCTTGATCTTGTGGCTTTTTGCAACACACCTTTTTAGCCTAGTGCTAGGGTCATTAGGATACAAGGAACCAACTACCCAAATATCAATGTTTTTATTTCTCTCTAAAAAATATTGAAATTTTTTTTAATATCTAAGCCACACTTGCTATAAGCGGACTTTGTAATAACATACTCTTTATCTACATGAACATGCAAATCCACCTTCCTCTTACAATTGCTTATGTCTCTAAGTGGTTGCATTAGAAAATGTAAGGTAGAAGGGAAAAAAATTGAAAAAAAAATAAATACAAGTTATTGATGTGGTACTTGTGGAAGATTGGTGGTCCCATTGTGGACGACTAACTAATTTGGGGTACATTTAACATGAAAAAATGTATAAAAAATAAGTATTTCAACTTGCAATATGATTGGGTACCTTTCAAAAAAAATCCATTAAAAAAAATAAAAGTCATCTTATGGGGCAAGTTGTTGATGTGGCACTTTTGGAAGAGTGGTGGTGCAATCTTGGAGGATGAAAAAGACTAGTTAGTAGGGTGAAAAGAAAGGGAGATCCCTCTCCTTTCTAGATAGGGTCCACCACAATAAGTAATTGGAGCCTAGTAATGTAGGGGGGCTAGGGGACAAAAAGGCATGTAATGATAACCATTAAAGACAGACTAGTCCAATATTAAGGATTTCTAATTAATTTCTTACGAGGTCCTTTTTGATTTCATATTTCCTTTAATGTGCATAGAGGGATCATAACAATAAAGGGGAGAAGAGGCTACCTCTCAACTTAATGAGTTGGATAGGACTACATTACGGATTCCTATAGAAGGCAAGCAGATCAAGCTCTTTATGAGTGTGAATCTGACATATATGAGGTGGAGGATCTAGAGATGGCCACTCATGATAGTATTGATAATGAGGTTGAAATAGAGGATGGAAATGAAGACTCTGAACATGTGGATGACTAAATGTTGGCACATCCAAAGGATGCACAAGTTTGGAGGGGGTGGATGTTGTGACATTGCACGTTCACTCTTGAAAAATATTTCAAGGAGCATGTTTATTGGAATAATAAAGTTAGTGTCACTTCTATATGTTTTGGTTTGTTTAGCATGATAGTTGTACTTGAATACACTATAGGACACGTGGTGTTGATCTTCTTGAGAATTGGGAAGAGTTATGTAAGTCAAGCAAGACAGAGTTTGGGAAGTCATATTGGTGTGAGAGTTGGAATAATGAGTTGAGTTGTGACTAAATGAAGAGTGTGAAGGGGAATGAAGTGTGTGGTGCAAGAGGAGGAGGCAATGTATTTTTTGTGCAAACTAGGGCTGATTGGTCTACT